>NC_088890.1:22424786-22737893 GCF_037157495.1 Lathamus discolor | reverse complement strand
AGCCCAGAGCGACTCCAGACTGATAGACAGCCATCTCAACATCTGTTTGGTGGCAGAGTGAAGCAGAGTGCCCCAGGGTCAACACCAGGCTGATACCGTTCAGTGTCTTCACTGATGACCTTGATGATGATACAGAATGCAGAAATAGCAGATCTGAAGATGACATCAAATTAAGAGTTGCTGACATGCCAAATACTAACTTTTGTGGAGGGATCTTCAGGAACATGGGATCTGACCAAACAGATCAAAATGTATATAGTCCCACATCTTGGGCAGAGTAACGCCATGTACCAGGAGAGGCTGGGAACTGCCTGGCTGAGCAGCAGCCCTGCCAGAGAGGACTTGGAGGTTACAGGGAATGTCAGGTCAAATGGGAGCCAATGGTGTGCCTATTGCCAAGGGGGCAAACTGTACATTGGCCTGCTTTTGAAGAAGGGTGTCTGGCAGGTTGAGGAAACGCATTATCCCTGTCTCCTCTGAGCTAGTAATGTCACACCTGGAATACTCTGTGTGGCTTTTGCCCCCCCCACGTCAAGAGGACATTCAGAAATGGAAAGGGAAGGTAGAGGAGGGCTACTGGGATGGCTAGGAACAGTCAACATGCTTCAGGAGATCAGGGAGGCTGTGGCTTTTCATTCTGGTGCAGGGGGGCCTAAGGGGTGATCTAATAGCAAGCTTCAATCATGTGAATGGGAGCTGGAAAGAAGACAGGGCCAAGCTCTTTGTGACAGATGGCTTAGTAAAGGGCAGTGGCCACACACACAGCAGCCTGGGAGGTTCAGACTGGCCATTAGGAAAAACTGCTTCCCTAGGAGGCTCCTGCAGTAAGGAAGAAGTTACTCAAAGGGGGCAACCAAGATTTGCCTAGGTAAAATCACAGGAGACCTGCCCCAGTGTTGGTGAGAGTCCTGCTTTGAGTGGAAGGCAGGAGGTGATCTCGGGGTCCCTTCTAACCAATATTTCTAGGATGTAACTCATATTTAAGCCTGTGGCGTTATCAAAACCTCACCTACATTATGTTAACTAAATTGAAGTTCACTCATTAGTAAATGACAGAATCACAGACTGTTTTGTGCCTGAAGGGACTTTAAAGCTCATCCAGTTCCAACCCCTCTGCCCCAGACAGGGACACCTTCCACTGGAGCAGCTTGCTCCAAGCCCTGTCCAACCTGGCCTTGGACAACCGCCAGGGATGGGGCACCCTGTGCCAGCCCCACAGCACCCTCACAGGGAAGAGCTTCTGCCTAAGAGCTCCTCTCAGTCTCCCCTCGGGCAGGTTAAAGCCATTCCCCTTGGCCTGTCCCTACAGGCCCTTGTCCCAAGGCCCTCTCTAGGTTTCCTGCAGCCCCTTTAGGCACTGGAGCTGCTCTAAGGTCTTCCCTTAAGGAGCCTACTCCTCTCCAGGCTGACTCAGCCCAGCTCTCTCAGCCTGGCTCCATAGCAGAGCTGCTCCAGCCCTTGAAGCATCACTGTGGCCTGTGCACCTTACATGGAGATAAAACCTACATGAATTTCCTGACTTTCCTTTATACCGCCCAACATTCTGCATAGACTTATATTTCCTTTCTGAAATAAACTCCCAATCCTTTCAAATTCTGCATATATGTGGCATCAAAGCATTTGGGGGAATTTTTCAGTCCATTTATATGCAGCTCTCTGGTGACAGAGACATGTAGTGCAAGCAGTGAAGATGTCCAGCTTCTCCGGACAGTAACTGCTGCAGTTCTTTGCTGAAAGTACTGATCACTGGGGAAACTGAGCCTCAAATACCAAAAGACCTCTCTGTAATCACCTACTGTTTTGCAGAGGGAAATGGGATCCCTCTACTAAGAAGGATCTGAGATTTATTTTTAACTTCAAACTTTCCTATGCATCCTAAAAAAAAAAAGGCTGAATAAATCTATTTTCCTACAGGAGGAGATGACAAGAGAAAGAAATAGTCTGATACATTTTAGCTTAAGAAGAGAGGCTGTCACAGTGTTGCATCCCATGCCAAAGAACATCTTTTCCCCAGTACTGTTGGCTGGGCCAACATATTTTCCAGAATTTTTGCACCAAACTGAGAGTTCTCCAATGTGATGCTTCTGGGAACTAAGATTACTCTTCCTCTTCCAGTACTGGGATTAAGGAGTACGGAAGGTAGTCTGCATCGTAGTGATATTGTAATGATTACTCTGAAAGAGAAAAATATCACACATCAGTGTTTTCATTCTGCAGCTTGAGACATACCTTTGGGAAGTCAGTTTCTGATTACGTGTTTGGGCAAACGATGCCTTATCTGCAAGCTTTTTTGATGTATCATCCTGATCTGGTAACTTGAATGCCATAACCAGAAATCTTCGTTAATTGTACAGAGTTTTATGTCAGCGTAGTCCAAAACATATTCTTCAAACTATGAGCCCCATGAAGTCTGCTTGAGAAGCTGGAGATGTTCTGTCTCTGTTAGAGGAATCACATAAATTTTATGTAATAACAAGAATCCCCAACTAAGGTAATCTCAGACTCCCGGATATCACATATTTCTGTTTCCTAAAAATAAAACTCACTAAGTACATGAACTGGTACTGTAAACACAAGGGCAAATAAAAGGTTTCCACTGTTGCTGGACTCCTCCTCCCACTTGATTCCAGCAGTCAGCAAAAGTACTTATTCAGGATTAAGTTACAGTAAAGAATTGTTGACCCTGGTGTAACTGAGAGCACAGATAAAGTCAAGTCAAAGGGGTTTGCTTCAGCTCGAGATATTTCAAATGGAGCCTCCACATTTGTTTGGATCATAATGAAACCATACAGAAAACAGTTGTTAAAAACCAAAATCCAGAGTCTATACAAGCTTCTCCAGAAGTATTTTTTATTGAAATGTTCACAGCTGAGTTATCATTATTTATTTCTCATTTGGGCTGCATTCTAAATGCTGTATGTTAACAAACTTAGACCACTTAATGCCAAGTGCTTTACACGTTTCTCTTACTGAAATTTCATGAAAGAAAGAATCACATTACATAAGCGATCCCAATACAGAAAACAGCCTCTCAGAGAACCTGGGTAAAACCCAGGCACCCCTGCAGTAACCAGTGAAATTGCCACTGATCTCACTGGAGACAGGATTTTAATCTATAGGTCTTTGCTGCATATGGGTAACAAAAAATTATCTTGTTACTTATGTATCAAGTTATTTAAGAAACTTAGATCTTAATGAAGTCTACGCTATCATTACCCTTACTGGACAAAATGAAGTGCTACTTCAGAGTGCAATAGTGTCCAGTTTTGAGTATGTGTGTAACTGCTGGAATACGCAGTAGATGCCAGTGTAGATAAGCTTCTAGCCTGTAGACAGGGGTAGGCATTTGCTCGAATAATCTGCAGTTTCACTGCAGAATTTGAGCATAGCATTGACTGTACTGAGCTCTGGGAGAAATGTGAACTGTTAGCATTTAGGGCTTCTCCTTACTGTGATATGTTCAGTAATAAGTTACAGGTCATTAGGAGATGGAAAGTGGCATAAAAATTAAGCAGATTTTAAACAACTTTTATGATCATTAATATCAGACCAGGCATAACCATTTACCTTTATTTAATTAGGAGACATTTTTCACCTGTGTGAAGCACACTGAAGTAGGCTGGTTCTGTCATTCTCCCTCTCACACGGTGTTTTTGCAGCAGTTTTCTGTTCCACAACTCAGCCATGCAGGGCTGTGGGGTTTGATGGTTGATTTCTCTAGCAAAAGGAAAAGATGAATTAGGGCTGCTCTAGGACAGCACTGGTCAGGAACAAGACAAGCAGGAGTGGTTTGAAATGGGATTTGTTCTGTAGGACATTATTATCTTCCAGTTGCAGAAATGGTAGAGTTCTCTGAATGCTGCTCATCAACATCAGTGCAAAGGTATTTTCCTAATTTTTTGAAAGTTACTAAGATGTTAACCTAGTTATCAGATCATCACAGCCTGTGAACCATTTAGAGAAATGCAGATTTTTATTTACAAGGCGATTGACCCTAAATAAGTCAGTCTGGTGCTGCTTAAGCAGCTTAAGCAACCGTAAATCAGGATGTAAGTCACACAAACTTTACCTGAGGTGTTCAGATGAAAACAGAGGTACGAAATTGTTTATGATCAGACTTGACAATATAAATTCGATTTGAAATAGGCTTAACTGTTTTAAAAATAAAACTTCATATTCTTTCCAATAGCTCCAGTCCTTAAGCTATTAAATCCTGCAGTGCCTATCCCGTGCCTGACTTTCTGATTTGGTTCTGAGATTACTATTAATAGACCAGAAGTGGGGGAAAGAAGTTAAATAAAGAAGTGAAAATACCTCATTCTGCAAGCCCCCGCGTTTGTTTATTTGCTTTCTTTATTTTGGAGAAGCATCTTCAGAAGTTGAGTTTTCTGGTGGGGATGAATCTTTCCCTTTGGTGACTCTGGACCATCCATCCCTCGTCGCCTCCCCCCAGTCCCGGCTGGGGTTGCTAAGCGACATGTTCTTCTCTTCTGTACTTTAGCAGAGAGGAACAGATCAAAGACACCCACAGTCCTGAATTATTTTATAAATTAATTTAAAGAGACACTCTCCCGTGCTGTATTATGTAGGGGGAGATCAGAAGTTGCTCTATATACTGAGAGTTCCTGGAGGATTAAACTGACGTCTTCTGGAAAATAAGAATGTTCTCATTACTGAGAATTATGCAATATTTACCTTTTTTTTCCTTTCTTTTTCAGAATTAGACTATGAATTCATGCTAAGTAATGTTTCTAGTTTTATGGCAATCAAGACATTGAACGTGGGCCAGGCTGCATGTTTGTACGACTTTCAGCAGTAAGGTTTTCTGTCTGCCAGCGAGGAGCTTGCTGGTTTTTAACTCATTTCATCTCTTGCAAAAGAAAGAGTCGCATTATTCAAAAACTTGTAATTCTCTAAACTTTCAATACTTTCTTGACTTACACTGAAGGCAGGAAAGTCACAGGGTAAATTCAAGTGGTATCTCTTTAAAAGAACAAATGAAGGTAAGAAAGTAATCTGTGTAAATCAGGCAAAAAACCCTAAGACACCAGGATCCTTGGTCCTTTCTGAAATGAATGAAAACCAAATGAAGGATCTTTAATAACAAAACCTGGGAATACATGAGTTTAAATGTTACCTCTCAAAGACAGCACGTAGCTGGCCTCAGCTCAGGCCTGCTAATCTGTGCACACTGGGAGATCAGTCGGAGTGCACTGGCAATTCAGGAGAGCGTTTGCTGAAACAGGAAAGGGAGAACTTAATTGCCCTCGAAACTACTCAGTTTCAAACACTATCAACATTGTAAAAGGAAAACACCCACCATTCAGTAACAAAGTGCAAGAAATTGTGAAGCCTTCCATTTCCCAGGACACCACTGCTGCCCAGCCTGAAGGAAAAGGAGAGGCACACAAATAACATGCTTAGAGCAGTGCCCAAGCACGTGAGACCCAGCCTTTACGCGGTCAGCAGAAGCCCCAGGTCAAACAGGTGCGAAAAAAGGACCTTGACACCCGCACACAGAATCCTTCCCATATGCAAACCTCGTTTTGTCCCAGCTACCTCATCTGCACAACCAAATGTCTCCTCTAATGCAGCTGTGCGGCCTTGCTGACACAAACAGGTGCATCCCATGGGTGCAGGATCACTGTCGTCGGGTGTAAAGCATGCCCAGGTGCAGCACAGAGCTCGCTCTTTGCTCCCACCCTGTGCCTGCAATCCCACATAGACTTGAGGGGAGATTAGTGAAACCTAATGCACTCTGGGGCTGTAAAAGGGTTAATCTCACATAAATCTTAAAAAAAAAAAAAAAAATCAGTGTTAGCATTTATTTACATGCATTTTATTTTCAATGAGAAAACAAACCTGCTTTCTCCTGCATCAGTAAAAGTCTTGTCAGAATTCTAACTGCTTAGCTTTGGCACTTAAAATCCATTGTACTGCAGTTAACCTCTCTTCTCATGAAAGCATATTTTAGAAAAGGCCTTAGGCAGCTTTTCTATTCATTACTAGACACCTATTACATGGGCAAGATGAGCGTGCTGAGGCACTGGCAAACGTTGCCCAGAGAAGCTGTGGCTGCCCCATCCCTGGCAGCGTTCAAGGCCAGGTTGGACACAGGGGCTTGGAGCAAGCTGCTCTAGTGGAAGGTGTCCCTGCCTGTGGCAGGGGTTGGAACTGGATGAGCTTTAAGGTCCTTTCCAAAACAAATCATTCCATGATCCTGTAAAATGTGTGCTTTATTCTCACTGATAGAGCGTTTTATGCACAAATACCTTGTCCACTGCTATGTTGTCAGTGATTAGCAGATCCAGTGTGTTTTGGCTGAATTTCTGAAGGGGAAAACTGTGATTTGCACTCTAAATATTTTTTCTGGAGAATGGATTCCTCAAACAGACTATGGGCATCTTGTACAAAATACAAGTAAACATTCAGAAAGGAATTTAATGCTTCTGGCAGGTATCAAATCACCAGCCGTGGAAACCAAAATCCCCAGGACTGCACCACTGCTCCTCTAAAATATTAACTAAACATTTTAGTTAATATTCATTACAGTATTTTATTAGTATCGGTAGAATTTTGGTTAATGAATGTAAGTTATTTTGAATTCCTGCTCCTCTTATTGCCGGAATGCTGCAAAAACAACTTCTGCAGCTGGCTCACAGGTAGAAGCACTCAGGGCAGAGGTTTGGCCTATGAACAAGGGATGATGTTTGTGGTAAGTGGGAGGCCATTGAAAGACATTGAGAACATTAATAATGTCACTTCATAGAATCATAGCACCATGGAACTGTTTAGGTTGAAGGGACCTAATGCGGTCCCTCATGAGGAATCCATCTCCAGCATCTCATGTACCTACAGTGCTTTGCCTGCTTAAAGCACAACAGTAATTAGTGATCTGGATGTTTCTGAAATGATCAGCAGTGTCGGTTAAATTGTCATTAAAACACAATTAACAGCCCTTTGAACTGAGTGCTGTAGTTCACAACAGCCTAATTGGTGGCTCATGGGCCACATCTGGACAACAGGAGGATTGTCTGCTTTTCCTCCTCTCTAACTGCACCAGCTCAAGGAGCACCTTGTCCCAGGAGCGCAGCCGTGCTCACAAGGACAGACACGCAGAGCCATTCTGTGACTGGAAAGGCACAAAGTGTCCCTTGTGTCCAGCCCACTGTGCTAAAAGCCTGGATTTTGCAAGCTCACTTCATCCTGCGTGCAGACTGGGGCAGGCACAGCCCCACAACTTCATAATTTGCAATTCAAATAAATTTTTTTTTTTTTTTTTTTACTTGACTTTCAGAGTACAGCTTTGTGCAGCAAGAGTTTAGACATGAAATAAAGGCAGCCCATGGTAAAACAAGTTAATTGGGCTGTCTGCAGCTATGGGTGATGCGCTGGTAGACCATGCTGGTGTATGTTCGGGTAAGAGAAAGAATTTAGTTACTGAAGCAGACTGAAAGAGAAGGTGTGGCTTGGATGGCGTTCCAAAACCTGGCATCTGTATCCCCCATTTAGGCAGCTACATCTGTCACTTATGTGCTCGAGATACCTGTGTTAATTGCATAAATGCAAAAAAAAATTACACGTTTTTAAGATGTTAGAAAGATAAATAGCTGCCTCTGAAACGGCCATAGTATAGATTTTTAGCTCCTATGTGCTCTTCAAATGATACCACTTACAAATGCATCATATTTGGTGTTGTGTCTAGCTGTAGTAATGTATTAGTATCTGTCTGTAACACAACTGATGCTCCTGAAAAAAGCACTGTAGAATATACTTTAAATACTGCCTTTTTGTATGTCTTATACAACTCTTCATTAATACCCAGAGAACAGCATGCCACTGTTCCAGGTTTTTGATGAACCAGTCCTCCTGCTCTCCACCAGCTCCTCTTGCCTACTTCCTAATGCCTTTCTTATTTACGTTTTTACTTTTGCAAACTCCAATTTAGAACTGAAAATATTCACGCTTTTGTTTCTTAAATATAATGAAGGGTAGCGAATGGACCTGATGTAATCTGCATACTGTGTGCCCCAGCTAAGTATCCACTGCTCTGAAAGCGCTGCTTGTTCTCTGAAAGGAAGAATTCTTCCAGCCAGCGGCACTTGCCCCCTCCTCTGTGAGGCTGCTTTTCCCATACACTCCCAGGACTCACTGCCAGTCATTTTTTGCCCTAAAAGTTTGCTGGAGCAACATCCCCATTTACCCCATGTCTGTACAGGGCCAAGCTCCAGATGGGTTGGCTTTAAGGTCCCTTCCAACCCAAACCATCCCATGGTTTGGTTGGAATTTTATGATTCTGTAAGATGTGTGTATAAGGAGGAAATTCTTCCCTGTGAGGGTGCTGAGGCGCTGGCACAGGGTGCCCAGAGAAGCTGTGGCTGCCCCATCCCTGGCAGTGCTCAAGGCCAGGTTGGACACAGGGGCTTGGAGCAACCTGCTCTAGCGGAAGATGTCCCTGTCCGTGGCAGGGAATTGGAACTGAATAAGCCTTAAGGTCCCTTCAACCCAAATCAGCCTGTGATCCTATGTCCTATCTACAGGATTTTGGTGTTGGCCTGGCATGTTTTGCTAGTATTTGTCTGGCCTAAAAAAATTATTTTGAAAGCAGCAGATGCCTTTGTGAAATATTGAAAGAGGAATAAAATAGACTGAAAGAGAATATTAACTGGTCAACTGGCCCAACAAAAGTGAAAAAAATGCAACTCTAAAGTGATTGCAAACAAGCAGGCTTGTAATGCCCGCTCAGGAAGAACACGCAGCTCCTTCTATACTTTCATTCTGCAGTCCCTATTCACACAAAGTGCTCACGCAAAGAACATAAATTGCTGCCCATTCAAATATAATAGAGTTCCTAAACCTGCTTTTTTTCAAAACCACAAAATACGCTGTCTCAGGAGGAACAAGAGACCAAGTACTAGAAAACGGGATGTGGGGTTTGTCATAGCCACAACTTTAAGAAGAGGTGCTCCAGGGGAGATGTAAGCAAATGTTAATGATAGGAAAATAATAGTCTACTGGATAACAGACAACCCACCAAAACACAGGCCAACAACTGCAACAGGAGAAAGTATTATAAGTATCTCACAGCAAAATTAAGATGCCAAGTGAAATTCCCAAGTAATAAAAAGACACTGGAAAGAGTCTTTGCTCCACCACTGGTATCATTGCTGGGCTTCTGGATTAACCTCCACTTCACAGAATCATAGAATCATAGAATAGCTAGCGTTAGAAAGGACCTTAAGATCATTCAGTTCCAAACCCCCTGCCATGGGCAGGGATGCCTCACCCTAGACCCACCCAAGACAATACCCCACCCAAGACTGTCCGACCTGGCCTTGAACAGTGCCAGGGATGGAGCACTTACCACTTCTTTGGGCAGCCTGTGTCAGGGCCTCACCACCCTCACAGTAAAGATAGGAAGTAGCTAGAGACCGCATACAGAAAATAGTCCTGAATATGCAAGAATTCAGGTGGATTTAGAAATTTTGGGAAAGACTAACAGGTCTCAAAAGAGTTGAGGGCCTGAAATGTGAGAAAATCTCTGAAGAACTGATCAAGAATCAGTAGCAGTTTATCTTGATAGTAAACACGGATGCATGAAATAAAGCAGCTTACCACAAAATAGCTTTTGACTAAGAGTGAAAAATGTAATGAGGAAGAGCATGCTTTGGGTAATTCTACATTCTGTTGAGGTAAATAAAAAAGCAAATGCCAGTAGGAGGGAGAAAAAACCCGAACTTCTGTATAGTCAACACTGGGCACGTATTTGCATGAGGCAAGTGCAAGGAGAGCAGACTTCCTGAGTGCCAGAATAGCAGCCAGCAGCCCTCTCTTAGATAGATAGGCAAAGAAGTAGGATTTACTCTCAACCGTCACAAAATGTTAAAGGTCCATTAGGCCAGCTGGTAAAGGAGAATGAAAAGACCAAAAAAAAAAAATCAGCAGACTGCAGTTTCAAGGGACTCCAGTGTACACTGGCACAGGGTGCCCAGAGAAGCTGTGGCTGCCCCATCCCTGGCAGTGTTCAAGGCCAGTCTGGAAAGGGCTTGGAGCAACCTCATCTAGTGGAAGGTGTCCCTGCCCATGGCAGGGGTTGTATGAGCTTTAAGGTTCCTTCCAACCCAAACCAGTCTGTGATTCTGTGATTCTTGTACATCTCTTACTGTCTTCACTAACCACCTTCAGATTCAAACTAGTAGCTTAAGCTAAAAGAAACAAAGAGCTTGAGAAAGGCACAAATTCTACATGGCCAATCCAAGAACAGCAGATTAAGATTCCTCAAGGCAATCCATCACCAAAGTTCACAGTGGCCAGTGGGAAAGTGCAGAACATTTTCCTCCACAGCACCAGCCTCCTGCACAAGGTCCATGCTGTAGCAGAGTGGATATATACAGAGTCAACAGAAAAGGCTTAATACCAGCAAAAAAATGCAAGTCATATTCACCAGGTATCGCTGCAACTATTTCTTACAATTTTCAAGTAAGCTGGAATCTTAGTGTGGGGGAAGGTTTGATGGGTGAGAACAGAGCAGCTGAAACTAAAAATTTCAGCAAAGTCTTCTTTGCAGAGAGAATGCTTTACAAAAGAAACCGTGAAAATTTGTATTACCCAATTTTTGCTGGAGGAACAATATAAGAAAAAATGAACTGCTAGCAATAAATCTAAGCTGAGCAGTCACCTACGGGTTCTGCAACCTTATGTCTTGCAGAAAGCTGGAAATGAAAGAAGTTCCAGAAATAGAGTGAAACTCCTCGAAGAACTGATGCTGATGGAGACTGATAAGCACGTGACTCAGGTGTCTCCCAAAGGAACATTTTACTGTCCTAAAAGGAAAATGTGATGCCATAGGTATCACAGATATTTGTAAAAAGTTATTGTATGCTAAAGCAAGATGGTGTTTCTAGGTATTTTGGAAAGCTGGGAGATACCTGAACATGGAAATCCTTTAGTTGTATAAATTTTGTTTACATAGTTTTACATTTGATTTACATAGTTTAATTGCACCAACCAAACATACAAGAGAGGTGGATGTCTCACCCAGTAGTAAGTGCTATGATACAAAATCAGAGCAAGGCTACAAGTGACAGATTTTGTCCCCACAATTTTTTTTGCACTTCAGTAAGTTTTTTTTCAATTTCTTCTATTTTGGTAACTATTTTAGCCTGAGTGGCAGCCATGCCTCAGCTGTGAGCTAATACATGAAAGGAAATCACTTGTGATAACATACATCTTGAGGATGAAGGTAAGTCAGCCCGCAGAAGTGTCCCAGTCTAATTTTCCTGGTTTTATATAAATCCCATGAAGATTCTGCAAGCTTCTGTAAGCAAAATGTTTAATAAGTAGGTGTGCAAGCAATACAGCATGAGAGAACCAAGGGTCAGTTTTATTGCCTTGTGCTATCTACCCCCACTACAGTCAAATGTTCTAGATGACAGGGAATGGAAATAATAGCTAACAGCAGAATTATGTTGTAACAGCAGAATCAGGGACTTTTATTTGCAAATGTCCGTATTTAAATGTAATACTGAAGTAATATAAAACTTATTTCACTTTGAGCACTGAAATAAGAATGCAGAAAAGTACCTTGCCCACAGGACCATCCCATGGCCATTTGCAGACCTGATGGTGAAAAGGAGGACTGTGAGTTTTGCTCCTACAGCAGCAAGAACTGGGAAGTTTTGCGACAGTAGCTCCACAGCGAGACACCAGAGTGAGAAAGGACGAGAAATATGAAGGGAAATCATTTAAGATAAGTGTTTTCCACGGTTAACGTATGTATCCATTCCCAGGCAAATCTAGCTATCGAGGTTACCATGGCTAGCCCATTCAACAGCTTATAACCATATTCATCTCACAGTGGGACCAAGTTTCGTTACTAGAGGAATCGAGACTAAAATGATAACATTCATCTCCACATTCTTGCCCTGACATGGTTATTCATTATAAGTTCTTCCTAATGACTGTTCAGTTCCTTCCTTCTAGGGAGCCACCCCTAATTCTCTTATTCTATTCAAGTTGGATAATGACTCACTGACTTTAATATTAATCCTTATTAACTCTTCCCGTGCACAATCAACATCTGCTAACAGTGCGACGTGCAGTGTCTCACTGCTGAGACAGCAAGGTTCTCACTACTGAGACAGCAAGGTCCTCACTGCCTTTTCCTCCACTGCATTTTCTTACAGGCAGAAAACCTAGAGATTCCTGTAGGTTTCCTGCAGCTGGCAGATGAAAAAATACCTTGTCTTCATACCTGTGGTGAAAGGCTCTTTAAGTCTACCTTAGTCTACCTCTTTCCCAGTTTGTTTTCCATAAATTACACTTCTTTTCCATCGCTTTCTTGTCTGGCCAAAGTTTTAGTTGCATCAAGACAGCTATTTGTATCAAGCAACTTCCTGAAGCACCTTGTTTCCCTGTCTGTTTAACTCCCTCCTCTCACAGAGGAGAGGAAGGGTCTTGTTTGTGGATGGACACATAAGCCTGGCAGCTTTCAGTTCTGCTGTGTCTGCCCAACACCATGGGAAGTGTTAGGCTGCTAAGAGCCAGGCTTCTGGTAGCAGATGTTTTTGTCTTTCCTTCTTAATCAACAACAAACCAAACCCAACAAAACAAGTAAACTTAGGAGATATTTTATACCTGATAAGCCATTGCTAAGGCGACTGAACCTAAATATCCTGTGAGACAATGACTCAAGTATTGAATTCTCCTTCAATCAGCTATTTCTCGATTCTTAAGACTAATTAGAATGGCCTGTCTGGTTTCTGATCAAACCTTGTACTGTTTGGCAGAGCACTGAACACATGTAGGCATGTCTGACCACCTGCACTTCATGTATGCTGGCACTTGTTCTTTTGACCAAATCTCGGCACGTTTTGGTATCTTTGGAATTCTGAAGTTCCTTCTTGATCCTCTTTCCTTCTAGTAGCACCATTGGTCTGCTACCATGTTTTGTGTGTCTCAAAGTTTTCTACAGCATTTTATTATTTTGATGTTATCACAACGTGCCTGCTTTTACAGGAAAAATAAGGAAGTCCAAGGGAAAAATAGTTTGGAAAGAGATCAGGCTACTTACTTTGGAAACCACACTCTCAGATCACGACAAAAATAGATTTCTAGGAATAAATGTGTATTTCTCATTGACTATTACCGTAGCTTTTACAGTAGTCTTTATTTTACCATCCTTCTGCTATACCAGACGGTCTTGGATACGAACATCCAGGGAGCGACCCAGCACTAGCACTGCACTGCCTGTAAGGAACCAGCCCACTCCCTGAGAAACAGCTCTTCCCCAGTGGGAATACTGTAGGTGCCAATCCTGCCTGCCTGTAATCTCATAAATATTACATTCCCCCCACCCCAGTCAATACAATATTAATGAGAATATACAATATGTGCAGCTTGACATTTGCTTGATATCTGCAAGGCACAGGACAACTAAGTTGCTGTGTTATTATTCTAAGGCAAAAGGCCATCAAAATCCCAGACTGGTTTGTGTTGAAGGGACCTTAAAGCTCACCTAGCTCCAACCCCTGTCACAGGCAGGGGCACCTTCCACTGGAGCAGCTTGCTCCAAGCCCCTGTGTCCAACCTGGCCTTGAGCACTGCCAGGGATGGGGCAGCCACAGCTTCTCTGGGCACCCTGTGCCAGCGCCTCAGCACCCTCACAGGGAAGAGCTTCTGCCTAAGAGCTCACCTCAGTCTCCCCTCGGGCAGGTTAAAGCCATTCCCCTTGTCCTGTCCCTACAGGCCCTTGTCCCAAGCCCCTCTCCAGGTTTCCTGCAGCCCCTTTAGGCACTGGAGCTGCTCTCAGGTTTCCCCTTCAGGAGCCTTCTCTTCTCCAGGCGGAACCAGCCCATCTGGAAGTTTTACCGGCAGCTATAAATACACAGTTGCGGGCGAGGCGAGAAAAGCCTCTAATTATTATTTGTAAGTAACGGCCACGCTGCCGTTCTCTCGGAGGGGAAGGCTCTGTGGCCCAGCAAAGCGCCCAGGCAGCCCGAGGCCGGAGGGCGGGGAACCCTGCAGCATCCCGCGTCAGGGCCCAACCGAGCTGTAAACGGCAGCGCGGCCACTGCTCGCTGCGGTCTAGACCCCACAGAAGACCAACGGGGGCCCGCGACGCCGCTTCCTCGCAGCCAGCCCGCCATGGCGGCGGCCGCTCTGCCCCGGCCCGGGCCCCAGCAGCAGCAGAGCCGACGAGGACGTTGCTGCCCGAGGACTCGCGGCGCGGCGCGGCCCGCCGGCCCCCGCAGGCAGGGCGGGGAAGGCGCACAGCGCTGCCCCGGCCAGGCCCAACTCGCCGGGCCCGTCCCGAGCGGCCTCCCCCCGCACCCCCCCCTTCCTCGCCAGCCGCTTCCGCCCGCGCTCCCGCGCATGCCCGGGTTATGCAACGGCCGCGGCGGGCGGGTCGCGCCGCAGCCGCAGGGCCGAGCCGCGGGGCCGCGGGGGCGGCGGGCCCCGGGACGGCGGCGGGGCGGCGCTGGGGGCGCGCTCCCGCCACCCTCCCGCCCTCCGCCGGCGGCCGCGCGCGCGCCCCGCGCCATCTGTGAGTGGCAGCGGCGGCCGCCGCCAAGTCCCGCCCGTTCCGCTCTCCCTGCCGCAGGCGGCGGCGGCGGCGGGTTGGCTTCCTGCGCGCGGTGCCGCTCCCCCTCCCCCCGGCAGTCGGAGCCGCAGCGGCAGCAGCCCGGATCCCCGAGCCATGGCTCTGTGAGAGCAGCACATGGCGGCCGCGGCAGCCATGAGCCCCCCACTAATCCATACAACTCCCCCCTGAACAGCCACCGACGGCAGCCAGCGCTCCCACCCGGCTCCACCGCTCCCACCGCCCACCCGCAACTACAGCCGCCACCGCGCCGCCCGGCCCGAGCCCAGATCCCGCCGCCGCCGCCGCCGCTGCTGCCGCCCCCGGGCCCCCGCTCGCTCGCCCGCCGACGCCGCCGCCCGGTCCTCACCATGGGAGTGCAGGGTTTCCAGGACTACATCGAGAAGCACTGCCCCAGCGCCGTCGTGCCCGTCGAGCTGCAGAAGCTGGCGCGGGGCAGCCTCGTGGGTGGGGGCCGCCAGCGGCCCCCCCAGACCCCGCTGCGCCTCCTCATCGACGCCGACAACTGCCTGCACCGGCTCTACGGCGGCTTCTACACGGACTGGGTGAGCGGCGGGCAGTGGAACCACATGCTGGGCTACCTGGCGGCCCTGGCCAAGGCCTGCTTCAACGGCAACATCGAGCTCTTCGTCTTCTTCAACGGCGCCCTGGAGAAGGCCCGGCTGCACGAGTGGGTGAAGCGCCAGGGCAACGAGCGCCAGACGGCGCAGCAGATCGTCAGCCACGTCCAGAACAAGGGCACCCCGCCGCCCAAGGTCTGGTTCCTGCCGCCCGTCTGCATGGCGCACTGCATCCGCCTGGCCCTCATCCGCTTCCACATCAAGGTGAGGAGGAGAGGGGCCTTCCCTGCCGCCCCGGTCCCCCCTTCCCCCCGGGGCCACCAGCGCCCCCTCCCCGCCGCTCCCCTGCGCTAAGATGGCAGCGGGGCTGCCCGGGGCCGGCAGCGGAGGGAGGGAGCGGGGGGGGGGGGGGGGCGCACCCCGCCTCTCCCCTCAGCGCCTCAAAATGTCGTCGAGGCCCAAGTTTCGGCGGCTTCAATCCATGGGGAATTTCGCTATTCCAACGGCGCTGACGGTCGCCCCGTCGACCCGCGCAGGCTAAAGCCTGCGCGGGTCGACGGGGCGACCGTCAGAGCCCAGGGCCTCCCGAATTCCCTCTTACAGTGAAGCCAGGCCCAGCAGCAGGGAGGCTTTTTTTCCTCCATGTTCTTTCGGGGCCGCCGCTCCTTTGACTCAAAATGTCCCTTCTTTGCCCATGGCTCCCTCCGCCCGGGCTG
This sequence comes from Lathamus discolor, assembly GCF_037157495.1. Classification (NCBI taxonomy): domain Eukaryota; kingdom Metazoa; phylum Chordata; class Aves; order Psittaciformes; family Psittacidae; genus Lathamus; species Lathamus discolor. Next base: position 22,722,015 of record NC_088890.1, on the reverse strand, counting down.
GGACTTTGGTACCGCTTGTACCACACTCTCGAGAGCGGGGTGATCTAATTAATTACTAAGACGAAAGGGGGGAAAGAAAGAAATAAGAATCGGTTTAGTTATTACGCGTGGAGGATCTGCAACAAGTTCCCTGCCGAGGCAAGGAAAGGTTTAAACTTGCGGCGAAGGTGCAGCTGCTCGCTCCAGAATACGGAGTTTCGTGTTTATGGAGGTTTGCTCGGCGTTGCCCTAATGTATTGACAGGCTTTTGATCGACTATGGAATAATTCATTCCTTGCTCCGTAACGGCGAACGCTGCCAGCGTGTGAGGTCGGGAGCGCGGATCTGACACTTCATTTAAAGTTCTTATTTTCGGGGGAGCCTCTGCTTTCTGGGAATATAAACAACACCTCAGCCGGGAGCTGGGGTCTGCGGTATTCTTGCACCGACACCCCGGCCGCGATTTCAGAGGCTGCAGGATATTAACGTGTTGCCTCTCTCTGTACAGCATTTGTGATTTACGATGGTTTCTGTTAAGCCCAGCAATTGTGCGTATTGAAACCCAAGGCGACAGAAAAAGAAGCCCTGGGATGAAGCTGCAGTTTTAGAGAGTTGCTCGCTCGCTTTCCCGGGAGGGAGAGAAGAGCAGCGGGACTGGAGTGCATACTCATAAGCTTTATTATCATAAATTACTTTATCTATGTAGGAAAATACTGTAGAACCTTCAGAGCCGCGGGCTCGATTGTGAGCAGCCACTTGATGTTATCTGGGTTTTGTACTGCACTTGTGGCAGATTGGAAACACTCCGGCCAGGTTGCAGACCTGGGGTAAAGATGACTCCGTTGGAGTTTACCCAGAAGGTGGCTTTGGGTGAAGTTTCTCCTAGTTCTGACAGTGGGGCGGGAATTGCTGTTGTTCCCTCTTGGCCCCCTGCTCCTTGGCCTGCCTCATCCATGGAGAACCTTCCCTTTGGCTGCCTGGTTGGGGGGCCAGTAGAAGCCTCCCTGGGCTGGCAGCGCATGCCCAGCCCATTCAGCAGTGGAAGTCCCAGCCCCATTGGCCTAATCTCTGGTATGGCTGGGGGCACTCGAAGCACATGTGGAACAAACTGGAAGCAGAGGTGAAGCTTGTTCTTGAGCTATGTTGGGCGCAATGGCCTGGGTTTGGTAGTGGATGAACGTGAAGGGGTTGTTGTAGTTGTCTTTTGTAGTAATTGTGTTTTCCTGGTCAGCGTAGAAGCAAAACCCGGTATGGGTTTTGGATATGAATGATGGTGGGAATTTGAGTGATGGCAGAAACACCCTCTCATTTGAACTTTTGTTTTGTAGCTAGGAAAATACTTTCGTTCTTTAGCAACAAGTTTTAGGGACCATGCAGTGAAGGTATTTCCCTTGATCTGGTTGCAGGTGCTTTATAAATCTTTCTTAATTTGTTACCGAGATTTACAGATCAATAGTAAAAGCAATGAATGGGGTAAACCAAGATTTTATTTTTTCCTTTAATGTGTTAAATGGATACTTTGTTTAATGCAATAATGAAATGCACAGTTCACAACAGGAAGGTGGCTGCTTTGAGACTGATAGGAATTTGGTACTTGTAATAGCCTCATGGCATGTTGAACTAGCTGTTAGTTTTCTAAATGCATTCTGTCTCAGTCCTGGTGCCTTTCTGTTAAAGTACTTTTCATCCAAGTACAGTAGCCACATTTGACAGTGGTGTCACCTGTAGCACTTTGTTTACTTTCAAGCTTAGCTGCAGCATTAGCTCCTTTATGGTTTCTTGGTAATAGGCCTCATTCTTAATCTCTGGAAACCGTTTTAAGAGTGAGAGGTCAGGTCATACCGAGTCCTTTTTCCCTTGTTTAAGAAAACATACATAGATACAACCTCACCACCAGTCTTGATGGGCAGCATTTGAGGGGTGGATGTTTGTCTGCTTTAGGTTAGCACTGGAAGTTGGCAAGTACTCATGACCAAATACTGATGTATGTTGGGGAAACATTACTATCCCTGAGCCACGTTGTGCACGTCTCTGCTTTGGTTGGTTGTCCTGGGGATGGGAAGGGTGTTAGCAGTTCCCACTTGATGCTTCATTTGTGCAGCTGTGAGACACTGGGGATAGCTCTGGTTTTAATTGATTTATTCTCTGGTTGGGAAGTACATTTCATGATTATAGTAGTAACATGCCTCAGATACTGCTGAACTTAAATTACATTCCTTCCCCGCTTTTCTTTACTTACGCAATTTATTATATTTTCTGCTTTATTTAGTGTATCTTTCTTTCTCTGAACCGTACTCCAGTTCTGTTCACATTCTCCTTCATGATCGCTTTTTATGAACTGTCCTGGTGGGGAAAGAGCAAATGCATCCTGAAGAAGTGATTTTCATTTGCATGTATGGGTGATTTTTTTTTTTTTATTTACATATGTGTACAACAGTTGCCAAATTCTAGTGTTTTCCTTGCTTTGTTTGGAGAAGTTGGTTTAGAGAATACTGATTAACTTTGTATATGAAACTGATTTTCGTATTTTCAGGAAACAGTTGAGGCTTGAGTAGAAGGCTTCTGTTCAGAGTGAGGCTCTGGCTATGAGTTTAATCTATTTTGGTAATAAGAAGGGAGAAAGGGAGTAACGTCTTCTTTCCAGAACAATTATAAATCACTTGCAGATGGTTTCAGCAGGATGTAAAAATAACAAGTTTCTCCAAGTTGCAGCGAATATCCTACGGGTTCTTAGTTTCATTGTGACCTGGTATTTTTCTCTTTGGGGACAGGGGGAGTAATTCTTGACAGAGTTTTCTGCAAAGCAGGTTTGCTAAAATTTAAATGTTTAAGCAGCAGAGATCTCAGTATCTTTGAGACTTTGGTGGGACTTTGTTTTGTTCTCAGTATCTAGACATGCATGTGCCTGCTCCCTCGGCAGGATTGTCTCTTTCTCATCCAGCATCATGGATGTTTACACAAGATTTAGACTTGAAAATTATTCTGAACTGCTGGTTGTGATCCCCCCCCCCCCGCGCCCCTCCCTGGGTGGGCTTTGAAGTGTGCAGGTTGCCTGGGTGCAGTTGCATCTCTGGACTCTCTCCTGTGAAAGCTGTAACCTGTTTCTCTGATTCTCATCTTATTACAGTTTTACACTGCAGGTTAACTACAGCTTGGTAAATACAACTCTTGTCCTCTGACAGCTTACTTACTTGAATGTGGATTCTAGTATTACCTAAACACACTGCAGGCTCATGCTCAGAGCTCACTGTGTCAGATAGCTCTGTAAAATGGGGAGGGAAGGAACTGGAGGCTGTGGACGCAGAGGAAATAGTTCATGGGAGATGACAGCAGGATGAACACTGAGTTTCCTCTTGTGTTGTCTTCACACCCATGTCACACGTAGTGCTGCAGGAAGAGTTCCTGCCTTGTTTTTTGTGGCTGATCTGTGGTTCTCGTGAATGCAAAGACATTGGTTTTAGGTACAGGAACATAATTTAAATCTCTCTACCCTTAATGAAAAAAAAAAGCCATCTGTGGATTTTCCTTACTTAAACCCTGTAAAGACTGGGGGGCACAGCAAAGCCTGAATCGCCCTCCCTCACTTGGTAACTGTCTAAATCTGATAGCTTTACGTTTTTCACAAGATGTGTACAGTCTCTCCCAGTGCTGTGTACAGCGGGCATGCGTTATGCTACATGACAGGGTAAATATTAGAAAAATGAATACACTTGTTTTTCTCAGGAGCAAGTAAATTTCGAAACAACTGATAGTCCCTAAGCAAGTTTCTGGACAGATAATGTTTTCTGAGACTATAAGGTGGTAGCATTAGAAGTACAGAGAGTTTAGTGAGCTGGTTATTATGGGAGTACGTCAGAGAGTAAGGTGCTGGCTGTTCATCTGTTAAGGATTTTGCTTGAAAGAGAACATCTCCAGCATCTCTTGTGTCACCTGTAATGGTCCCTTCCAGCTCAAACCCTTCTATGATCTCGTGAGGCTACATGGGAAGAGCAAAGTTTTACATACATCTCCAGAACTGTAATTCAGTATCAGGTTCAGAAGATGTAAGGCTTGAGCAGGAGAGGAAGTGTCTCTCTAAACTTGTGGCTGAACAAGAACTCTTTGAGGGGTAGATGACTGTGGGACGTTTGGAGCAGACTGTAGAGGTGTTGGACCCTTGCTCGTGTTCTGCAGGGCTTCAGCTACAGAGGAATAAATAGCATCTCTGGCACTGTAATTATTCATGCGTACTGTGGAGACTGAAGCTAATAGTTTTGTACTCATCTATTTTGGGATAGCTCGCTGTCTGCGTTGTTAAAATGGAATGCTTGGTGAGGGTACCAACACCCAGGTTCTGTATGTATGTAGATGATAAAAGCATTAGGTATCAAAAATACTTGGCTGGCTTTGGTTTTGTGTGCTTGGATGCAAGCTGTAGTTGTAACGGTTCCTGACAGTGTGTAGAAATGCAGGACTGTAGGTACTGTGATTCTGTAACCTGTCACTGGGGGGCAGGGAGGGTGGTTTAAGTTTAATCATCTTTGATGAGAAACTGTTGCTTTTATATTTCCAATGTTACGAATTGGCCCTTGTCTCCCCTGCAGAACATGTCTGTTCTAGTCATCTGATTGCCATAGCCTGAAATATGTGCTTTGCTAGGCAACAGGAGTGGAGAGGTGAAGTTGGGGCTATAAACTTCAGGCAGTTTGCACCATGAGAGACAGCTGTGTGTAAAAGAATAGGCTGAAAGTGGAAAGAGGAAAAAAATTGGCTTAACACGCCAAGGCAGGCATTTGAAAGGTCAGGAAAGTTTCCTCTGTTCGTCGAGGGTTCTGTTTGTTTCTTTTAAAACAGGGCTGCAGAACTGTAAAAATTATGGCTTTTTAAGGGGACATCTTGGCTTGCTGAGCTGCCCAAGTATCCACAGCCTCAGGATCTTTCCCATGAGTTAATACAGGTGTTGGTACAGTGATAAATGTGTCTGGAGTTTGGGTGTTTCTGTTAATAAACAGTTACTTCAGAGGAATTCAGTAAGACGTAGTGCCACTTCAGTGTGCAGGCCTCCAGAACTGTGTTGTGTTCCTGAGCAGTCCTCATATCCTGTCTGTATTTGCTGTGTCTCTGTATTTTTTAAATTACTTTAAATATACTGTGTTTCAAATGCACAGATAGAGCTTCAGAAAGCCTCAACAGATTGTAATACACGTGATAAATCAGTACTGCCATTTAACACTGTAGCTAATTACTCTGTCTTTCACTGTAGGTTGCACAGAGCATTGAGGATCATCATCAAGAAGTAATTGCTTTCTGCAGAGAAAAAGGTTTCCATGGTTTGGTTGCATATGACTCCGATTATGCATTGTGCAACATCCCTTACTATTTCAGTGCCCATGCCCTAAAACTGAGCCGGAATGGGAAAAGTCTCACAACAAGCCAATACCTAATGCACGAAGTTGCCAAGCAACTGGACCTGAATCCAAATCGCTTTCCTATTTTTGCTGCTCTTTTAGGTAAGTGAAGTAATAAAAGTTCTTGATGCTGCTTGTCAGTCTGATCATTGCAGTTTCTATTAACTGGTTTTAAATACGTGTGTGTAATTAGACAAAGCGCCTAGGGAAGGGCATCTGTTTGTTTCAGACACTCCTGTTTGAGGTGGGCTGGATGCGTATTTATGAGGCTAGACATGCCAAATCTGTAGAGACTTGTGAGCAATGCAAATTGTGGCTGTCTAGAAACAAAGAGTAGAAAGTCAGAATTCTGCAAAGCTGTACCTAGCCCAAATGTTCTCAGTGGGCGGGGGGAATCAGGACAATTGTGGTTCTACTAGTTTTGGTCTTATATATGAGGTCTACTTTTATTAGTACGCTTTCTAGACTGATTAAGCATGTTCCTGTCCCGTTTTGTGTTCTACATAAAAACACGTACATAGGGTGGAGAGGTTTGGATTGCAGGGGCTTTTTTCCCCTCAGAAATTAATATTGGACAAATATGACAGCATCTCAGCTGCCCCAGAAGCATGTATTATGTTTATATATATAATTATATATAGTATATATATATACCATATAATTGAGTGAAACTCCACATTTCTGAAAGCACAGGTACCAGCATCTTACCATTCCATCTGTTTTGTTTGGATAGTTTGTAGCACTCCTCCATCTGATGCCAAATGGTGTGGTAGCTTTAAGGAGCACAGGTAGGAAGGACTTCAGTTTCACATCTCTGCTTAAATGGGGCAATTTTAACCCATTGTTTCCACAGCATCGTATGAGAATGCCTGTCAGATGGAAGAGTGAATTAATTGCTAATTAAGCTGACTCCAGTGAATAAGATCTATTTAGTATACCATTCTAACTTCTTTTTGGGTAAATGAGCTCGGAGCAGCCATGTTCTTGATCGTATACTGAGCACACAGATTCAGAAACCTTGAATTTCTTGTTATTTCTCACTGACTTTATGTTTTAGTTGGGTAGATAATAGAAGAATAAAACTTCTCATTTGGAAGTTGTGAATCTGCGTATTATTGCTTTAGCATTCTAATATTTTTGTAGTCTTTAATGTTGAATTTCTTCTAGTCCAGGCAGGTACTTTCCATGTTAAGAAGGGAGGAACCAGTGCATCCTACAGTAGAAAGCCATGAGTATTTGGTTGAGGCTGTTTTTCAGTTTTCCACAGGCAGAGTGGGTACCTACCTGTGTGGCTGTATGGAGGAGCCACAGGTGACTTCCTAAGCTGTGATTTAAAACACAGACTCTGTGTGAATTACATGGCAGGCTACTATTGCTAGGCTTTGTTTTGGAGTCTATAAATAAGTTGTTGCATGCCAATTCAATGAGTAGGAATTACTGCTTGAAAAGCAGTTTCACAGTTGCAGATAGGCTTTACAGAATTAACGTGAAGTACACGTGAGTGAGATCAGTTTAACTTGAATTGTAGCTGCAGGACCATCGCTTGGCTATATTTGGTGGTTGGTGACAAATATCCTGATCAATTTTTTGAAGGTTCCTCAATTTTATGTAAGAAGCTCTTGAGTATTTTACTCTTGATATCTGATACGACAAAATACTTTTCAGCTTGCTTGTAAGGGAAAGAAACATGAGGTCATTTCACCTGATCACCAGAGAGAGATTTTGTAGGACCTCCTCTCTCCCCCCAAAAAGGCTACAAAGGTTAAAAAAAACCCAGTTCCCAGTTCAACTACAAGCTTAGTTTTGTGTATTCATGTGTGCGTGTATTCAGTATCAGTAAGCGGAATAAAGTATGGAAGTTAGGGTAAGAATGGGAGATACCTGGGTATTTGGTGATGTAAACAATGATTATATGATCTTACCACAAACAGGTACTGTTTGTACTGGCATAATTTTTTCACTTTTGCAATGTTAGGAATATAATAACTTCACTTTCTTAAAACTAAAATACTACTTACATAATTCTGTGCACACGGTCGTGTGTAGTGTGACATGTTTAAAGCAGGGTAGCTCATTCAGATCTAAACTTTCAGATTTTTATTTTTTTTAATATTTGAGGGCTTGTTTGGCTTCACACATCATTCTGCCGTTGCTCCTCCAGCCTCTTTGGGTCTGTTTTGAACCTGAAAAGTAGAATAAAGAAAATCACAATGGGAAAGAATAAGCTTGATTACATAGGAAGGCATATGACTGATATATTGTTCTTCTGGGTACATTAGTGTAACTCCCTGTGCTTGTAGTTTGTTTAGGAAATTAATATATTCTGAAACAATTGCAGTTAAGCTGCTGGTTTAATGTTTACGATTAGAGCAGGCCAAAGCTATCACAATAGCTGTGCCAGTATTCAGCTTGACATCTGCAAAGCTGTTTTCCACTATATGGAAAACTCAGACTTACTTGTTTTCAGATACTTTCTTGTAATTAGCTTCAAGGGTCAATTTGGGGATGCTGAAAGGAGAAAAACATTCTGAATGCTTCAGCTGAACATGAAGCAGAGGAGCCTGAGGAAAGGTACTTTACTGGTCATCTAAAAAAGTTCTCAGTGGTATATTTGGGACTGAGTTATATTCAACTATAAAGTCTCTATTGAAGTGTTCTAGTAAAATATGTTTCTGACTGTACCAATTAGGGACATTTTAAAAGATTACTATCTGAGAAGGTTATGTATACCCTGTGGTTGGTTTGTTTTATAGCTTTTTCCTTCTTACAGCTTTTCATGCAGCAGGGCTTTGTAGTTACAGCTTTATAACATAAGAAGCATCCTTGTCATGGGTGGTTAAATGTGGCCAGGATAATATGTCTTCTGAGAGCATGCACTTAAAATGATTAGTCCTAGTTGCTCGTGGTGTAAACAGGGAGTTGATTTGGTTCTTTTTTAAGTTTTGACTCAAATTCTTCAGAATTATTTAAAACAAAACCCCAGCAAACAAAACCAACCCAAGCTTCAGTGTTAGAAAAACAAACAGTGTGAGGTATAGGGCTGTCATTCAGTGAGCTCTTTAGAAAGGGCAGTGACTTCCAATTAGTATCTAGTTGCTTTAAAAAAACTGAAAGCATACACTGTAATAAGCCATTAAAATGGGAAAAATCAATAGATGCTGAGGTTGTGCAGCCAGGTCAAGAAATAGTTGTTGCTTATATAACGTTGATCTCTTCCCACTGTGACAGTACTTTGTAACATGTTTAGTTATGTAGTCTAACTCTGTTTCTCAGTAACATTTCAGAAGTAGGTACAGGCATCACTTATATGTGGACTGCAAAAGTCACTGCCGCACTTCAACATCCTAAATTAGGGTGAGAATTGATTAAATGGTCAGGCTGTCATGCATATATGTGTTCAAGGGGCTGGAATTAACTGAAATGACAGATGGAGACCAAACAAGATTGAGGTTTTGGTGGAAGGGAGAGAAGCTCTGACTATTTTAAAAAGTGATCTGAGCATCTACAGGAGTTATTGTTAGTTAATCAAAAACTGTCTAGTGGTTTGGCTGTAACTGATTTTCTCAGACCTACATTATAAGGGCTGCCTAATCCTACCTTGATTAAATTACTGTGACATGGCTGTTGTAGACAAACTTGTAGAATCTTTCTGATGTGAGTTTATAGCTCAGCTGCTAATGAATAAAGGTTATAATGTCTCCTTGCTGGAGCTCTCAACAGTAGGTGAAGTATTGATTGGACAGAAATACTTCCTGCTCTGAGAGCATCTTCTGATCGCCAGGCCGTGGACAGCTTCCTTGGTTTTCACATGTGAAAGAGCATTAAAAGCAAACTCAATTCTTTTACAAGCGAAGTATTAAGAGAGGAAACAATTGTCATATTCAAAGAATCTTGTCGTATTCTTTGAGTAGGTGAGAGCTAAAGATGTTGTCCAAACTCTGCAATTTAAAAAAGCTGTAACTGTATTAACAGCAGCGAGAGCTATTCATTCACTGCTAAGCTGCTGCTCTATGAACCAGGTATTGAAAGTATGAAGAAGTTTTCTACCAGAAGAGTAGTAAACTGTTCTGTTTAGCTTTTCGTAACATTTTCACCCAGACATTGAACTGTCAGTGGTTGATTAGACTGATCATTTCAAATGCTTGAAATATTTCCTAGTAAAAACTTTTTTGGTTTTGAGTGTGATGGGTTTGGGGAGGTGGAGGGGGGTGAGAAGAAAGAAAATAAATCAAAATTAAGTGATCTTCCATTTGGTATGAGCAGCTTGGTAAATGCAGCCACTATCTCTAGTCTTTGGAAGAACTTCATTTCCCAATTATTCTGATACTGCCAGCACAGGCTCCTGTCTGACCTGGTCAGGTCAGCAAAAGAAACTTCAGGAGTTGGGATCCTGTTGAGTGACTGGAGCTGCCAGCGCTGCTGCGGATGAGATGAACGTGCCTGCTAGCTGGAGCAGAGCACAGCTTCCGGAGGCAGTGCCAGTGTGAATCACTAGTGGCACATGCTGGGGTGCAGGAAAGGCTTGTGTCAGAGAGAATAATGTTCTTACGCTTCTGTACCTGTGATACTGCATCCTGGTGAGGACAGGTTGAGATTGGCATCATATACCCCATAATGGGTTGACATCATGCCTCGTCCCTGGCAGGGTTCAAGGCCAGGTTGCACAGGGTCTTGGAGCAACCTGCTCTAGTGGAAGGTGTCCCTGCCCATGGCAGGGGGTTGGAACTGGATGAGATGTAAGGTCCCTTCTTACTCAAACCATTCTGTGATTCTATGATATGTTGTGACTGGCTCCATTGCTTCTGTGAGCTGGGTTTCACAGCCGAGTGCTTCTTGAACAGAGGGAAGTGCATCCCGCAGCAGCAGGCTGATGGGGTTTTTCTGGAGTAACAAAAAGGTATCTGCAAATTTTATCTCTGTTGATTGGGAGTTGAGGACTGATTGCAAATTTGTTTTGCTATATGTAGAAACAGCACATAACGTTTTATGATGTACTTAAAAGTTCTGCGTTATGTTCTAGGTAATCATATTCTACCTGATGAAGATTTGGCTTCCTTTCATTGGAGTTTACTTGGTCCAGAACATCCACTAGCTTCACTTAAGGTACAAATTTAATATAACTACAAGCAATTAAGCTGAACGCAATCATAACCGTTAATCAGAGCAGTGTACTAGGTTAACTCACAGCAGCTATGCCAGGTTCTTGTTCTCGGTCACCCTCTTGTGTCCCGGTCCCTCTCTGTTGACTGCACAGGATACCTGGGGCGATTAGCCTTATAAGGCTAAACTTAGCCTGCACCATCCCCCTCAGTGCCCTTCAGCCACATGAGCCATACAGCTTCAGTGTGGTTTGGCTTTGAGAATGTGTCTTCTGACTCTTTTTTTTTTTTTTTTTTTTTTTTTAAGAGGAGAATTTTCTGTTTAGTCATGTTCAACCATCAAAAATAATGAGCTGGATATTTCCAGCCATATTGTTTTATTTTCTACTGATGTAAGGTTTTGTGTAATAGTTGCCTGTGCTTCTTAGAGTGTGAATAGGTTGTGCAAGAAAGCTGATGTGGCCTTCAGTAGATTTTATTTTTTTTTTTGAGACAAGTGACTTGTATCTGATGCTTTTAGTTTACAGTGTGTCTGTTCTGCTGCTTCATCACACTTAGTTTGTGCATCTGCCAAGTAGACAGCTATAAAAGGGAAACTGGACCCATTAAAGAATGGGTTAATAGTGACCTTTCTTTCTGTCTGCCACAAGAGCAATATCTTTTTTGCTTTCTCCTAAGGTGTACCATGCAGCAAATCCATTTGCGTTTTGTAAATTCTATAAGACTTTTGTTGCAGCTACAAAAATAATAGGTGGGGGGTTTTCCCCCTTCTGTTTATTAAGCATTGAAAAATTGTAGCTTACTTTGCTGAAGGTAGAATTTAAAACCATATTAAAGATTATCATCAGGGTTTTTAAGGCTTGCATTGCTTAGCGAACAGCTGTGACAATTTGATGTTAGGCTCATCCCCTGTTTTGCTGCAGCTTCTGTGTTTAGAGAGGTGTCAGCACATTATAGTGGCAAAATGAAATAGGTATGTTTGCTACTTCCTTGTAAAACCTGAGATGAAAAAATGAAACACTGAAAGAGTGTGCCTATGTTTTCATCCTTTATGGAAAAGGTTCAAATTTAGGACTCCTCTCAAAGTGGCTGATAAATTTTCTGATGTTCAGAACACTTTTCCATGGTTTAGGCTGAGTACACTTGGTTTATAGCCAGTTGAGAATATGTCTTCAGACACCTAGGCCTTCTGAAAAACCTTCTGAATATACACTAATTACTTGACTAGAATTAAAATTAGATATTTTTTATCTTTGCTTCTAGATTTACATTCTCAGTGGAAGCACCAGTTGGGCTTTGTAGTTAGCATCCTAAGGAAATGAGGCTTGTTCCCTTAGAGGGTGGCTGGACTGCCTTAGGCAGGCCTCCCTGTGGTTAGTTCATCTGTTGGCCAACGTGAATCAGATTTTAAAGCAGTTCCTATTTGACTGTTACAGGCTCTGTGGAAACTTGATACACAGCTATCAGTGAAAAGGACCCAAATGGATGCCCTCACAGAAGGAGGAGGCTAGCACAGCACCTCACTTGTTTAATTTCACAGCAGTGAGCTTGGCAGTTATTAAGTACATAGCCCTGAAGTAACCACAGCATTTCTGCCTCCTGGCTGATAACTGTCAGAGGGAGAGAAAGAACAGCTAAAGCAACTGGGACACAAGCAACAAGGACATAAGTCCATGGGAAACCAGTCTTCATTAGTTACTGGTCATGGAGCAGCTTTTGGTTTGTTTCGGGGTTTTTTCCTTTAGCTTCAGTTTCAGAGTGTTCATGGTTTGATAGTACAGCTTGTTTCATAGCTCGTGAATTCAGTTTAATTTCATTTGATGTATTAGTATGTCAGAGGTGTCATTACAGCTCTCTGTAGAGACAGACTGTTAATTGTAGCTGTGCAGAAAACAGTATTTCTTACACATTTTATGAACACTTAAAACAAACTAGGATGCATTTCTATTAGCCACAACCTTGATAGCAAGAAGTAGTTTCAGAACAGTTGCAACAAGTGCAAGCTGTCATGAAGACTGGAAATGGGGGGAAATTTTTGTGGTTGCGGAGCATGTCAACCCTGGGCTCTATTTGAAACTTGGCTTTGTTGTGTCTATTTAGAATTACTGTTCAGTTTCTATGTCCATGGGACCCAAGTGCTCTAATTCCACACCTCGTCGAACTTTGGGTTTAGAAAATGTTTTCTCACTGTGTAAAGATGTTAATCTTTTGTATCTGGGCTGCATAGTCTTGCATCAGAGCTAACAAGTTCAGTTCCCAATGGCCTGATTTGTTGCTTTTCGGTGAGAGCTATGACAGCTAATAATGGACAATTAATTTTCTACATTTTTTCTCAATCTTTTACTATCGTGTAGCAATATGGTTACTCTTCCTATGAGAGAAGCTTTGATAGTTCACAAATTATAAAGTGTAACTTAGAAAAGAAGTAGCCAGTCTTTGCTGATAGAAAATTGCTATGTCTGCTCAGGTGTCAACACAGAAAGGTGAAAGAAAGCAAAACTGAGAACCTGTACCTCTGTTTTAAAGTGGGACATGAGGGTGGTGCTTTCATGTAGGAGCAGGTGAATAGAAATGGGAAAAAGGGAAATGAAAACCTGAGTGAAGATTCCCTATTTCACATCTAGAAGGACATGAACCTGTCCGAAGAACATCTTTACATGCTGGATAAAAAGCCATGTCTTTCAGAAGACACCAGCGGCTCAAGCCAAACTGTTAAAGTAAATTAATGTAAACTGTAACTGTTAAAATGTAAATTAAGAGGCTTAAATTGTTATCGTTGCAAAAGGGAGAAAGAATCAAACCCTGACACTGCAAGCTGTTCTGGGTGAGGATGTTGTCTGTCTACATGCCCCTGTGTAAACAGATAATTCAGCTAATAAATGTGTAGACCTGTGCTTGCATCCTCTTATCTGGCTGAACAGAGGTCGCTGAAATAACCACCTGAATCAGAAGCTGAAACAGGAAAGGAGTTGATAGACTTCCTGAGAAATCATTTGACTTCTAGAACTTGTTTGGAAACTAGCATGTTAGTACTTCTTGTTTGTGTGCTTTGTGATTTATCTTTAAGCCAAAGACAATTCAGTTCTTGGTCTGAGAAAGCTTGTTACAGTGTGGAGCTTTGGGATCAATGTAAAACACCATCAGAATGATAGGAGGGCAGGTTCTTATCTCTGGAATTATTACCTATTTGGGAGCATGCACTCTTTCCTCACGAGGTAACCTGAGAAACAACTCTTAATGCAATCTCCCTTTCTGGAAGAGAAGAGTGTGCAGGGGAGCAGAATCTTGTTGGTTGTTTCACCTCAGTAGAAGTAAAGAGAGATGTTTCCAGAAAGCAATTCAAAATATGCAGGTTAGGCTCCTTCTCTGAATTGCTCTAGGAAATTTCTTTCTTTCTCTGTTGACTTCAGAAGGTGTCTGCCAGAGGGAGACTAATATGCTAAGTAGGTGCTTAGGTAATCTGCTACTGCAAAGATAGCAGATAAAAAGGTGTTACTCTTAAGATATATTTAACCTGTTTTGTTGGGAGGGGTGGGGGGGTTTATGCTGAGGGATCTATGCTTATGGGATGATGCAGATCAGAAGAGACTTCAGGAAGTCATCTAGTCCAACCTCCTACTAAAAGGATGGCCAGCTTGAGGTCGGAACAGGTTGCTCAGAGCTTTGCCTAGACTAGTCTTGAAAATCTCCTGTGTTGGAGACTGCACAACCTGTCTGGGCAGCATGCTCTGTGGCTTGACAGTCTCATTGGTGTAAAAGCGTTTTGCCTTGCATACAGTCTGAACCCTTCTTGTTTCAGACTATGTCTGTTGTCTCTTGTTCTTACACAACGCACTGCTGTAAAGAGCCTAGCTCCATGTGCGTGATAACCTTTTTGTAGGTATTGGAAGGATGCTGTTAGGTATCTCCAAACCTGTCTTTGCAAGGCAGAATAAGCCCTGTTTTCTCAGCCTTTTCACATAGAACAAATGCTCCAACTCCTTAACTATATTGATGGCCTTCGCAGAACTATCTCAACTTTGACGTGTGGCTAGAGCCCAAACCTGAATGCAGTGTGGTAGAGGTGATCTAAAGATCCCTCAGTCTGCTGGTGGTGCTTCTGCTACACAGCCTAGGGCACTGTTCCAGGGCACCCTACTGGCTCATGGCCCATTTGCCACCTTCCAAGAGCCACAGGTTCTTCCTGGCACATCTCCAGCCTGCAGGAGGTTATTCCTGCCGAGGTGCAAGGGTTTGCTCTTATAGTTGCTGTGTTTAAGGTTCCTGTTAGCTCGTTTGCTTGTCTGGGTCTTTCTGGGTATCAGCCTAGTCCTTGGGTTTGTGGCAGTGTGCAGTGTTGTCTCCTACGAAGTCTGTCTGTATCACATATTTGGCTTGTGTTTCTAACATCAGACTGTCCGTCTGTTTAGGTTTTATTTTCTCAGAGGCCTAGGTGTATAAATTGTTAAGAAATTATCTCCATGTGGAGTGTATTCTTGCTACCATCAAGACGTGCTGCAGCAGAAGGTCAGTTTCCCAAGTGGGAGGGAGGAGAGAGTCTTTGCAACTGAATAACCCTGTCTTCAGGGAGAAGTTGAGCTTTGCTGGGGTGAGAGGATTTTTAGACATTCAGGGAGCTTCTTGTTTCTTCGGAAAGCTTCATTAGAATAGCTGGACTACAGGCTCATCACATGAAATGTTTATAACATTCAAAGGCCACTACAAGATCCAAGCAGTTTGGATGCTATCTCTAATAGAAATTACAAGACAAAAATAACAAACCCCAGTTAGTTTGTTATAGTATGCTTCATATCTTCAGCCTTTCCTCCTGCCAGTAGAAGAAAAAATTAAGTTCTCTGTGTGTCACCTCACAGTAACTCAGTATTCAAGGTCTTTTTCTAATGATTTGAAAATAAAACTAAACAGATTATCTGTTTCCAGCAGGCACAGCAGTAAATGCTGTGTTGATTAGCTTTTAAAGGCTTCACTTCTGATGACAGTGGGCAACTGGAGTTATCCCAGACTTGGAGAGCTCTTTGGAAAAAAGTGTAGCTTAGGTGCCTTCTGCAGTATCCTCCTAATCCCATAGAGTTACACATCTGTGAGTCTGTTATTTTTTGAGAAAGCATTTTTACAAGTTCATTTTGTCAAAACCAGGATATTTTTTGTAGCTCCTGGGCTGGGAATGTTGCTCTCTGCCTCTCATTATGCCAGATACCTCTGTGGAATTAATTTCTTTTACGCTTTTAATCTTTACAGGGTGCATTAAGAGGTGGCTTATGATTTTTGTTAGTGGTCATGAATTGAAGTACTCCTTTTATAACTAACGAAGAAACGGTGTTGTTTTCAGATGTTACACTTCCTAACCTGATCACCTCCAAGTGTGTGATTCACCTCCATGTTTGCCTTTGACAGAATCATGGAATGGTTCATGTTGGAAGGGCCCTTAAAGAACTTCTGCCTAAGATCTCATTTCAGTCTCCCTTTTGGCAGGTTAAAGCCGTTCCACCTTATCCTGTCCCTACAGGGCCAAAATTAATTCCAGTTTCCAAAACCGATTTTCTTTGGGCTTCCATGTAGGTCATGGCATTTTTAATTTGGAGGGTTTTGAGGATTTTGGGGTGTTCTCACTTCTGGGCTCCATGTCTTTGAAAGAGTTAATGAAAATAACTTTCAGATACCTGAAATGTCTCTAATTAGGTAATACATACTTTTTAGAAGGTCTCACTTCAGGAATTAAGAAAATGCTTCAGTGAGGTCTTCGGGCTGTTTAAAAGAACTAACTGGGGGTGGTACACATAGCAAGCTCTTAGTATGTCTC
This sequence comes from Lathamus discolor, assembly GCF_037157495.1. Taxonomy (NCBI): domain Eukaryota; kingdom Metazoa; phylum Chordata; class Aves; order Psittaciformes; family Psittacidae; genus Lathamus; species Lathamus discolor. The sequence continues at coordinate 22,705,750 of NC_088890.1, read as the reverse complement.
ACTTGAGCTTTGTACTGCTAGGGTCTGAGCTGAGTATTATCATTAGAATGTTGTGATGCCAGCTGTTTAGAGTGTATGAAATACTACTGTCTTGGAGATCATGTAAAACTAATGATAGATTGCTTACTCCTTTCATCCACTGAATTTCTAAGCGGAGACTGCAGAAGCACTTAGGTAGCGATGCTGGATTTCTCCACGGGCCTCTGCAGAGAGCACATCTAGCATGACACAGCTGTGATATGATTCAGCTGCTTCAGAGATGTAGAATTGTTACTGTACTAATAAAATGGAGGTGTTTGCAAAATGACTTAAATCACCAATGAGAAGAAGATCCATTGCTTCTCCTTACAGATTGGGTGCAGAATGTTATTAGTATTTGTGACTGTAAGCTTACACGTGACTGTGAGCTATATTTAGTATTGTTATATATATATATATATTCAGAATGCACACTAGTGAAAATTTAGAGTTTACTATCTAAAATAGAAGTAACTACTGTGCCACTGACTGCACTAAACAGAGTTGTTCTTAATTTAGACTCCATAGAATGTAGAGCTCATCTCTAGTAGAGAATGACCAGGTATGGAATGAATATCCTGACATTCGTTACAAGTAGGCACTAGGAGAAGGAATTAAATAATAATGTGATCTGGGCAAAAATTCTGTGGTTTAAATATGAAGAAGACAGTCTTAAGAAATTGCATAATACATGGGTCAAATAAGGGCAGGGAAGAAAATAATTACCTACTGTAGACTCCATATAAAATAGGGGTTGTAGTGCAGATTTTGAAGTTGCGAAGACTAAATTAATGAAGTATTAATCAGAATTTTGCATAAATGTTTGTGACGAGGTTGAATTGCAGTGTTTTCTAGTAAAGTAAGATACCTCTGTATAGAATGCAAGGGTAAAGATTGCTCACATGTTCTCATTATCTTCAAAAATAGAACTGGTAAATAATAGTAATCATCTGTGAAGTCTTGAATCACTGATTTTTGCAAATAGGCAGATTAAACTGTTAAAGCCAAATCCTGGCTGCCCCCCGAGGGCAGAGTGCTCCAGAGCTGGGCACAGGTTCCAGACAGAAGTTTTAGAAGATCCTCAGGCATTCTCTCAAATTTAAGACACACAGTCGGAGCCTTTTTGCCACCCTGCTGAGTGCAAGCATTGTGCAGCTCAGGGGGAAAGGAGCAGAGACTGCCAATGTTTGAGCAGTTCCTCACACCCAGCTCACAGTACTGCTCAATGCTTTGAATTTGGTAATGGTCCATGATGGTTGTTTGACCTGAAGTTTCTGAACCCCATATAGGATCATAGAATCACAGAATCTCAGCCTAGTTTGAGTTGGAAGGGCTCTTAAAGCTCATCCAGCTCCAACCCCTGCCATGGGCAGGGACCTCTTCCACTAGAGCAGCTTGCTCCAAGCCCCTGTGTCCAACCTGGCCTTGAGCACTGCCAGGGATGGGGCAGCCACAACTTCTCTGGGCACCCTGTGCCAGCGCCTCAGCACCCTCACAGGGAAGAGCTTCTGCCTAAGAGCTCATCTCAGTCTCCCCTCGGGCAGGTTCAAGCCATTCCCCTTGGCCTGTCCCTAGAGGCCCTTGTCCAAAGCCCCTCTCCAGGTTTCCTGCAGCCCCTTTAGGCACTGGAGCTGCTCTAAGGTCTCCGCTTCAGGAGCCTTCTCTTCTCCAGGCTGACCCAGTCCAACTCTCTCAGCCTGGCTCCAGAGCAGAACTGCTTCAGCCCTTGCAGCATTTCTGTGGCCTCCTCTGCACTTACTCCAACAGCTCCACATCCCAATTGTGCTGTTGCCCCAGAGCTGATGTTTTCAGTAAATGAGCAGCTTAATTCTCTGCTGTGTAAGCAATGTCTCCTGCACTCCCCTGTTGGTTCACACTGGCCTGTGTGTTTGTTTGCGCAGGTACGTGCTCACCAGTTAGTTTTACCACCGTGTGACGTAGTGATCAAAGCCGTTGCTGACTATGTCCGTAACATTCAGGACACCACTGATCTGGATGCCATAGCAAAAGATGTTTTTCAGCATTCACAGGTAAAGTATAACACAAAATACTGGTTTGGGTTGGGTTAACACCAGTGTGTTATACATTTGTGTTGAAGAATTGCATTCTATAAAAACAGTGGTTTGCATCAGCTGATAATATGAATCTTTTGGTACATGCAGTGTCTTAGATACCCTAATTTTACATTCCAGCGGTAAAAATACTGCATTTATCCTCAGTTCTAAATTCTTGGTAATCAAAGGGGTTTTGATAACCAAAGGGTTTTTGTAGTCTGTCTTTGTGCGCTGTCATTGGGAGTCAGTGGCACACAAAGGTGATACTTTCAAGCTTTATACTTACATGGATTGACATATTTCTTGCACCGTAGTAGTGCTATAGTCCCAAGGGTCACTAGGTATTAATCTCCTCTGTGATGCAGTACATGTTAACGGTGGTACCAGGCTGACCTGTAGGTGTTACGCCTGGATTTCTGCCTGACATCTTTTCTTCTTTATTTTAGTCTAGAACAGATGACAAAGTTACTCGATTTAAGAGAGCAGTTGCTTATTACTCAGCAACTAATAAACCTATGCCATTTCATCCACCACATTACCTAGGTAAGTAGTGAAATAAGACTCTTCATTTGAACTAAAACCCGGGATAATCCTAAACAAGAAATAGTATCATTAGCAGGTTCTTATAAAAATGTTCATATTCTTTGGCAGTTTTCATTGACTCTTGTTTATGAGATTTCAAAAGAAGTTTTTTGTACAATGTGTGCAGAGGTTGTGTTCTTTCCCCAAAAAGAGAACAACCTGGACTGATTTTCCTCTTAGCTATTGCTGCATTGGTTCTGGCACTGGACAATACGGTCCTGTAAGCAGCTCATGTCTGGTTACTGGTTTCAGTCATGGAGACAGTTCCTGTTTCTGTTCTGTAAAACACATTTCCTGTTTCTCACTGGATTCACCTGACATGTTGTAGAAATCTCTTTATAGCCTTTGATTGGATTTTTATGATGTCATAGCATACCTGCTGAAATTGCAGCCACGGATAGTTCTGGGAGTGCAGATTATTCTCCAGGCTTACAAATCGACTGTATGGACACAGGATTTACTCCACACACCTCATTCTTAACTGACTAGAGCTGAAATTTCGTAAAGATTTTAAGTTGCCACACTGGGTAACACTAATACAGATTTTTATTTTTTTTTCTTCTCAGTCTTTTTTGGGGGGAATAGATGTCTGTATTTACATTCAAAGACCTGCCCTAAAAGGCATTGAGACTACTCTAGGTTAGATACTCAAATGATAGTGTCTGTGTGACATTGGTTTTGCCGGCTTCTTCATTATGACAGCTCTGGGGCTTTTTCCTTTTAAGCTTCCTTTGATGCCCAGATAGAACAGAACTGTGAGGTAATGAACTGAGGGAGGTGAGACAAGCAAAGGGAGGCTTCACAAGCTACAAAGTATTTTTATTTAGGCAAAGATGAATAAAACTGACTTAAAGGCATGCTAGAAAGCAGCAATGCTAACAGAGGATGAATAAGTAAACCATGAGAGCAAAAGGATTAACAGGGTAACATTTGTGTCAAATAGTGAGCGTTTGGTTTTTTTTTTTTTTTTCTTTTTCCCCATCCCTGTTTGCAATGTAGCAGCCAGACCAAATCAGTTTGGTATGCCTGGGATAGTGCCACCATATGTTCCTTCTCAGATGCTTAACATTCCACAGACCTCACTACAAGCAAAACCTGTGGTAAGTCCAGCCCTCTGCCCTTCTTTTTGGGAGAAGCCTGCTGTGCTCATCAAACTAAAATCAAGGTGGGAAAGGCATATCTAACTTAGCTTGGGCATTCACTGATTGAATTCTGAGTCTGGAACTATAGTGATCTACAGACTCTGGTAGTACAATTTTTGTTCATGTCCAAGAGGCCTGAGTTTTAACGTGTACATTTGGAAAATGTATTCTGTGTTAGAAGAAAAGCCTTTTTGGTACCTTCACTTAAGAAAGATCGCTTGATTTTAGGCCCAGCAGATGTCCAGCCAGGGTGGGGCCCAAGGCCAGGGTCCGTACCCATATAGTCTCTCTGAGCCAGCCATCACCTTGGAAACGGGTGGAAAAAGTCTTTCTGAGCAGAACAACTACAGTAACATTCCTCATGAAGGAAAACATACTCCATTGTATGAACGATCTTCTCCAATCAATCCAGCTCAGAGTGGAAGCCCTAATCATGTGGATTCAACCTATTTTCCTGCCTCTTCTACATCTTCGTCCTCCGACAATGATGAAGGCAATGGAGGTGCAGTGAAGTAAGTTTTCCATGAGGATGTTTTCTTACTTGGCTTCTGTTAAGATAAATATACTTTCAAAATTGTTCAGCAGTATCATCAAAGTAAGAAATCTGCAAATTAGTGATAGGGTAGGCCTTAAAAAAACAGTCTGATGTTACTGTGTCTGTAAACACTATGGCTGATCTCTGTGGCCACGGTTTCCTTAACAAGCAGAAATCCAAACCCAAATAGCTTTGGGTGTTTTTCCATTTCTGCCCTTCTGTCTTATTGAAAGAAGGAGACAGTGAGATTTTGTAAATGTCATAAAGCCTTTGAGTTCTTTGTATAAAAGAAATATTCCTACTTAACAGTATAATTCATTAAAACTTCACTGAATTTGTAGTGTTGATGCTACTTAAATTTTGGGTTTAATGTGGCTTTGCAAAGAAATCTGGTGTGAGTGTCAGAAATTCACCCTTAAGGATAGTGACTCAAGCCCTCATTGCCAGGCTGTATGTGGAACAAAGCAGCAGGGAAAAGGATTTTGCTCTGTTCTACTAAGGTGCCTTATTTACTCCAGGAATATTTCTGACTGGCATTAGATTGTCTGTCTGTCCTTAGCAATGAAGTTATGCAGACTTTGTTGTAACTACTGCTTCCTGAACCCCAAAAGGAAATCTGAACGGAGGCAGTTTGTGTTTCCTTTTGTCTTATTAGAGGTGATGGTGTGAGAATCACATCCTTGGGGCATCTGCAGGTCTGTGAGTGCCTCTGAAAGTTTGGTGCTGTGCATCATAGTCTGTTACTACAAGGTAGTAAATTCTGAATATGTCTACAAGAATGTGTGATGGATTAGACTTTGCTTTTTTGGTGCAGTCTGTTAATTTTGAATATTATCAAGTGCTTTGCTTAGTGAATCAAGCATGTTTGCATGGCTGCCATGCAGCATAGAACTGGGAATGCATCTGCTTTAGAAAAAACAGCAAAAGGTATTTTTCAGTATTTCTGATAGTGTTGTCTCACATTTTATGAAGTAAGTTTGGAGTAAGTTTAGAAACTGAAATCTAGACAGTGTCATTTATACATTACTTTTTTGAAGGTCCCTTCCAACCTGAACTATTCTATGATTCTTTATCACAGTTTGAGGGAAATTGCTTGACATAGTGACAAATGTTTAAAGTTCAGTCAAGAATTTTTCCTACATGAGCATTTAGTCACTGTAATATGCAGCTCTTTAAATACAATCCAGACGTTGACATAATATAAATCAATGAAAGTTGGTATTAAAGTCTCTTCAAGACTCTTACAAATGGACATTTCTAATACATAGATAGTATCCCTGGGTCTCTGGCCCCATAGTTCCACTAAAGGTCACCAAAGATTTATACTACTCTGTCTTTAGCAGTACTTTAATACGCTGTTGTTCTTTGTGTTCTCCTTCAGCCATGTCAGTGGGAACAAAATTGGCTGGGAAAAACCAGGAGTCCAGTCAGAAAGTCAAACACGTGGAGAGCTGGGAGACCAAACAAAGGTAATTCCTGAAGTTCCAAACATCACAACTTACTCTTTTGTGCTAGACGGAAAACTCTGAGTAGAATTTTCAATATTGATCTGTAGGGGTTAGCGTAAACTTTTGCACAGTTTGGAGAATAACAAAACAAGAACTTTAATGGACAGTCGGAAGTTTTCCAAGGAGTATTGTAGTGAATACATGAAAATTAAATAGGGTGTGTCAGAAAATAGTACATAGAAAATAGAAACCAATACACTTGTTTACTCATTAGCTAACACTCTCCCTTTTATCGTTAGATATTGCTATCTGTGTTTACAGTAGTTCATTGGTTTGATTTTTTCCTAAGGATTACAGTGGTGTAAGTGTCTGTGGATTCAGAGTCCAGTTTGTGAAGTAAGCAAGCAGCTCTAGCACACATCTCAGTGTTAGCAGCAGACCATTGTATTAAAACTCAGCTGAGGAGTGGAAGTCCTTTATAACAACCTAGTAGGATTTTCACATAATACATACTAAAGTACCTCAGTGGGACTAGTTAGAATGTATTGCTGCCTAACTAAGAAAGGGTGGGATAATTAAACCATTGCTAAAGACATAACATTATTCTATTAATTATTTTCAACATCTGAACCCATTGTCAAATGACAGGAGTATTATGGTCTGTGTTTCAAGGTTGAACTGTGTTTGGAAAGAACATTCCAAGCTTTTGCACTTAGTATCTCTGCATCCTTGTGCTGGAACTGTTCAACTCTTAATTTTGTGTCAGAAGAACCCAATCACGAGTGAGTTACACTGCAGGCAAACAGAACATTTTCCTGTACCTTTGGCATAGAAATTCCAGTAAGCCTGGGCTTTGTGCTTAAAATATCAAGCTGATGATTTCATCCATCAGTGGTTATTATTTTTGCAGACTACGCCCAGTACGATAACTGTATCTGCCTGGGGATTAGTCACCATATGCAAATGCTAATTTGACCTATTACATTCCTTTCTTCTCTGTTTGCTGGGCCATGTATGAAGGCTGGTGCTTCATCCCAGCTGCAGCCCTGTTTTCACACTGCATTCCAGCTGTGTGAGCAGCCACTCAGCTTCCCAGTCCAGCTTAAATGCCTCCAACTTCATAGATAAATGCTTGTGAGTTTACTTGCGTGTGCTTTTTTTTAGTATTAATTCAGTATTTTAATATTTAATTCAGTCGCAGAAGACAGTTGTATCTGTTGAGCATGACAGGGAGAATCAGGAGTACATGTTGTAGATGCACTTATTATTGTAGAGAAGTATATGTTAATGATGCCAAAAAAAAGTATTTCCTGAAGATTTCAACTGAAAGAGCTTCGTGAATTTCTGAGCTAAAGTGCTGAAAATCTGGCATAGATTAGACAGCTAGCGGCAGTTTGACACTCCTTTCACTTGACTTAAATGTCAAGATCCCTTGCTCATAGTTGTCTCACCACGATTACACATGATAGAGGTTTGCTCACCTCACTCAGGTTGGAGGTATATCGCTAACGAAAGAAACCCCACACTTTTAACTGTGGTAGCTCCTCAGGTTAGGTGTTTGAATACCAATATTCTTCCAAAACCTTAAGGAGGCTGACTAGATCTGGAGCTTTTGACAAGGGCCTGTCGGGACAGGACAAAAGTTCCCTTTAACTTGCCATAGGGGAGATTGAGATAAAATCCGAGACAGAAGCTCTTCCCTGTGAGGGTGCTGAGGCGCTGGCATAGGGTGCCCAGAGAAGCTGTGGCTGCTCCCATCACTGTCAGTGCTCAAGGCCAGGTTGGATGGGCCTGGAACAATGTGACTAGTGGAAGGTGTCCCTGCCCATGGCAGGGATTGGAGCTGGATGAGCTTTAAGGTCCCTTCCAACACAGACCAGTCTGGGATTCTATGATTGTCACTGGAGCAGCTCCAGGACAACCTGGCAAACGGGGAAAGCATTGCTGTCAATTGGGGTTTTGTCATCTTCACTCTGTGCCCTCAGTAATCAGCAGTCTGTAAACTTCTCTCTGAGGTCCACTGTCACTGACTGAATTGTTGGGGTAGTAGAAGACAGGGACAAAAATGTTTAAACTGATACATATTTGATAATATGATACAGAATTAATAGAGCTGTGATAGCTCATGTGTTTATAAGTCATTCTAAATTAGTATGTTGTGTTAGAAGTGTTCTGTTTTACAGGTTTTAACCATTTCTTCTTTGTAGTTTCATTTTTATAAATAAAATCTAGATTACCAGCTCTAAAATATGTAAAATATATTCTTTCAGTACCATCCTCTTTGTGTGTCTAAAATGTCATCTGAAAATAAATGTTGCCCCCGTGATATTTTGCTTCAAGCATGTTTTTACTAATACAGACCTTTCTCTAAAGGTTTTTTTTTTGGGGGGGGGTGGGGGGTGTTCAGGTTTTTACATGCAGGTTTGTATTTTTCAGAAGAGTGAACAAGCTGAGCTTGTTTGGGCCTGGTTTTTATGTAGCTTGTTCTGTGGGATTTCATGGCTTGGGCCATTTTGGTTCCAGGATTTTTACTCATGCACGATTTATCATCAAGAGAATAAATCAAACTTCAGTCTCAGAAGTTTTTAATATTACTATGATAGTTTATAGGCATGAAACCAGTATGAACTCTGAAGGTAAAAACAGCTTTCCGTTTTGAAGACAAGGACTTTTAGGAATTAACTACTTTTCTTGGTAGTATTTGTGAGCAATACAACATAAATGCTTTCAAAAGGTTTATTCACCAGGAAGTTTACAGTATAATTTTGACATTTTTCCTGATAAATGCCACATTAATGGTGCAGTCAGAACATGTTGCCATTTTCTCTTATAATCATTTCAGACAAAAGAATTTTATATTAAAAAAAAAAAAACCAACACATTTACAAGGCTTTTGAGTTCATACACTGCATAGTCTATAATAATAAAATGTCTATAAATGTCTTTAAAATGAAAGGTGTAGTGTTTCCTGCTTCTGTTTGAAATGTAAACTGAGAAGGGATGTGTTAATGGAAGTCTAGAGAAATTATAGGCTTGGTGACTGTCAGTTAACCCATGTAGTTGGTAGTATCTTGGAAATACTCTAGATACAAGGCTGTTCACGTTTAGTTAAAAGGTCATCAGTCCCCTTTCTGCACTGTGTAATTAAAAGTTAAAGATGATAATTCCTGTTGCTCTTAAGAAGTTAAAGCTTTATGATAATATTTATTTATTCAGCAAATAGTGGCTGAAAGCTTACATTTTCTGGAAAACTTGCAGCCAGCTTTGAGTAATTTATTCTACACACTGATACAACATAATGGGAAGACTCACTATTCTCATTGTGGGTGAAGAAGGAAACTTGCAGTTTCTCTTGGCTCATCTCCTTGCATGTTTCTGTTTATGTTCAAAAGCACTTGATTTTGTATGTTCTGTTACAGGCAGAAGGTTCCTCTAGTGCTTCTTCAGGAAGTCAGGCAGCCGATGTCAAAGGGAATCAAACCAGTAATCCACAAATCCCATGCCTGTTGTCAATGCCCACCAGAAACCACATGGATATTACTACCCCTCCATTACCTCCTGTAGCACCTGAAGTATTAAGAGTGGCAGAACACAGGCATAAGAAGGGGTTAATGTATCCTTACATCTTCCATGTCCTAACCAAGGTATGACATTTTAAAATGAGGTACTGTGAAATAACGATGCACTTGCTTTTCTGGCTAAAGAGTATCATAACTATACATCATATTTTATGCTTTTGAATTTGCGTCCATTTTTAGTGCTGCTAACAATCTTTTCTCCTGTTTTCTAACCACTGATCTGTCTGGTATGTTTTTCCAATAAATAGATGACTGTAATTAGAAGTGTTTACTTACAAAATAATTTCTTTAGATATCTTTGTGTGTAGAGATACAAAAATATTGCATATATTCAGATATATCTAATAGATATATGTGTGTGTGTTTGTATGGAGCTTGTTTCCATTTGAGAACTCCTGCGTATGTGCTCTGGTGTCTGTGCCAAGTCTTTTCTATTTTCAGTGATCAAAACCACTTAGATTGTTTTCCCTCAGAACCTGATCCCTCCTATCCCTGGTAGCTAGCCCTGATAGAACCATGGCAGCTATGAGATGAAAAATCCCTTTTGTATGATCCTGGAATGTAATTATAGAGGAACTCAATGATGATCTGAATTTTTGTTAATTGGCGGAATATTTCTAATGGCTTATTTTGTTGTTCTTTGGCTATATCATGTGCTGGCCCTCAGATCCCGGGTGAGCTGCAAGCATTTTCACACAGCCTAGGACTCTGCTTATTGTGTCCAGTAGAAAAAAAAATCTATCCTAATGGTCACGTAAGGACACATGGAAAAGCACTGGGAGGGCTTCTCACAGAAGTAGGCAGTGGTAATCTGCTCCAGTGTGTCTGGGAGCTGCTGAAGTCTGGTTTGTATTGAGCCAAGAAGGAGCCAGAACAGTGGTGTTCTGCACACCTCTGTATTTGACTCGGTGTAGTCTCAAAGGACCCAAGTTCATTGTTCCTTTTAAGTGCAAACAGGTGAGTCCCAGAATGAGACAACTTTAATCTTTTTCCTTCCTCTTCAGTGATCAAAACACCTTAGTCCTGGTTTTCATTCGTCAAGCCCATTCAGTGTACATATTTGCACAGCATCTAGCAAAATGGCACTGTCCACATGCCTGTTCCTTTATATTCATTTTAACAGTCTGCTTCAGGACAATAATAATCCTCTCTGTAGTGGAGATCTGAAATCCATAAAAAGAAAAGTTTCTGCATCAAGGTTGATGTTTGGATTTCCTATTTCCCTGTGTATGTTTTGCACCCTGTAGTGCTGCCATTTCTTTATTCTTACATTTCTTTATCAAATAAAGATGAGGAAGAATCAAAGGGTTTATGAAGACCATTGATCCCAGTTAAGTTTCACACTGTGCATAGCCAAATATTCTTAGCACATTTAAATACTACTTGATGTTTAATCATGGAATCATTTAGGGTGGAAAAAACCTTAAGATCATTGAGTCCAACTGTAAACCCAGCACTGCCAAGCCCACCACTAAACCATGTTCCTAATTGCCACATCTACATCATCTACATGTCTTGAATACCTCCATGGATGGTGACTCCACCACTGCCCTGGACAGCCTGTTCCAATGCCTGAGCACCATTTTGGTGAGGAAATTTTTCCTAATATCCATCCTAAACTTTCCCTGGTGCAGCTTGAGGCCGGTTCCTCTTGTCCCATCCCTTGTTCCTTGGGAGCAGAGCCCAGCCCCTCCTGGCTCCATCCTCCTGTCAGGCACTTGTAGGGAGCCATCAGGTCCCCCCTGAGCCTTCTCTTCTCCAGACTGAACTCCCCAGGTCCCTCAGCCGTTCCCCATCACACTTGGGCTCCAGGCCCTGCACCAGCTCCATTCCCTTCTCTGGCCCCGCTCCAGCCCCTCAATGTCTCTCTTGTAGCAAAGGGCCCAGAGCTGAGCACAGGGTTCAAGGTGTGGCCTCACCAGTGCTCAGTACAGGGGGACAGTTGCTTCCATGGCCCTGCTGGCCACGCTATTTCTGATACAGGCCAGGATGCCATTGTCTTCTTGGCTGCCTGAGCACAAGCCACTCATGTTTGACTCTGTCAGTCAGCACTTCCAAGTCCTTTTCTAGGAACAGCTTTTCATCACTCTTCCCAAGCCTGGAGTGTTCCATGGGGTGGTTGCTTACCAAGTGGAGGACCCAGCGCTTTACCTTTTTGAACGTCATACGCAGTCTGTGGATCCAGCCTGTCCATATCCCTCTGAAGAGCTTCCTATTCTCTAGCAGGTCAACACTCCCGCCCAACGCTGGGTATCATATCTCGCAGTGGGAGGAAGCAAATGAAATGCCTGCATTTGAGACATCCTCTCCCAACAGAGAGAAAAAATCAATCTAGAGATGACTACATAAAAAATAAATCAGTACTATTTAAGACTGTTTTTCTTTTCCCACTATCTGAAATGCTTTTGAACAGGTATGCACAGGGGACCTAAAGTGCAGCATGAGTACACTGACAGGTATCTCACTGAATAATTATGGGACTCTTCAGAAACTGACATGTAGAAGTGTTCCAGGTTATGTTGCTGTTACCTAGAGAGAGAGACACCTTTTAGACATAATGTTACACCTAATGTAGCATTGTCTGAGTTCAACCTGACAGTACCCGCATGCAGTTACTGTAGGGTGTTACCTACAGTATTCATTGGTGGGACAGTTTAAATGTGGGGTGTGGGTTAAGTGAAAATAGCAAAACAGAGCAATGCTTGAGAGTGCTGGAAATGATGGCTGGCACCTGGGAGTAATGCAGTGAAGTCACTTGCTTTCCAAGGAAATCTTAACATGGTTGGAAGTGCAGACACACAAAACACAGAACGTTGCTGCTGTTTTGAGAGAGAATGCTGGAGGGTTCTTTCATGCTTTTATCTGAAAAAGTTTCAAATGCTAAAGCTTTCCTTATATACATTCAAAACCCAGCTATGATTTTTTGACCAGGCCTTCTCATAATGTTTTTTTCCAGCGAGCCCCCAGTACTGTTTCAGATCCTTGTGCCAGAAAGGGGTTCTTAGACAGAATTAATTTTTTTTTAAATGACTAGATGAAATCTAGATCAGCTTCAAACGGGCTTTGACTATGTGTTCACTTCTGTGCTGTGTTCACATGTGCTATTTCACTCTTCAAAGTATCCACATTTGAAGATCACTATTTAGGTAATCTTCACCTACAGATAGTCCAGGCAAAAGATAAAAAAAAGGTGTGCAATGAAGAAGTAAAAGGAGAAATCAACAAGAATGATCAGAGCTTGGACACTTAACTAGAGGAAAACAAGTAGGGTGCATGGAAATCCTGTGCTGGTGTTACCTTGACATACCTAAGATCCACCTTACTGCTGAATCACGTTTTTATTGACTAGATGGGATTTATAGTAGAGCTGATTTGGTTACCATTCATGCCTCAATGCTTCCTGTGCACTCTAACATGTCATCTTTTTCTGTTTTCTTTCATGCCAAAGGGTGAAATCAAAATTGCTGTTTCTATAGAAGATGAAGCCAACAAAGATCTGCCTCCTGCTGCTCTCCTTTATAGGCCAGTTCGTCAGTATGTTTACGGAGTCCTGTTTAGTTTGGCAGAAAGCAGAAAGAAAACTGAAAGACTTGCTTTTAGAAAGAACAGACTTCCACCAGAATGTATGTACTGTAGAATCCATTCTTTATTTCTCTTCCCTTTGCTGTGCTTTCGTATCCGTTTGTGCTGTGATTTAGCTGAGAATAACTTCTAAGATTTCATCTGTGTAGTTAGTGCCGGTGAAATTTATGCTTATTTGATCCCATGGCTAATAGGAAGAAGTATTGTTGATATGAAATTTTATGTACTGTTGTAGTTTAAGAACCAGAAATGTTGCCATTTCTAAGCAGGCTCTGGTTGTTGTTAAGATGCCTGCTCAAGCTGCTGTTGGGCTTGCAGCAAGTAATGTTGGTTTGAGATGGAACGTTCAAAGCACATAGCAGAACTGAATTGTATAAAACTTCTGTGAATATGCGTGTGGGTTTTGGTTTTTTTTTTTTTTGTTTTCTTTGGCAAATGAGAGGTACATGTATTATCTTACCCTGCCCTCCAAAACGCACACTGCAGGGGGATTGGCAAGTCTCTAGTGTCCTTCAGGTGTTGGCCTATAAAAACTTGATTTAGCATCCTTAGAGGTCAGGTGTAGTCAAGGTGAAGGTAGATCTGGGAGGGAGGAGACTGAACTTCTGCAGACATACTTAGGGAAAGATCCTTTGCTGGTTCAGGTGAATGCTAATCTGCACATTAATCTGGTAGTTGTCTTTTTAAGTCTTCTGTATTCCAGAAAAATCAACTTCCTCGTTCTAGAGTGTATAATGAAATGCATACAAAGAAGTGATTGAACTTTACAGTAGCATCTTATAAAGGTTAAAGGAATGCTAAAGCATTAAGGGAATGGCAGCAGCAGCAGCAGTATTTATATATAGGAGTCTGCTGTCACTAGACTGAATTTAAGAATTGGAGATTTAGAATCTATGAAAGCATTATTTATAGTCTTCATATGTAAAAGGGTAAAAAGAATCAGTTGTAAACTTTGCCCATTCCCTTTTCTCTTCCCATTTTTAATTGTGGAATGTTTCCTTCACATTCATAGTGGAGATTATAATCTTCTAATGATATTTGAAAAACTGTGTATATTGGCCAGTTATTTTGTGGGAATTAATATTTACCTTGCTTGAACAATATCTCAGCACATGTATTGTCACAAAGTTCTTAATTCTTACTCACACAACATAGTATTTCAGGTTACAAGATTATTTTAGGATTAAAACAGTGACATTCTTTGCAGTATACATTTATCCTCATTCAACTTCTGCCTTTAAGAGCGTACTGCAACATTTATAGTGGTGGAAAAGCTGAGTGCTGAAGGTCTGCTTCTGGTTTCAGAATGTTTCTATCTTGTAAACCTAGCATGTTCTCTGTAGGCTACTGGGGAAGCCTATATCAGCTCTGTTTTCACTTATACTGCTTTCCAGAGGTTTATTCTCAATGGATGCTAAGAGCACTGCTGCTGACTTGGTTTAGTTACAGGAGCTCTGGCAAGTCTTGCTGCAGGACACATTCAGCTACTGACCTACTTTGGTCCTAGGACTGACCACACTCTTAAAAAATAGGAAGATAAATCTGAATGTCTGCCCAGAAGTTAGTTGCTTCACTGCAGAGTTTACAGTTCTGGTGAAGATGGGTTTGAAATAAGATGCAGACATGTGGCTTGGAAGGGTGATGTTGCAGAAGCACATTTATTTTGGTCACCTCTCATACTAAGTAGCAAGAATTGGGCAGGTTGGGCAAGACTCAGGCAGTGCATAGAGAGAATACCTTCTTCAGTGGCAAGAGCAGATTTCTCTGCTCAGTCACACTGGTTAGCCCATGCTCACTCCTCTAAGGACCCTGGCTGTAGTGAACAAGTGGTGCTTACTCTCCTTCGGTGTCTTGATTTGATTTTTTTTTTTCTGCTGCTCTCTAAAATGACCAAGTTCTGAAGCACAGTAATGAAAACAAGAGAAAACTGAAGAATTGAGAGATGTTAAGAGAATTAAGAAATTAATTTCTACAGAAATTTACATTGCCCCTAAGGTCTATGTAGAAAGGGAATGAATATATTAGTATCTAAACCCCTGCCATCTTTGTTCTGCACACCACAGCATTGGCAACATAATAATTGTGCATGTGTAATTTGCAAGTATATTGTATGCAATAGGCTGTGAAAACTACATAATAAACTGACATGAGTATTACTATTAAATACATAGCAGGATAATGAATCTTTCATAAAATGGGTGAATTCATGTCTTTTAGATCATTATTATTTTTTATGTAGTGGAAAAGCCAATGGAAAACAACAGATATGTTGGAAGAAGTACTCAGCAAGTTCTTCAATGATAATGTCTGCTAACTAATGCCTTTGCTGTTCATGTCCTCATGTCTGCTCCTAGAGCATATGAAGAGCTGAATCACAAACTTCTTGATTGTGCTTTTGCTGCCAAGGACAGTATTGGCTGCACTGTCCTTCCTTCTGAGGAGAGGGAAACCACGTCTGTGACTTGCTCTTCTTTTGAAGCTCTGAAACAAGTCTATTTCCCATGTTGTGGTAAATACATATGTGCAGCTGAAACCATCTGCCCTTTCCACTCTGTGGGAAAATGCACACTTGTTCAAGCTGTCATGACTCCTGGTCGGATCCAGAGGTGTGTTGTTTGAAGCCTAGCCACCTTGTGATGAGCTCTTCTCCATCAAGGGTGTATTCAGCTCTGCCAAAAAGAAAGCTGTATCTTTTGGGCAGTAGCCCTGCTGCAGAGTCAAGCTTAGCTCAGGCTGTGCTGTCTGTTAAGATTACAAGGTTAAAAATGAGCCTTGGTTAATCTGCATTAGCTAGCTCATCTTCTAGAGGTACTGGGTACCTGACGCCTTGTGTTCAGTGCATGAAAAAATGCCAAGAGAATACCAAAACCACCTGAGGTGCAGTTAGCCACAAGGGCTCTAACAGACAGCTTCAGCATGCGGGATGCTGTTGCTAATGGCTGTGGAGCCTGTAACAGCATTCACACATGCATCAAGAAGGTTATTACTCTGCTACACATTGATGCTGACCCTTCGTACTTGGGTTGACCTAAAGATGTCATAAGGGTAATGTTCAGAGCAGTTGTTTAGGCTGTGTTGAGTATTCACATCTGATCAGCAGCAGGAGGAATTTAAAATTATAAAATTATAGGAGGAATTATAAAATGCAGTATAATTACATTGTGATGTTGTGTCTGCATGCACTCTGATCGGAGTGTTCATTGTAGTCTTCAGGGTAGACATTGCTTATTCCAAATGGAAGTCCTGGAGGGAAAACAAAAAGCTTTCCTCTGAGGACAGAGATCCTCAGCAGCTGAGGAAGAGATGTGTTTGGCAGCAGTCCCAGTACAGTGTTGTCAAAGGTGTAAGAAACCCTGAAGAAATCCATGGATATGGACAAGTCCTGGATTCATCTGCTATGTTAAATCTGCTCATCTGCTAAATTTAGGTGAGCAGTGCTACAGTTACTTGTCAAGTACAGCTGTAGTTCCTCATCCCCAGCATTTGGAGAGGGCACTCTCTGCCAGTCTACTGGAGACCTTCATATAAAACTGTTCTGCAAGAAGCATGGTTACCTGGCCCATAATAACCATTACTTCACAGAACTTTTGAGACCAGGGTGGATCTCCAGTGTGGCCTCTGCAGGTAGCATGTTATTGAAGAGGGTACGTTTTGAGAGCAGACTGAGGTGTCTTCCTGCATCCTGAACATGGTTGGTCATGGGAGTTGTTATCCTTAGGTTAAAAACTTTGAACCAGGCTTGAATGTGGAAACATGGGATTGCAGATAGAAAAGAGAGACAGAAAATATTCCCTTCTTATATGCTTGAGGTCCTTACGTTGAGCTATGTGAAAGAAACAACAGTGAAACCTTTGTGTTGGGTACAGCTCAGTGTAATGTTGTCTTTTGCTGCTGCAGGAGCTTAGAAGAGGAGTTGGTTATCTGAGAGGGCTTAAATGTGGTGTGCATGTGGAGTTTGCATCTGCTTGCCTCTGGGGGGGCCTCAGTATCACCTGCATTGTCAAATGGGGTTGAAGGAAAGAAAAAAGAACGCCAGAACACGAACAGCTATTTCATGTCCATTGTCAAGGGGTTGGGGTTTCTTTACTGCGAACAGATGAAACTGTTCTGCACTGTGTTTTCCATCTGTTTCCTGAGAGAGCTGACAAGTTTTGGTCCAAAAGTGTCTTTTGCTTTTAAGACCTAAAGCAATTAAACGAGTCTTTGAAAGCTGACAAAGAATCCATCCTTCCATTGTTTATGCTTGTTGTCCCAGGCCTGAGCAAGAGGTGAAAAATGGTGTGATGAACTGCGCAGCTGCCAAAGCAGCACTGCTGGCTGGTGAAGCCTGTCTTCTATGGCTTGGTGGCATACAAAGACTGGTAGCAACCAGAATAGAACATGATTTTGTAGTGAGGCTACCCACTAAATATATCAGAATATTTATTTCATTGCTGCATGTTATCTTCATAAAACTTACCCTGAGCTATAGGAAATGTACTTATAATGCTAGGCTAGTTTTGTTCCAGAAAAGCGTGAGTGCTTTGGGATGTTCTGGATGTTCTTCTGTAATCCTGACCATCATCTGTGCCATGGTTTGCCTGCTCCTAACTGTGAAATGACTTGTAAAGCCGAGGTGTGGTTGCTGGAGGGAGCTGTGTAAGGGCTGTCCTGGCACCAGCCACTCGGTCCATGGCAGGGGCCTTTCGAGCAGCAGGAGCAGGTCTGTGCTCCTGCAGTGGCTCTCTCTGGGCTGTAACCTGAGGCTTCACTAACAAGCTGCTTGAATCTTTCCACACCACATAACTGGGCTCTGAGTTAAGAAGGGTGCAGACAAATTCTGAGCTGGTCAAAGTTGGGGTCACTCCAAGGCCAAAGGGATCATTTTGCAGTCTTGGCTTTTCTTTTTTTTTTTTTTCTTTCTAAGCCTGTGTTCCGTTTCTGTTGCCTCCACACATAAGAAAGGAGGTGATGTAGCAGCATTCGAGAGTTGAGGAGTTGTTGGTGTGGCTGAAAGGGAGCTGAGGAGACACAAAAATACTGACTGCTTCACAGAAAACAGAATCCCAGGCTGGTTTGTGTTGGAAGGGACCTTAAAGCTCATCCAGTTCCAGCCCCCTGCCACGGGCAGGAACAGCTTCCACTAGAGCAGCTTGCTCCAAGCCCTGTCCAACAATATATTTTTATTTATGTATTCTTTTAATTTATCACTGTAGGGTTTTGATCGATGACACAGATATTGTCAGGGGAAATTGCATTTTCAAATTTTGCTGCTTGTTTTAGAAAAATAGATGTAGTTCCTTTATGTTGTATGTACGAAAATATTAATGTACCATTCCTAGTGTGCAGCTGGCTGCACATAGTGAATTTTGAAGTGCTCGCTGTTGAGAGATGGTCCATGCAGAGTTTGAATTACCATTTTGGCAACGTAGTACATGTAATACAGAATATTGGTGTGCATTGAAGTTTCCAAGTGATGCTTTTTGGATGGAAATTTCTTCTGTACAAAGTTGTACAAATGATGCTTTTTAACACGAATGTTTTCTTTCCACTGTTGCCACTTTGCAGTTTCACCAGTGATAATTAAAGAATGGGCTGCTTACAAAGGAAAATCTCCTCAGACCCCTGAGCTGGTGGAAGCACTCGCATTCAGGGAATGGACCTGTCCTAACCTGAAGAAGCTGTGGCTGGGAAAAGCAGTGGAAGACAAGAACCGAAGAATGAGGGCGTTTTTGGCCTGTATGAGATCAGATACACCAGCAATGCTCAATCCAACTAATGTGCCCACTCATCTTATGGTGCTCTGTTGTGTACTAAGGTCAGTGTTACATTAAGGTAAAGCAGAATGCAGGAAGGGTCATCTCTCTGACCTGTTTAATTTTGTATTAAACCATGAATATAGAAAGTATTCATAATTGCAACATCAGTCGGAAAAGAGGTTTGCTTTGGTTTTAGAGCGTTGCTGCTGTGAGTCTTTAAAGCATGTTGTGTGCTCAATGTTTGCTGTTTCAGTCTCTAGAGGACTGAAGGGAGGAGGGAAAAAACTCTGGGTTGCAAAGAGGCCCCTGTAACATTTGTAGTAGTTTACCCTTACTCTAGGCTTCAGCCTACTAAAAAAATAACATTTGGAGTCTCCGAGGCTGCATTGGTGAAGTTGTAAAGCCAAAGAGAGAGTTCTTAGAGAACAGACTTATTGGAGAACAGCTGCCTAGCAGTTTATCCAGATGCCAAGTTCACAGGAATGGTACTTTGCCTATGGTGTGTTGGATTCACTGTTAGAATTGTTCCTCTACTTGAGATGATGATAAGCAACAGTTGAAGTATTAATTCTATAGTTCAGCTTTTCAAAGGGAAAGTCACAAGGTCCAAAATACTCTTTGATTCTCAGATAGAAAATAGACTGAGGCATTGAGAAATGCTTACCTTTTTGGAAAGGGATTATTATTTCAGTACAACTAGCTTATAAATCAGGCAGAATCTAAGTTTAGCATGTTGCACATGGAAAAACTTCACGCCATTTTTCGAAAATGATAAATACATATGTCTTCAGTTCTGTAGAATTTTGTTTTGCCTTTTGAGCACTAAAAATCCTTTTCTCCTTATAGAATGGAAAGGATACCAAAATAGTCTAATGGGTATTTTAAAGCAGAGCACCTCATTTCATTTGCACAGCATGTTTCTCTCCTGTGACATGTGGCATATATAAATTGTTGGGTTTATAAAGACCATCAATCTTTCTATAACTTTATTCTTAGAATCCACTTATGTTTTAAATTCTGTTTTGGTGGCCTGTCCTTCCCTTCCTCCCCCAGAAGCTGGGTTTGCAAACCGATCCACAGCCAATAGCTGTTCCATATGAATTTAAACAAATTCAAACTTCAGATCTATTTAGTGTTCAGGTCTTTTGAACTGTTCAAGTCTAGACAGCAAGAAAGATGTTTTATTGTTGCATTCTCATGATTTCTGATCCTGTTAAAGGAAGCTTCTGAGTAATTCTGGGCTTCCTCTGTAGGTATATGGTACAATGGCCGGGGGTGCGTATACTTCGTCGCCAGGAACTTGATGCTTTTCTTGCCCAAGCATTGTCTCCAAAGCTCTACGAACCTGACCAGCTTCAGGAACTCAAGGTAATTCTGCACTATATAAGAGATTTCTTCCCAACTGATCCATGATGTTAACTCTAGTGGGTGATGTGTATATGACTGTCTTGCTAAAAGCCTTGCGTAATTACCTATACTTTCCAAAATATTAATCTTAGTATTTTAAAGTGTTGCAGAGATTGATAATTGGTTCTATTTCACTGCTTGGATAAGTAACTAAAACCTTAAACATACTCTATACTGCAAAACCTTTTCTCGCAATTCCTTAAGTAATTCGCTCTTGGAAGCTGGAAACAAATGTGCTTTCATTGAAAAGATTAAAAACAAAAGAAAGAGAAAAGATTTCTTCCTTGTGTGGCTTTTTATAAATACTAACCTGGGTCATTTTTCACGATTCAGCATTCAAAAGATTTTTGCATTGAAGTGTAGAAATGGAGAGAGACTTGCATGATCTTCAGTTGAAAAATGCAGGAGAGAAAAAAAGGCAGATGGTTTATTAATACTCACAGAATCATAGAAAGAATTATTTTGAGGGCTTTAAAAGTTAAGATGTCAAAGTTTCTGCTACTTCTAATACAATAGTATTACCTGAAGTGAATACTGCTAGGTAATCAAGAGAGTTGTGTAGTGTGGTATCCTTATTGCAAATGCAGAATGCCTGTCAATCTGTGCAGCAGCATCTTACTCTGGGGTATTTCTCCATTCAGCCTTCATATGCTTACAGTGAAATTTCCTCCACTAGCCTTTGAGCTAAAGTATATGTGATTTGGTTTTTGTTTTTACCTTGTTTGCTTTTTGGAATTTGTTCAGAACCTACTATGAAGTTCTCTGAATAAAATGGTAGAGCTTAGTCCATCTTTTCTATTTAATCAAACATTTCTCGGAGTGGAAATAATTTTAGATACTTTTTTCCACATAATGGATATTAAACCAGATAATGAATTTGATATGTGGAAGCTGTGGGATGTATTAGGATGTATAGGAAATGCACAACAGGAAGTGATGCATCTTCTGCCTGCTTTGATGATCAACATGGTGAGATGCTGATTGCACCTTCATCAGGCAGCCGCATGTTGAAGAAGTCATTTCAGATTGGCTTTCAGGTCAAAGTGCATTTCAGATTGGATTCAAGTCAGGAAGGTCTGCTCCAGGCAGTGCCTGGATACATGCTGTCCTTAGATCAGCGAGGAGCAGATACCGGTTTCCCAAGTTTGTTTATATTCATGGTTGCACACTGCAGAGGGGCACAGGCAAAAGCAGTGGGAAACTGTGATGAAGCTTGCACAGATTTCAGCTATTAGGCTTTTCTAAGGAATATTTTGCCACTGATACCACATTTGTAAGAGCATTCTCAAAGCCAGCAAGTGACTATTTCTCTTCTGTGAGTGATGAGCACAATCTAGGGTGCATATAGCATCTTGGCAAGGTTCTATCTATAAAACATCTATCTATAAATCATAGAATGATGGAATGGTTTGGGTTGGAAGGGACCTTAAAGCTCATCCAGCTCCAACCCCTGCCATGGGCAGGGACACCTTCCACTAGAGCAGCTTGCTCCAATCCCTGTCCAGCCTGGCCTGGGATGCTGCCAGGTTGGACACCCCTGTGCCAGCGCCTCAGCATCCTCACAGGGAAGAGCTTCTGCCTAAGAGCTCATCTCAGTCTTCCCTCTGGCAGGTTAAAGCCATTCCCCTTGTCCTGTCCCTATAGGCCCTTGTCCAAAGTCCCTCTCCAGGTTTCTTCTAAACCTGTAAACCAAATCTGTCTGCTCATGGAAACCCAGCACTTAGCCATAGAAGTACTAATAAATGTAAGGGAAAGAAAACAGCTGAATCCACTTTAGAATCTTAATCTTTCATACAACAAGGAGAGAATTCACGTGTTAGCAACTGTAATGGCAGAGCTAGCAGAACAAAATCCTCATTCCATATACAAAAGAATGAATGTCAACAGTAAAAATAATAAATAAAACCCAACAGGAAGACATTTATTTGGCCTCTCCCTCATTGCTGAGAAAGATGTGAAGAAACACAGGATAGACAGCTGTAATGAACACCTGATGAGTTCATGCGCCATTGCTTGTTTGCTTCAGCACTTAGGACTGCGTGGCTGTTGACATGGATTAGAAGCCTATTAGGCTCCTGAAAACAGCATTTTTAAGGACTCATTGGGGCTTATTCCTTAAAACCAGCCTAAATGTAGATCCTGTCCATCAAGAGAATTATTCAGGTGTTTGCTGGAACTGCTTTTCAAGGTATTTACTAGACATAGGTGCTGGAAGCCCTGTGTGCTTACTGGGTCTTTCAGAACCCCAGAGATCCTGATCCAAAGATGATTATCGTTGTTTGATGGAGAGCAGTACTTTGTCTTCTTGAAAGCATGTGGCCAACATCTGCCAAAGAAATGAGTTACCGTGTATGTTCAGAAGAAATGTACGTAGCTGATCTGAGGTAACAAACATTGAACTTAGTGGAATATAGCAAAGAGCCTTGCAAAGTCTGAAGGGAGCCATGAGAGCATGCTTCAAGACTCCAAGCCTTCCTGAAGTTGAGTAGTTGTACCTGTGGGTATAGGTGGAAATTCATACGACATTTGTATGCAAGGCTTTTGTAGGATGCATCAAAGAACAGTAGTGTATCAACCACTGAGTCTTCAGTGTCCATATTCACAACACAACAAATATCATCCAGGGGTGGAGATATGGCAGAGGTTATCCAGAGTTATCAAAGTATCACCTGTCTTAAGTTATGATGCAGAGGAGGAAACCCCACTGTGAACATTGTTTAGAGATCTGAGAAAGGAATTCCCAGAGAAAATACTTCTTTCATTCCAACACAAAATGAAGGTCAGAGACAAAGCAAGTGATAAACAGCACACACTGGGTTCTTGTTTAATAGAAACTGTTCTGCAAGTTTTATTTTTAAATCCTACGTAAAAAGTCATATGGATCATTCCCATAATATATGTTGGTTAGCTTGAAAGATGCAGTGTTTCATGCAATGTTGTTACTGTCTTCATATGAAGCACCTGCTGCTGCTTTTTATTGTTGAAGTCAGACAGAAAGAGCAGCTGAGTTTGAACCCAGCTGCATATCTGCAAATCTGTCTGGATAGCCTTACGGATCTTAAGGGTTGCTTATGCATATGGGAGGTAACATAGTTTAACTTTAAAATTTAATACCAAGGTCTTGAAAATGTTCCCAAGAAAGGGCTGATATTTTCAGGAGTATTTTAGAGGACACCAGTAGTGATATTTTCTTATGCCAGAGCTAAAAATATATTTGCTGCAAGCAAATCCTTTTTGCTTCCACCACCAGCTATTACTGTTTAATTCTACCTTTGTATATCTACCCCGCATCTTAAATAAAGCTGTTGTATGCATGGAAATTACTTCATTAATGAGAGATGTCAAATCTTGAATGAAGGTAATAGAAAATCCGTTATAATGGACTTGGAACTAGCCTACATGGGAAGAAAAATGGAATGCAAGCATTGAGCTCATTCCTGAAGCTTTCTGCAGAAAATCTCATAAGCACAATGTTATTTGCAATATATATTTTTAATGACATTTTCTACTGCTGTTTTCCTGTAAGTGTCTTTGAAGCTTTTCCGTGCTACAACATGCTTTGGAATTGTGTGGAAAACTCTGTACTGCAGATTGATCAATGATCTTAATGCAGCTAAAGTATGTTTCTTGCATGGGTTAGACGCCACAGGCCAGAAATGAAACATGAGTATCTAATCAAAAACTTTTCACTGACTTCTTGTAATGAATTTATTAAAGCATTAAAATATTAGAAATTATTTTCTGTGGGTTGTCTTTCGGGTTTGGTGGGGTTTTGTTTTTGTTTATTTTGTGTGTTTTTATGTTTGTTTGGGGTTTTTGTGGTTTTTTGGTTTTGTGGGGATTTTTTTGTTTTGTTTTTTTGTTGGTTTTTTTTTTTTTTTTTTTTTTTTTTAGAAAATAGAGGCATTTGGGTTTTTCTCACACTGAGTAGACAGACGGGAATACCAGCCTCTCTGAGCATTGCAGTTGTGCATGTACAGGCAATAGATTCTGGTACATTCCTCTAGTCCAATTGGTAATTACATGTGAAAAGGTCAGAGGACCTTTTAAAATCCCTCTGTTTTCAAGAGTTTTGAAAATAATGTAACTGTTGGAATAACTCTAAATCCATCTCACTATGATCTTACTACATTCTTTGAGCAGATTGAGAATCTCGACCCACGAGGAATTCAGCTGTCTGCTCTATTTATGAGTGGGGTCGATATGGCACTTTTTGCAAACGATGCTTGTGGACAGCCAATTCCATGGGAGCACTGCTGTCCGTGGATGTATTTTGATGGAAAATTATTCCAGACCAAGCTCATCAAAGCAAGCCGGGAGAAAGTTCCGCTCATTGACCTCTGTGATGGTCAGGTGAGTACATTCAGAAGCATGATGGTATCAAGTGTGTCACATTTTCAGAAGTGTTAGATGTGGTTGGTATGCCATTGCTTCATGTATCATCTGTGCTCTTCTTAGAATCCCAGACCGGTTTGTGTGGGAAGGGACCTTAAAGCTTATCCCAGTAGACCAAGTTGCTCCAAGCCGCATTCAACCTGGCTTTCAGCAGTTAACACCTATTTCTCTTTTAAAAGTGAAATAGGTGTTAAACACCATCTCAAACTTCTCTTTTAAAAGAGAAATAGGAGGTGAATGGCTAATAGGTATTTTTCAGCTCTGTTGTTTACTCTTCTCCTATCTCCTGTAGATGATTGAGATGGTATTTTGGTAGATTTAGAAAAAGTAAACTGACATAAACTTTAATTTCATGATTTCCTCTCTGGAGACTGAAAAAGTTGAATGCAATTGTGATGTAATGAACCACGAGCTGCCAACTCTCTGCTCATTTGTTTAAGCACTGTCTTTCTGGGTCAAGCCAGCAAGACTGTCACAAAGAACTAAACTGCACTGGTTTTACAGTGAAAGGAGATTTGTGATTCCTAACTTACTTTACAGAGTGTGAAGTTATTCTTATGGTCCCCTTTTCACATTTCTTATGACCACCTTAAAATACAAATGAATTAGTTCTTTGTTGAATCCTAATCATGCAAAGTTGTACCTAACTGTAGAACCGGGAAACTGATAAAAAAAACAACAGTTTACTGAATTACCTAGATATTTTTTATCTATTTTACTTTTTGGGAGGTATGAAATCTTAACAGAGTTCTTTCTTGTTTCTAACTCAAAGTGATCATAGATGAGATATCGATAATGGCTGTGGCCCTTCACAGGCTTGTCAGCCTCCAGGTGTACTTCAGCCTGTTCACAAAGACCGGTTTGACATTCCAGGTTTATGATGATTGTTCTGCTTAAAGGGCTGAATTAAGTTTTTAGGAGACTATACACAGAATTTTCTCCATTCCTTTTTGGAAACCCCTTTTTAACATTGTAAACTGTTCCTGTGTTACTGACCTCTGAACAGTCTCTGTATTTAGACTCAGTACAAATACATGAAGATTTTCTTATGAACAGTTTGAAAATCATTGAAATATTAGTGGGTATGCAAGACAGATTATTGTCATTTTCTAGCTAGCTTTGTGGAAGCTGTTAGCAGTAGTTACCTACTCTTCCGTTATTTTACTTTCTTCTTTGAATTTATTATGTAAATATAGCTTTGTACAACTGAAATAAGAATTTTAATATCTCTTTGTGACCTCTTTATTCCTAGGCTGAGCAGGCAGCCAAGGTTGAAAAGATGCGTCAGAGCATCCTAGAAGGATTAAATTTCTCCAGGCAGAACCATCCTCTCCCTTTCCCACCTCCACCTGCCATGCCTTTCTATCCAGCTTCTATGTATCCTCGACACTTTGGGCCAGTCCCACCACCTCAGGGCAGGGGGAGAGGCTTTGCTGGTAAGTGATTGACAGCGAAGTGGGTGTGAAGCATTACCTTGCCTTTCACATTCCCAAAACTAGAAACTGATTTGCCTGTTCAATTTCATAGGAAAAATACATAAAAGCAGGTGGTTGGTGTGTGTTGTCACGTGCCAATCACTGTATTTTGTTGTTACTTTTATTAGCCATAGCCTAGTAATATGGGATGTTTTGTATTGCTGAGTATTTCCATCAGGATTTTTAGTAACTCTGCCAGATCAAAATATTTTTACCCCTGTTGCATAAAATGGAAAAAAGAGAAATGGATCAACACTGGATGATATGAAAAGGTTCTTATTTGCACTGTATGTTGCTTCAAAATGTCTACATTTATAAATATTAAGAATGCCTAAATTCATGGATACTGTTTAATAGGGTTGATGACAACCTTTCCTCCTCCCCACCCCTCTGCATTTTGCTACAGTTGGCACCCTTGAGTGTAAATGCTGATACAACCATTCCAGGCTGTTTCTAGAATCATTCCCTTTCTCAAAATCTCCCTGGTACTGAGGCCCATAGGTGAATTGATACTGGACGTTCGGAGTAAGGCATGCTTGGGGTGCCGCAACTGTAGCCATCAGACCTCATCACCAAAAAATTGTTGCAAGCCTTTACAGTGCGTATTATGCCATAGAAGTCAGTATTCCCATTCCAAACCCAGATTGAAGGCCTGGTCTTTGCATAAGAGACCCCGTGCTCGCTAGGGCAGCAGGACACCTTTGGCCAGGGCTCCCTGGGCTTGCTCTCATGCAGCATCACCCGCAGGCACGCAGCCCTCCCCGCTGACTCCAGAAGGGTGGAAGGAGGCAGCAGCGTCTCTGCTCATGGCCTTCCCGGATGCCTTTGCCCCCTCACAGATTTTCCCCTGTCTTTCTTTACCCTGGGTCTAACAGGAGTCTATGGCTTTGGAGGCCCTTATGGGGAAACAGTAGCCACAGGCGCTTACCGGGCCTTCCGGGTGGCAACAGCGGCAGGACACTCCGGAGCCTTCTCTGGCAATGACAGCAACAGGACTAGCAAGTTTCAGGGCGGTAATTATACCCAAAACCCTTTTCTTAGAGCTTCTGGCAACAGCTTCCTTCACTTTACAGTTTGCTCTGAGGCTTTCCTACTGACTGCTGGTCTCCCTTCCTCCCTAACTCTCAGCTGTCCCTCTAGAATCTGCCCGGGCTGCTGTCCACTCTGCTCTCCCAGGTCCCTGCCGCAAATCCCCTCAGCACCAGCCTCTCCCATGCCTAGAAACCCTCCTCCCAGCACAGGGTAGCTGCAAAACTCACCAGGACCCTATGTCTTGAGGGTGAGATCGGTCATCAGCTGAACTTTGCTTGACTGTATCATCATAGAATCAACTAGGTTGGAAAAGACCTTTAAAATCAAGTCCAGCCATTCACCAGTTACTTTCTAAAACTGGGGGCAGTTGAGCTCTTTGCAAAAACAACCCAAAGTAGAAACGAGTGACTGTACTGTTACTGCTGAGCCTGACACTGTTCTGCCATCAGTGTCAGCATGGACACGGGTGTGAGATTCGCTTACTTGCCTCTATACCCATTTCTTGTCTCCTGTACAAGGTGAGACAGTGGAAACCTGTTAATTCTAGCATTCCAGTCCTGAAATAGGGTAAAACTTTTCCATCCGTTCAGCTGTTTCCTTCTGGCCTCTGAGCTTTTATCCTTAGAGCGGTCATACCTCTAACGCTTAATTGTGTGAATAACTTTCCTGTAGACAATGTGCATCTGAAGTTGAAAGACTTGTCCAGGGCAATACAAACCTTTTTGAGTTTAACCAGTAGCTTAGTTCCCAGCGTATTAACGTTTGATGACTAATCATGGCTGCATAGACACTGTTTTGTAACCCTTTCAGTGCTGATGGTCTTACCAGTAACATCTGGCTCAGTTGCATTTACCTGAATTTCTTGAACTACATTTCATGCCCTAGAGTTGACTTTTAAGGTCAAAACACTGGTATGAAGATACGAGCAGCTTGACTAGAAGATACATTTGTATTTTAGACAGTTGCTTTTGTGGTAGGGGTAGGATGAACCTACCTTTTACACCCAGATAGTTTAAATGCTGTATTTTCATAACAACTTAGTACAGATAATTCTGCCTAGTAAGTTGTTTCTAGCCATTATAATCTGCATATCTTATGCTGATACTTGGTATTCACTAAAAAATGCCTTTAAACCTGCAAAAGTTACTTCTTCATTAGGAGTGCAGGAAAGGAGTAATCTTCAGATAGCTCATAAAATTTCACTTCAGTTCCTTAATGCTTATCTAATGTACACTTTTAATTACTGAAACTGAAGTGTAAGATCACTTCTTTTCAGAATTAATATCTCTTTTTATGAAGGGGGGAAAAGAAAGACTCCTGGAGTTGTATTACTTTTGAAAGACCATAAAATGAGTATTTATCTCCCAGTTTCAACAGAAGAAACTGTACAAGAGATAAAATCTGGGCAAAGCAGTTTTACATTCATTCCTAACTTTAAAGTTATGATTGTGAAGATCAAGGTTTGGTTTTGCTTTTATGTGCAGGAGTCCAACCTATTCCTTCTCAGGGAGGGAAACTTGAAATTGCCGGCACTGTGGTCGGCCACTGGGCTGGAAGCAGACGTGGACGAGGGGGTAGAGGGCCATTTCCTCTGCAGGTTGTTTCTGTGGGAGGACCAGCCAGAGGGTAAGTGCAGTCTTTTACCTTCCAGATCTCACTGTATGAGCGGGGTGGGGGAAATAAAACAGGGAAAAGTTGGGGGCATTCAAAATCACATGCAACACATTTTAGACCACATTAGGCAAATTGTACCCACAGAATATTCAAGAAAATCATTTACATCACTTTTAAGATGTTTTTTCATGAATTATTCAGATGAGTATAAGCATTTTTGTGTGCAAATAAAATTCATACTCTGATGTATACGTATAGACATATATAGATAGGTACACACACACTAGATTGTGCTTGTGAGGTGGGCTCGTCCCAGCCTTACAAAGTTCAACCAAGCCAAGTGCAAGGTCCTACACCTGGGTCAGGGCAATCCCAGGCACAGCTACAGGTTAGGTGGAGAAGAGATTCAGAGCAGGCCTGTGGAGAAAGACTTGGGGGTGTTGGTTGATGAGAAACTTAACATGAGCCGGCTTCAGTGTGCGCTCGCAGCCCAGAAAGCCAACCGTATCCTGGGCTGCATCCAAAGGAGCGTGACCAGCAGGGCGAAGGAGGTGATCCTGCCCCTCTACTCTGCTCTTGTGAGACCTCACCTGGAGCATTGTGTGCAGTTCTGGTGTCCTCAACATAAAAAGGACATGGAACTGCTGGAACAAGTCCAGAGGAGGCTATGAGGGTGATCAAAGGCTGGGGCACCTCCCGTAAGAAGACAGGCTGAGAAAGTTGGGGCTGTTCAGCCTGGAGAAAAGAAGGCTGCGTGGAGACCTCATAGCAGCCTTCCAGTATCTGAAGGATGCTGGGAAGGACTTTTCATTAGGGTCTGTAGTGATAGGACAGGGAGTAATGGGTTAAAACTTAAACAGGTGAAGTTTAGATTGGATATAAGAAAGAAGTTCTTTACTGTAAGTGTGGTGAGGCACTGGAATGGGTTGCCCAGGGAGGTTGTGAATGCTTCATCCCTGGTGGTGTTCAAGGCCAGGTTGGACAGAGCCTTGTGTGGGATGGTTTAGTGTGAGGTGTCCCTGCCCGTGGCTGGGAGGTTGGATCTTGGTGATCCTAAGGTCCTTTCCAACCCAAACTATTCTATGAGGAAATTACTTGGGAGGTTTCTCTTACATGAAATCAATAAATACATTATACCCCATCAAAACTGTCATAGCACTCCATTACTTTCTTTCTCCTGGTAGATCATTTATTAAGATTTATTCTGAACATTTTTAAGGACTTCATTATGTAATTCTCCTGTGCAGCAGAAAACACCTGAAGGACATTTCAAGGTTTAATAGTTCTCTGCTACAGTCATGATGGTAGATGGGCTTAAAAGAATATTTTATTTCTTCAGCTCTTCCACTTGATTTCACTACAGCTGAAATTACAGGTACACAATACTTCTGAAAAACAAATACTTTATTATAAACATATTTAGTCCTTTACTTTTATATTTTTTCCATAGGCGTAATTGTTCCGTGCCTTACAGAGCTGTCTTACCGTCTTTAATTAAGGTTATTTATATTGGAGAAGACCATCCCAAAGTAATGTGATTTATACATTATGTCTGTCTTTAAAGATATTAAAGGAATAAAGTAGGTTTATTTATGCCATCTTAAGCTAGGAAGCAGCATATATAAGTCTGAGCAGTATGAATTCCTCTCTATCCATTAATTTAATCAAATGTGCTCTATAAAGCTCAAGTCAAAAGAGCTGTTGGAATACCTGTCTGGTTGGACTGAGGGAAGAAACGCTTGGATGTTAAGCTCTGGGAGAATGGGATCATGGGAAGAAGCGAGAGCTGCTGGTGTGGGGAAGGGGAGA
The DNA here is from genome assembly GCF_037157495.1 of Lathamus discolor. Taxonomy (NCBI): domain Eukaryota; kingdom Metazoa; phylum Chordata; class Aves; order Psittaciformes; family Psittacidae; genus Lathamus; species Lathamus discolor. The sequence goes on along the minus strand of NC_088890.1, from coordinate 22,675,341 downwards.
GGCAAGAACAGCAGGAACAAAGACTGAAGAGGTTCATCAGCAGCAAAAAGTATTGGTGTAAGAGCAGAGCTGACACTCTGAGGGGAGCAAATTTAGGTAGGAATATTTTATTCTTAGAATGAAATTCAGCTGCCATAACATAAACATCTAGTGTTAGTTTAGATGCTTCAGACAGCTGTAAGCTGGCCATGCTGGTCCATGGGACACCTCTGCTTTTCCAGAGCCGCAGCAGGAGAGCAGGGGCATAAGCTGAGGTGTGTGATGAGGCACCAGGCTCCTTTGGGCGTTGTAATCTTACTACTCAGTTTCAGTGGAAGAAATAACTTTTTTTTTTACAATTTAGGTTAGTGTGTGCTGATAACTTCTGTTTTTCATGAAGATGCATGAACAGAAGAATCTGCCTTACTACAGAGCTGCCTCTCTCCAGTGAAATGCATTGGCTGTGGTAGTGTTTGTGGAAAATGGGTAATTTACAATGCTCAGGCTGGTGTCTGACTGAGGCACGCTGAGTGATGAGCTGGAGACACCTTCAGGCTCAGAGCTGGCTCACATCTGTACATACTGTTGGCTTCCTCCACAGAGTAGCAGTTCTTCCATTTTCTGAAGAAGCAAATACATGAATATATGCAAAGCATCAGCAGCCAGGAACTAACAAGTCCTAAACTGAGAGCCCTCCTTACCTAGGAAGCGGTCAGATACAAGTTACTGCTCCTGCAAGTACCTTTCCAACAGAGAAATACTATTCTCCAATATTAGCTTTCAAGTTAGAGAAAATATGTTGGTGGTACTGTCTTTGGACCCAGTTAGGTTAGGGTGCAAGTTGTCAGCTCAAAAAGATAGGAAAGCTGTCAATGCCAGATCTTTTCTCCATCAAATCATAATTTCTTCGCATGTAGACTTACTGTATTTGTCAAAGAGAGAGAAACTACTGCAGGCAGCTTATCTCTTTGTTGTGTCAGTTGATACTGAAGATAAAACCTAGTAGGAAAACACTAATGTTAATGTCCTGTCTAAAGACAGGCATTCTAAATATTAGGGCCATCTTGGCAGATGCTGTGTCCTAGTGAAGAGCACTACTAGGGAACAGTTTATCACGTGGTCCTGTACACTGCTGTCTTGGGTTTTGTCTAGTTTAGCAGTGGGCATCTCCTCAGGCTTGTTCACACCATTGTCTCATGCAACACTGAGCTTGGATGTTGTTGTTACTGTGTAAAATTATCCCAGGCACTTTCTACTGGCTTCAACCCATCAATTCATTTAGTGTGATCTTCTCAGTTGGAAATATCTTAATCTTACTCAGCTCCTTGAAGGGCACACTTTCACCTTGTAGAAACATGGCAGATGGGATAGGTAAGCCCTGTTACAATCTTCGGGAAGAATGCAGTGAGAGTTACTCCCATAGAAGATTCAGCTCTTCTCTTTATTGTTTGCCATTGCTTTTAAATCCAGTCTTTAATTTTGTGTTGCTCAATGTGGGAATTTCCAGCATGTGTGAAAGGACTTGTATGGCTCAGAGATCCGCTAGGTCAGGTCAGCAGAACTTAGGTTTGGCAGCACAGCAGCAGAGGAAGTAGGAGCAACTGCCAACAGGATTTGGAGCAAAACAGAGGAATCTTGTGTTTCTAGGAGAGAAAACAAAAATAATCCTGGATGAGAAGCAGTCCTTGACATAATGATAAGGAATTTGAGGGTTTGCAATTGATGGCATTAAAATAGTGTTAGTTGAGTGAAAGGTGGTTGTGATCTGATGTAATCTTTATTGAATCAAATAAAAAAGCCAACCCCTGATGTGTCCTGGTTGGAAGCCTCTGTTTGAAAGCATCCAAACTTGATAAATTGCTATGTGTCAGATATGGCTGAAGCCTCATTTTTTCCCTCAGGTTCTTGGATAATTTCATATTCTCCCATCAAAACTGAAGCAGTTTTGTATTTTGCCCTCCTTTCTTGTATCTGATTCCATCTGTCTAGCATGTTTATACTTGGAAAGTGTTATTAAATGGGAGAAGTGGCCTTATAAGTGGTTCAAATTGCTCATGTCTGGTTTTAAGGTGAAAGTATTTTGAGCTCTGTTTCTAAAGCACTGTAAGGATAATTTGACACTTTGGGAATGTTTCTGCAAAGCTGGAAAATACTTATTTGTTTTCTAGAAGTGAAATATAGAAATAGTAGTTTCATTGCTACAAAAGCAAAAGGTTTGTTAGGTCTCATAGGCTTGCAAGCAGTGGAATCCTGTAATTCTGAATTAGTCATATTGATGCTTTAAATGTTAGTCACTAGACAGTAAAGCTAGGGGGGGAAAAATCTTCCAGCAAAATAAAATTTAAATTAGTTTTAAACAAAGCTGATGTGTCTTTTTCTTTCTTCCTTTTCCTTATGACTTACAGGCGTCCTAGAGGAGTTATTTCCACTCCAGTGATAAGAACTTTTGGAAGAGGCGGAAGGTACTATGGGAGAGGTTATAAAAGCCAGGGAGCAATTCAGGTAATAAAGCCGTGTGCCTGACTTCAGAACACTCTAGTTTACAGGCTTGTATGGTGTGGACTTCCAGACCAGCTAATATTGACAAGCACAACTTGAAAAGATAATGTGTTTCTGACAAAGATCTTGCCTACGTGTTGAAGCTGTAAGCTGAATGACCAGTGATGGAGGACAGGCTAGTGTTGCATCTCAGTTACAAGCTAAGTTTGGTTATAAAGACAGACATGGAAAAATGTGTTTTGATGCAAAAGCTGTGCCTCCACAGCTCTAACCAGCCCTGGGAGTGGAGGAGAATTTAGAAAAATGGGAGAAATAGACAGGTGAAAAAAATGAGCCATTGCTCTTCCTGCCCCCACTCTTCCCCGTTATTTTTTTATTCTGGGACCATGGTCCAGCCTCATGAAGAAGAATTACTAGGGGTAGAAAGGTCTTTGCAGCTGCATGGCTCCAGATGTAAGAACTTACTCTAGACTCCTAGGAAGTAACAGAGTAGTCTTTGCCCCCACAAGCACATGGTTTCATTTTCAGTGACAATGTATGAAGCCTCTGTGGATCATGGTTTTTGTCTTTTCCATAGATCCTTTAAATACAGCTGAAGCAGACTGCTGTTTTGTGTTAAATGCCAATTACTTCAGGGTTATGTTTTCCTCTCTTTTCCATTGTTCCTGCTGCTGAGCATTTTTGAATGTTGATGCAAGTCCCAATGTACTCAATGTATGAGTGGGTAGTAAATAGGTGGACATTTTGACAGTATCATATGGATGTGCAGTTTGTCACAGAGACATTAGGATATAAGAGGAGGGAAGTGTTTGCAGGTATTCAGACAGTAAAAGAAGGAATGTTCTCCACTGGATAAAGAAGCAACTACTGACTTAAAGTAAAACTTGTTACGTTCTAAGTGTAAAAATTCAGATACTTCTCTTCCTTGTTAATTTTCTGTGTATGCAGATTATATACATCTACAAATGTACCTGTGTATTTGAAGCTTTACTTCTTTTACTTTAAACAGAAGAGAAACCACTACATAAATTATATAGTATCTAAGTCCAAGTACCTTAACCTATGAAATATAGGAGCTCCCAAATATTCTGGGTTTACTACAGGTTCACATATGTAAATGTAGTTCGGATAGTACCTGTAGGTTGATGGTATACAGTCTCAACAGACAGTCAAGAAGTTTGGGTATTAACATTTTTAATGATAGGTAGTTTGGATGGTAGATACTTGTGATCACAAGGCTCTGGGTCTAAAATTGTGCCTGTGATAGAAGAAAGAAAAATGGCATTTTGTGTTGACTGGTCCTGAGCTCACTGGAGTTTAGTCATCAAGTCGCTATACTCTAGTGTAATGTTCTTTCTACAGGAGGAGAAAAAAGGTGAATTAAAATGCATGTGGCAGGGAGGACTTGGGAAACTTAATACACAACAAGTAGATTTTGATACCCAGTTAAGACTAATAGGCAGCAGTCACCTGACTCTCACACAGGCCAGGCATTAGGGACCAAGTGCCTCTGTGGGGCCAGATTCACACACATGAACCTACACCAGCAGCCTCCCCATGGTGGCTTTGCTGACACTCATTATGAGGTACAAAGAAAGGTTGGAGAATCTGAAAGAAATAAGCTTTTTGTCTTTATCAGACATAAGAGATGCTACTTTTTCATGAGATGAGACCTTTCACTCTTGATCCGGAAAGAAACAAAACTATGTATGTAATCTAAATCTTAGTAAAGCCCAGAAAGAAGTTCATTTACATACATGTGATGAGCATTCATTGTCCTCCATATGCCAGTCATACACCTATGCAATGTTACTGCATTTTTTGTGGTTTTCTGCGTAACAAGGGTTGTGCTCCTGATGCAGTTCTTAGGTCTTACTCACTTGCAGAATCATTCAGCAGTTCAAGAAAGTACTAACTGTGCTGTTTCTAGTAGGTAAAAATGAAGATGAGTACACTATGAAACCTTGCTATTGTTTAAGGTGTATAAGATGTCCATATTCTAAGTCATTTCTTAGCACTTGACTTTGTTAACAGCGTGACAGATAAGTTTGTTGCTTCTGAGCAACCCAACCTACTTATCTTGGTGTGTTCTTTAAAGCCTGTTACGTTTCTGGAACGCTAAGATTTGTTGTTGCAGATATTTAAAAACTAAACACATGTTCTAATGCTGCATAAATCTGGTTTTTATTGGTATACTCAGTCTTGTAAGATTCTACTATATGCTTTTCATGTGAAGTCACTTCCCTCACCTCAGAAGCATATAGACCAGTACAGATAATATTGCATGGTACTTCTGGACTTTAAAGAATGTCTGAAAAAAGTTTTGGTTTGTATTTGCATAACATGTAATCATATCATTAAATTATAATGTATATGAACCAAGAAGCAGAGTTAAGCTGTATATTGATTCTCAGTTTGGGTGTTTCCAGACATTTATGTAGCTCTTGCATTGGGAAATAACTGCAGCATCCAAGTTAGAAAGGGCTTTCTACCACAGGAGCATCTGGGGGCACAGCCAGGGGGCACTCAGAAACACTGAAGCTCCCTCCTCATCTGCGCTGTGCTGTTTATTTGGAATGCCTCTTCTTATTTCAGCAGTCCATAATACTGGTATTGGCTTGTGAGACTGTGCACACTGCATGCTGCCTATTGCTAGTGTCGTTGTAACAGATTGTGAATCTCCAGCAGTGGTTCTCCAGTAATTTTCTTCTTTTTTTAAAAAATAGGGCAAACCTCCTTATGCTGCTTCAGCAGAAGAAGTAGCCAAAGAACTTAAGTCAAAATCAGAGGAATCTAAATCCTCAATTGTGTCTTCAGATGGATCCCTGGCTGAAAATGGAGTTGTGAATGAGGAAAAACCAGCTTCCCAGATGAATGGGAATACAGGAGACATCAGGGCTTCCAATCAGTCTGAAAGTGCCTTGAGTAATGACTCTAAAATGTGCAATACAAATCCTCACTTAAATGCACTAAATGCAGACAGTGTTTGCCATAAAGATGATACTCTTGAGGCCACTGTCTTAAAAAAAGAAGAGTAAACTTATTTTTTATAGAGGGTGAAGGATGTTGGGAAGGGTCAGGATTAGGAATATCTGGAAAGAAAGAGAGCCTACAGTTACGTACATTTTTTCCTTTCCGTAAGAGAAAAATGAGGACTTTGGAAATTCGGATCCCTCTTTGATGTCAGAGATTTAAACAACACATTTTTAGTTTTAACCAGTTGTAGTCAAAATGCTACAATAAAACAAAAAAAGGAAGAGAATGAAGAGCATTTGACTCCCGCACTTAAAATGAAGTATACATAAAGTTTAAACTGGTTATGACAAAAGCTTGTAGTTTTGTTTTTTGAAATATAAAGAAAACAAATTTTGGCAGTCTTTAAGTATATATAGCTTAAAATATAATTTTTAGTACTTGGCACCATATGTATGCCATTATATTTGATTTTGCATTACTGTGTCACAATAAAGCTTTCTTTAAGGCTTTGATTTCATGATTATGGGGGGAAAAAGGCACAACCACAGTTTTTTCTTTCTTAAATTTCATCACCGTTGACGTGGTTCTTTTGTGTTAAAATGTGCAAACTATCGAAATGAAAAATTATAGCGTAATACTGCAGTCTGCTGATTTTAAATAGACATCATACATACTTTACAAGCAAGTTAAATGGAGCTAAACTTGAAATCATAGAAGATGCAAATGACCTTTCAAAACAAACACAATGTGTTCTGAAACTTTTTGTGACTAATACCATGCATCCGTGATCAATGAACTATGTGGTTTTGAATCAGACGTAGACCATTAGTACTACTATTTGAGCTAAACTTCTGCATGGTTCATCATTTTTAAAGTGTGTAGTTAATATTATGCATGTTATTGTCCTCTTTCTTCCATTCTTACAAGTACTGTGCCCATTTGCAAAACAAAAAAAGCTAATAATCAGTAATAGTCCTATAAAAGATGTTAACTATGTTTAGTCATTGACTGATCTTGCTCTAACCTTAAAATTTTGTGATTATTGACCTCTGTTGCATTTATTCTAAAACTTTAAAAAAAAAAAAAAGATTATCTAGCCGTTTGGATATCAGCGTTCCCTGTGTACTCACTGCTGTATGCATCCCTGTTCTCTGTTGCTGTTTTATGCCTTCATATTAGCAAAGATGAAATTCTGTGAAAAACAAAAAAAAAAAGCTTTGATCTTCAAAAAGAAAAAAAAAAAGTACCCCCCTTCTGTAGCAGGAAACAAATGGCTTGTTCTTGAGAACTTTCCCATCAAGGATTTAGTATAAGCAAATATACCTGTATCATTTTGATGTTTTTGTTAGTGTTTCCAAACTTAATGTAACTTCAAAATCAGAATCATTTCTTTATATTCGTTTTCATATAATTCTCCTGATGCTCTTCATCACACATTAGTGATCAGAAATGAGGTGTAATTCCCCATTCCCTACCCGCAAGAGCTAAGTAGGTATCTTAATGTAAGTTGAAGGGAGTTCTGCCCCAACTCATGGATTGTGCAAGAATGAACTACTGTTGGGTTTGATTGGTTGTAGATGGATTGTGGTGTGGTGTATTTGAAGGCTATTGAATGCAACTTACAGTGCTTAATAAAAATCTTTATTCTTTTAGTATAAAATACTGTATGCCTTTTTTGTCAACTATTTTTTTAATTAACATGTTGTAAATAAAAGTTTTCCTATGCCCAAATAAAGTGATTGAGTTGGCAGCCTGCATGGTGTCCTCTCAAAGACAGAGGAGGAGACCCCGGCCTCTGCACACCACAGGGGTACTGCACCAGGTGGAGCAGCACTTGATCTTTTTCATTCTATGCACCTACTCCAGATGTCCATGGTCAGATGCGAGATGATGAATAAGGTGCAAATAAGACAGAAATAAAAGGGATGGTTGTTCAAAGAAGTAAAAGACCAACCCCAGGTGCTCAAAAGGGTTTGAAATACAGGGTGAGTGGTGATGCCCATATCTGAGCTCCTTGTGGCTGAGAACAGGTTATTCTGTTGTGCAGGATTTTCCTCTACATCACGGATCATACTGACACATGAAGGAATAGAATCACAGAATGGTTGGGTTGGAAGGGACCTGAAAGTTCATCTAAGTTCCAACCCCACAACGGGCAGGGACACTTTCCACTAGAGCAGGTTGTTCCAAGCCCCATCCAACTTGGTTAATAATCAGGAGAACCTTCTGCTCTGGGCATTCTTCTCCTGACTGCTCTCTATCCTAATGTTCATCTGTGCTCTAGTGCCTGTTAGAACCAGGCTCACCCTGAGCGGATTGATTGCCCATTGTATCTACAGGAGTGGTGCTGCCATGTCCACACTCTCAGGGTGGATGTGGTGTGTAGCCCCACATGATGGCGATGGGCTGTTTTCTGTCCTGCAGTCAAAGGAGCTGCAGAGGTGTGAGCAGTTATGCAGGGGCATGGCAGCTGTGGGGGGATCTCAGTGTTGAACGCGGGTGAGATGTGTTCCTTCCTGCCTCATCTGGAAGTATCCTCCAGCCTCTTGTTGTGGTTGAAGGCGCAAGGCACCAGTTATGTTCTTAGCAGTGTTACCTCTGTGGCGTAATGTGGTCACTGGGATGGAACTGAAAGTATGAGCACAAACGTGCACCGGAGGTTTCACCAGTGTGAGCGTCGCGTCACGGCTTCTTTCTTCAGTGTAACTGTGCTGAGGATTTTTAACATGGCAGTTAAATGGTGCACGGTGCACAGAAGGGTGACTGAAACAAGGATGTGAATGTACGTTAACCAGTGCACCACTCCGGATGGGAGGTGCTGTGTTGACCTTTTCCAGAAGCTAGAGTGGAAAGGTTTGGCTTGCGTGATGTGTGTGCCTGGCCTGGGGCACGCGTTTGCGTCATGGCCCATTAAACCCTGCTGTGGTCCAGAGGCTGAGCCCGGCTCCTGGGCAGGAGCTGGGCTGGGGTAGGACGAGCCTGTGGCTGTGGTCAGTGCCAGTGGAAGCAGCCATGGGGACGTCCCAGAGCTCTGTGGTTCCCTGACTGACAACGTCGGTGTCAAACCCAGAACCAGCACCAGGTTTGGTGTTTGTGGCCCGGGGCCTGGTGGGTGCAGTGTTGGGTGCTGGGGGCTGCTCAGGAGCTGGCAGGCACTGGCTGATGTTCTGTGAATGAGCACCTTTTGGGAGCAAGCACAGGGCTGCCTGTCCTCTCTCCTGCCCTCAGCAGCTTCCTGTAGGAAATAGGATGCATTTGGAAGTAACGTTAGTCCTTTTCCATAGAGTTTCGCTGCTTCTGGGATGAGTCATCGTATGGAATGACAGGTTTTGCCTGGGCTGGCCTGCAAAGAATGCCTTTCACACCTGAGACTGTACATCAGTAAGTAGGTTCTGTAGTGTACTGTGTGCACGGACCTTTTTAATGTGTTAATTAAAATCGTTCATGTTTTACGATCACGTCCCCCATGTGTGGACAGGCCGCGGGCCTCTCCCAGCACAATGCTGTGAGCGGCTGTTGGACACCAGCACCGCTGCTGGGCTGTGCTTTGATCGTGGTCCCCTCCATCCGCTGCAGGGGCCGGGATGCTGCGGAGCAGGGTGGTTGAAGGCTTCCTGCCAGTGACCCAGGGACAGGCCTCAGACAGCGAGCGTGGAGGCCAAAGCCGGCTCCTCGCGGTGCAGCAGGTCCGGGTGCCCAAGCACACCCCTGCGGGTGCCGGGGCTGGAGTAGGTGCCCAAGGGTGGGGGCCGGGCTCTGCCTGGTGTTTGTAATGGCCAAAGGGCTCTGCGAGACCTGAGCGGATTTGATTCTAAAGTGAAAACTGGTAAGAAAGATTATGGCTTCTGGAACAGAACAGATCGCAGGATCCCGGCCTGGTTTGGGTTGGAAGGGACCTCAAAGCTCCTCCAGCTCCATCCCCTGCCACGGGCAGGGACCCCTTCCACTGGAGCAGCTTGCTCCAAGCCCCTGTGTCCAACCTGGCCTTGAGCACTGCCAGGATGGGGCGGCCACAGCTTCTCTGGGCACCCTGTGCCAGCGCCTCAGCACCCTCACAGAGGAGAACAGGGTAAGAGTAAGAACCGTGTCAGAACGGAAGGCAGAGCCCCGCTCCTGGCAGCTGCAGCATCAGCGCTCCTCGCTGGGCTGCCCCCGGTGTTTAGCTGCTGGTAGCGGCTCTCAACCCCCGTGCGTGCCGCGGTCGATCCCTTCTGGCGCTGGTTTTGCCCCCGACCCTCAGCGCCCCGCGCCGCGCCCCCAGCCCCGCGCCCCGAGCGCGGCCGTTCCGGGGGCGGGGGCGGAGCGGGACGAGGCCGGCGCCGTGCGGCCCCTCCCCCCGCGGCCTGGGAGCGCCGCGACCATTTTGTGTCCGCGGGGAGCGCGGGGGGGCGAGAGCCCCGGGGCGTGCAGCGGGGCCGGGCCCGGCCCCCGGAGGTCGCGGCGAGGACGGGAAGGAGGCAGCGCCGCCGCCGTCCTGCGCTGCCGCGAGTGCGCGCGTTCATCGGTGCGGTCCGAGCTTAGGAGCGCGGTCTCCCGGCGGCGGGAGGCGGCTGAGGCCGGTGCAGCCCAGGGCGGGTCTGGGGAGCTTCCAAGCCCGCAGAAGAAGCCGCGTCCGGACGGCTCAGAGCCGCTGGAGAGCCCTGGGGCAAGGTGGGATCCGCAGCGCTCCCCCTCGCCCGGCTCCCGCCGGGTAGCGCTGCCCCGCAGCGGGGTGCAGCAGGAACGGTTCCCAGTGTCCCGCCGGTGCCCCCTGCCTCCGGGATGCCCGTCCCCCCGTGGGGGAATGCCCCAGCCGCGGCAGCTCTGCCGGGGTGATGGCAGGGCCGCAGGGATGCCCCCCGTGGCCACCCGCACCCTCGGGGTGGGTTCGCGCGGTTCAGTAGCCCCGTCTCTAACCGGGACTACTACAAGTTAATAAAAAGAGGTGGCTTTGCATTAATCGTTACCTAAAAGAAAGTGCGGTGTAAATCGGCCCGGTAACTTCAGCGAAGCCAGCGGCAGTGCCCATGCAGAGTGTGTAATTCCTGCCAGCCGGTGGGTGCCGCTCTGCTCCGCTCTGGGTGCTGCCCCGAGCCCGGGGCTTGGTTGTGACCCCTTTTCACTCCTTGTCTGATGAGTTGCGGGGGCTGCACCCTCCGTTCCTCCGGGCCAGTGTCAGTGCCCGTGGCTGCTCTGCAGTGACCTCCTCCAGACGCAGAGCGGCCGCGGGTCTCCCCCCAGCGCTTGGCTGCTCCCTGACCCTCGCTCGTGCCTCGACTTCATAGACCTTGACCTGATCCGTGAGCCCGTGCTCTGTGAGCTCGGCCGGCCCAGCCTGGGGCAGGAGGGGCTGCAGCTGCAGGGGAGGATGCAGGGGCAGGAGGGGCTGCCGCGGCACAAAGGGGTGCAGCAGCAGAAGGGGATGCAGGGGAAGCACAGAGTATGCAGCAAGCACCAGCACAGCCCGGCTGAGGACAAGCACATGGCCCCTCTGTGGCACAGGGTCCTTGTCCCTTTCCTTGGACCAGGCGGAGGAGAAGCGAGAGGCTCCTGAGCCCCTTCCGAGGGGCTTTGCTTTCTCATGGCGAAGCAGCAGGTAAGAGCTAAATATTGTTCCTTTTTATTTAATACCCAAGCACAGGATGCTGATGCCAGGAGGATGCAGGGGGGTGGGCAGGAAAAGGCGTATTTCTGACAGTACCATGGGACTGCAGTCTGTGTGGTTTGGCATTTGGGCCTGGGGGCTCACCAGTGTATTTTGTGGGCTAACTGACTGAAGGTGTGCCCTGGTTGAAATCACAACTGTTCACATGTGCCGATGGGAACTAATCAAGCAGTTTACAAAACCACAAGTGAAGGATAAAACCAGAAACATGAAGTAAAAGCTGGGCAGGATTGCCATGAAGCACTGACAACTTCAGCTTAACTCACAGTGGCTCTGTTACGGTGTTTGTAATGGAACACGACCTTTAGGGACCCACTCTCTGATGTATGGAGCATCTGCTGGGGGCAGCTGCTGAGTGCAAAGCATGAAGGACACGGGCAAAGAGCTGAACCGAGGGAAAGGAACAAGGACCTGTGTGAGTGCCACTGCAGCGATGGGATGGGATGGGGTAGGGGACAGGACGGGTTTGGGTGGGATGGGATGGGACAGGTTTGGATGGGATGATATGGGATGGGAGGGGATGGGATGGGGGGGGGATAGGAGTAGAGGACCAGCTGACAGGACACTGCATTGTTGGTGCTGGAGCCAGGCGGCTACCTGGGTTTCCAGCCCAGAGACACAGCACCCATGATTGCCCAGAGCATCCCGCAGAGGGTAAGGGCAGGAACCCTGGCCCACAGACAGGCCTGGTTCACTGCTGCTGCTGAGCTGGAGGTGTGCGGGTGACTCCTGGTTTCCACCTGCCTTTTCAGGCAGTGCTGAGGTTGTGTCTGGGGTGAGGTCTCAGCAGTGGGATTTGCCGTTATTTCTAGCAAACCCTGTCAGTGCAAACATCCTTTTGCTTTGTGTCAGCCCTGTTGGTCTGACGATTAACCCTGCTTCCCTTAGATTCACTTTCCTCCTTTAGGAAGTTTCAGTCTAGAAAACACCCTGCTTGGACCCTGCTGTGTGAGGGATGGCAGCTCCTGTGCACAGTGTGCTCTGGGTGGGAGCCAACCCAAAGCGAGTCCAACCACCAAGTTATGAAACCCCTTACAAATGGCTCATACGTTTATAGAGAGCATTTTGAATGAGACACCACATCTCCTGTGGGCACACGGTGAGATGAGTGACCACATCTCCTGAGTGACTGTGGCCAAAGGCTGCTTTTAAATAGCATTTTCTGAAAGCCATTGACCGGATCTCAAGAGGTCCTTTCCAGCCTCAACAGTTCTGTGGTTCTGTGGAACAGAGCCTGGAATTTCCCTCCCCCCAGGAACATGCCATTTCCCTCCCAGATGTGGCAAACAAGTGCTGATTTCCAGAGGCTGCAATTGATTCTCTTCTAATAGTTGCTCTCCTTGCTGCATCTCAGCCCTGGTACCTGGTCAGTGATTCCTGGTCCTCCGATGCAGTGATGAGCAGCCTGGCAGGGCTCACTTCATGAACCAACTGTAGGAGAAAGGATTATTAAAACACATGTTAAGAGATATTAACACATTTTGTTATAATAACAGATTATTAATGAGAAAATAAAACATATTCATAATAATAATAAATAATAGCATATTTGAACGTGAAGACAGCTATAGGGTGAACTGGACTCCCTGGTGCATGCCACCATCCCAGCTGTCCTGGCTTCCCTGGTGACTGCTTACCCTGGGATAGAACCATAGAATCACAAAATCAACCAGGTTGGAAAAGCCCTTTCAGCTCATCCAGTCCAGCCGTTCCCCAGCACTGCCAAGGCCACCCCTGCCCCATGGCACTGAGGGCTCGTCTCCACGGTGTGTGAACCCTTGCAGGGCCGGTGCCTGCAGCCCTGCCCTGGGCAGCCTGTTCCAATGCCTGAGCACCCTCTGGGGCAGGAATTGTTCCTCAGCTCCATCTGAACCTGCCCTGGTGCAGCTTGAGGCCGGTTCCTCTTGTCCCATCCCTTGTTCCTTGGGAGCAGAGCCCAGCCCCTTCTGGCTCCGTCCTCCTGTCAGGCACTTGTAGGGAGCCATCAGGTTCCCCCTGAGCCTTCTCTTCTCCATCTGAACCCCCCAGGTCCCTCAGCCATTCCCCATCACACTTGGGCTCCAGGCCCTGCACCAGCTCCATTCCCTTCTCTGGCCCCGCTCCAGCCCCTCAATGTCTCTCTTGTAGTGAGGGGCCCAGAGCTGAGCACAGGGTTTGAGGTGCAGTGGGAAGCAACTCATGAATTTTCCAGCCCCAGGGTTGGAACTGGATGATCTTTACAAACCATTCCATGATTCTATTATATTTTCCCCTTCTTTCTACCATTCACTTCTGTCCTGCAGCCCTGCCTGGGGACTGTGCTCTGCTTTTCACTTTGCCTTCACTCGGCTGTTCACGGGGGACTCCGGTGCATGTTGGGGTTTCCAACGTTGGGTGCAGTGGTGGGGGGGATGAAGAGGGGCCTTGGCAGCGGAGGAGCAGAGGGGTCACTGCTGTTCTCCCAGCAAGGTGGTTTTGAGGGGGGTCTCCTCCTCAGGGCTGCTCCCAGCTCCTCTGCCTGTGCTGGGGCAGCCCCTCGCTGCTGGCTCCTCCGCCGGTGGTGGAGGTTGTTCGGCTTTGCTGGCAGGTGCTGTACCTGCTGACCCGGGCTCACAGCACTGGGCACTGCTTGCACCGGCTGTTGCTGTAGAAGAGTTTAACCAGGACTTAAGAAAGCAGCAAGAACTGCAGATGGCATGAGAGGGATGTGCTGGAATATCGCATCTTGGTGCTTTAGCATTTCTTCATGTAAATGAATGTGAAAGGGGTGCTTCAGACGTTTCACTTACTCACAGGGCCTGAAGAGGGCTGCCGAGCCTAACCTGCTTGTGCCTATGGGGGGGAGCTGGTGGCGATGGGCAGTGGAGTCAGGACAGTGGCACTTGTGCACGGGTACACAGCTTCCTGTGCTCTTTTCTCTCCCCACGACCTCTGTCTCCCTGAGCACTGGTGATCTGCCCACATGTATGAAACTCACACATGCAGCAAGTGATGAGGGTAAGGCTGGGTTGGATAGGACTTGGAGCAAGCTGCTGTAGTGAAGGTGTCCCTGCCCGTGGCAGGGGGTTGGAACTGGATGAGCTTTAAGGTCCCTTCCAACCCAAACCGGTCTGGGATTGTATGATTCGATGATAGTACAATACCCATGCTGGGAAACAGCAAAACTCCTGGAGCACATACACGTGCTTTAGCCCCGGCGCACCTCGCACAAAGCAAGGCTGCTTCAGTAACATCCGCGCACCAAAAGGTTCTGCGTGCTGCAGCTGCAGCGGATGCTGGTCTCTGATCACGAGACGCGCCCTGGGTGCCACCCCAAGCAAGTGTTGGTGCTCCTGGGGGTTAAGGAGACCAAGGGGCAGACCCCAACACGCCTGAGGGTCTCCACAGAGCTCCCTCCAAACCAGCCAGTGCCGTGATGGGCCCACAGGGAGGGCTCCCAAAGTAACAGCAGTCCCACTGTGCCACTCAGTGCTCCCTGACCACAGCCACCAGCCGAGCCCTGGGGCACTCATAGCAATGGTGAGTGAAAAGATGTGGCCGGCATGATCCCCCCTGTCGTGTGGGCTTTGAGCTTCAGGACCACATTTAATGGAATCACTTCTGGTGCTGAAATCAGCATTTGCTTCTGTCACTGAGCTTGGTTAAAATATGCCGGTCATCTCGCTGCTTTACGTACAGGCAAAACCCACTTCACAGATACTGCTGTACCCAGTGGTCATTAAGTTGTAGGAGGCTTTGGTTGCCAGATCTTGGCAATATGATATTGTATGATATATATATACATAATGATATAATATTGTCCCTCTGTGAGGCACTGCTGGGCACCAAAGCCAGGCTGGCTTCCTGCAGAAGGCACCCACTGATGGATGCTGTTGCTGACCTGAAAGGCCGCAGGGCACAGCCTGGAGATGTTGAGAGGCCTCCTGAGGTTCTAATATGGGACTGTTCGACTGCCCACCCAGCTGTGGAACAAACAGCACAGGACACATTGTCAAAATTAAATGCCACATCAATGGTTTAGGCTCAGACCCACCTGCACTGCAACTTCAGCTGCTTGCTTAGGGCAACGATCCGGTGTGAGGTACACCCCGGGCTCATCCACACACCTCCGGGAAGTGCATAGTTGTGCTTCTTGGTCCTTTTCTCCCCTGGATAAACAGAAACGTAAAGACAAAGATGAACCATGAAGAGACTATGAGCCCACTAGCAGAGAGGACTTCTGGCCACTTGCTTACCTCTACATTACACTGCCTGATGCCCACCAAGAGGAACCGGTGCCTGTGTGGAGTTACCGACTGTTTCCTACTCTGCTGCTGGCTGCTTCCTGAGGACAGGTTCCTGCCCTGTGCTCCTGCCTCCTCCCATGACTCCTCTCCATGCGTGTCCCTGCGGCTACAACACAGCAGTGCAGGTGGACACCATGAGTTTGGTGAGTTATTACAATTGATTTCCCTAAAAAACAGAATAAAAGATCTGAAAATGTAAAATCTCACGAGAGAGACTGATCCATTTTCACTGACACCTGAGGGTCACAGTTCTGGTTTTTGTCTGTGTACCTTGTACAGGTTCTGGTGACCAACATTAAACATAGAACTTCAATGTCAGTATGACACTGATGCCCAGTGAAGCTGACACTGGATTGTGTGCCAAAATACAAAGCAAGAGAGAAGCGCTAAGCGAGAAGGTGCATGTGTGACTGACGAATGCAAACTGCATTGAGAGTTAATGCAAAATAAATTGTTTTACTAGGTCTTTAAACATTCTCTACATGAAAGGCCCTTTCAAACCAGTCTCCTTCCATGGCTTTAGCCATTTGAAATAAAAAATGCTGCTTACATGCTCGAGAGCCTGGTTCCCAACTGCACATGTCAGTATTCCTCCTGCACTGGGGTGTTGGGCTTATTTGGATGTTTTGTTACTGCATTTGAACCACCACTTCTGTGTGTTTACCGTCCCTGTAGGACAGCCAAGGACTGCTAGGTGCTGCTCATTCCTTGGTGCCAACCAAAATGGGACAGTATGGTGTGGTGTCCAAACAACAGGAACTCTGGGTCAGAGGGGAAAACTGGAAGGGATGTAGGTGGTGGTCTACTGACCCTGCTTTTGCTGCAGCTCAGTGATCCCTGGTGTGTCAAGGTTGGTTTCACAGGTGGCTTCCTTGCAAACATTTACTTACAGAGAAGACAGGGCCAAGGGGAGAAAAGGTAGCTTGGTTTTCTTCCCTACAGTAGCATGGAAATAACTATAGGGACAGTGCGTCTAGAACTACAGGGCAGCAGAAAATAGGAGTTTGTGTAGACCACTGTAGAGGAAATCTATGGGTAGAACACTACAAAATCGTAAGAAAAACTGGGAAGCTCAAAAAATGCTGGGAATCCTTCCCCCTGCGCTGCTGGCCATGGCTGAGCCCTCCCTGAGCACCACACCAGAGGTGGGACCCGAGGGCTCGGTGTTGTGAGCTGCTCAAAGTGAAGGAGCAGATGGAGGCTCTTCCCAAGTGCCCACCTCAGGATGTCACTGTTGGTGACACGTCTGCTCCTGAGTCATCTAAATACCCCCAAAACCCCCCATGCAGGAGCTCCCAGACAGCAGCAGGTCCCTTTGTGCAGCGTTGCTCCCAGTGCCCATGTGAAGGCTCAGCTGCCTGCAAGGCCTGTGTTTGCCATGCAGATGTTCTCCAGGTGTCTATTTGGGCCTATGCTGCTGGTTTGTGGTTTTTTCCAGTTGGTTTAAAAGTGTGTATTAAAAACTCACTCTGAAATCCAAAAAACATAACTTGATTATCAAAGTATGCTTTGCTGAGGCATCTCAGCTTCACCAGCCACTCCTCCCTGCCCAAGAGCAGCCACACACCCTCCTTGCATGGCTTCTAGATGGAAATGCACATGGAGAAGTCAAGACAATGAGACAACATCACCAATTAGTTTCTGTATCTGGTAATCCCTACTAACATGATTAGTACGGTGTCAGGGTTGCCGGAAGAGAGCCACTGAGTCTTCCATAACTCATTCTGTGCAATGTTGGCTCTGGCGTCTTCCATCACAACTTTAGATAACACAACTGACTTTGCAGGAGTGAAAACCCTGATGCTGTGAGCACAGCTCTGCTGCTGGATGTAACCATCACCCGAGCAGCAGTGCGGGACCACAGCGAGCCCAAAACCACGCAGGCTCCTTCTCAGAGGAGTATCTGGCTACACCTTTGTATGTCCCAGCTACCCTTTGTTGTGTTCACCAAAATCCCTGTGGCATTAAGAGGGTTCAGCTCAGCGGCGGCTGCACTGGGGACACTGGGATTTTGGGTGGTGCTTTGGAAACACGGCTGTTTTCATGGAGATGCAGGTGGGACTTGAGGAAAGGTGATGGGGATGAAATTCTTCACAGATCACAGGGACTTGGTGTGATCAAAGCCCATAAAACAAGTGGGAGAGGGAACTGGGCACAGAGCATGGTGTGGATGAGCTGTTAGGCTTGCAAGTGCTTCCATGCTCCTTAAAATACTGGTTTTGTGAAGGGAAGGCAGTGCCTCAAGCTGTGGTTTGGTGCATTTTGGGTGTGCAGAGGCACGAAGACGTATTTCCCCATGACTGCCCTGTGCCAAAGGGCATCAAACCCACTGAAAGCTCTCTTTAAACCTGCACTGAGAGGTGCTGGTAGATGGCATTGACGAGCAGTGAGCAGACTCTGTAAAGGTGTGTACAACTCCCGTGATGGTTCCCAAGCCTTTCCTCCTCATCCTGTTTTACTCCCTAGACCCGCTCTTCAACTTGCTGGTTGAAGCTCAAAGCAATTAAAACCATGCTAGATCAATTTAAATATACAAGAGGTCTCATTTTGAGAGAGCAGATACTAACGCCGCTCAGTATGATGGAGAAAATAGGCCCCTTTGTGCATCCTGAGCCATTCAAAACAACTGAGTCACGGTGCAGAAAGCAGGGCTGTGATCTTCCTGCTGTACTACCACACCTTGAGCTATGCCAGAAATGTCATCTCTGTCTCAGAAACACCCATGGTGAGCCAGAGTGTGCCACTTCTGACACTGCTCCAAGCGCAGCTCCGGGCTGACACTGGCTGGAAGTCACCTCTGTGGCAGGTCAGTTCGGTGGGCAAGGGATAGAATTTGGGCAGTCCCTCTCCAGTCGTCCAGACAGGCTCTGCCACACCGATGATGGCCTTCTCTCTATAGAAAATCATAGAACTGGTGTTATTTGCCCCTGGAATTCCCCTTGCCCTCCACATGTGATTTCAGAGGACTTCTGCGGACTGATGAAAGAAGGAAATGTCCATCTTTATTTTTGTCTCTAAGAAAATAGGTTTCCAAATGAGATGGATCTGAGATGCTGAATCCATTGTAAGTGGAATTAAAATCACATCTCGGTTGGGATTCCCTTTTTTTGTACTTTGAAGGAAGCTATAGCACTTCTCAGGGAAGCGTGCCAGTGGCTACCGAACACCCTGGGACACCGGCCCTCTAAACACCCCACAGGACTATCACTTTAACCACCTTCAGCATCTCACCGCTGAGGGGGACCAAGGTTCTGCATCCTCCATCTCAATGCAGAAGAACTTGAGGTTTCCTCTTTTTTCTGCTGCTGCTGCTGTGCCATCTCCATCTGAGAGGAAGCTGGTGTCTGTGGGGTTGGGGGGGTTCAGGGTACATGGATGTTACATGTCTCCATGTCCCTTGCAGCACACAGGCAGTATCCTCCTGCTTTGGTCCTTCATAGGCATGAGGGATTTATTTTTTACAAGGATTTGTTTGTTTTACTTTGGACAAGGGCCTGTAGGGACAGGCCAAGGGGAATGGCTTTAACCTGCCCGAGGGGAGACTGAGATGAGCTCTTAGGCAGAAGCTCTTCCTTGTGAGGGTGCTGAGGCGCTGGCACAGGGTGCCCAGAGAAGCTGTGGCTGCCCCATCCCTGGCAGTGCTCAAGGCCAGGTTGGACACAGGGGCTTGGAGCAAGCTGCTCCAGTGGAAGGGGTCCCTGCCCGTGGCAGGGGTTGGAGCTGGGTGAGCTTTAAGTGCCCTTCCAACCCAAATCATTCTGTGATGCTCTGATTTTCACCCCCTTAGGGCAGCAGCCCTGCTTGCAGTGGTGGAAGGGCTGCCACGGGCAGAGGTGAGTAACTTTATCAGTAGCGATACAATCCTACCAACTGAACCGAAGGTCACTGTTTTTCTTTCTTAACGAAAATCAGCACCCGTGCGCATTCGCAGGCCCGTGCCCGCCGCTACCACCGGGACCCCAGCCCCAGGCGTCATTGCTGCCGGCGGGGCAGCACCATACTTACAGCTACTTTGCAGCGTCCCTGCCCGCGGTGCCTCGTCCTTTGAAGAGGGAGGGCTCCCGCGCTTCTCTTCTGCGGGCACACGCTTGGCATCACCCCCCGTACCGGCCCTTGGAGTCCCCTCTCCGCCAGCCCCCGTCGCGGGGGCAGAGCCGCGCCTGGGCCGCTCTCTCCATGCACCGCCGCTCTCCGGGGTACAAACCCGCCCGGGCGCCCCGAGCCCCCCGCGCCACCGAGCCCCGGCCGCGGCGGAGGAAGCGCGGCGGTGCTGGAGGCTGACGTAAGGACATTACGAGGCAAGGGCCACATTTCGGAGTGTTTATGAGCAGCTCGGAGCTGTGCTGTCACCAGGGGGCACGCCACGGAGCTCATTTCGCCAAACATTTTGAATAATAATCATTTAACAACAACAACAACAGAAAGCCCCGGTCCGGCCGGCGCTCGCGGAGCCGAAGGAGCCATGCAGCCAAACTTTGGGGAGCCCGGCGGCATTGTTGTTTTCCTGACAGCGCCCGCCCGCCCTTGAGGAGCCGTAACTGCATTATCGGATATTTTTTTATCTCTTTATTTTGTTTTCTCCCCCTCCTCCCACTCTCCAGCCCCCTCCACTCCCCCCCCCCCCCCCCCTTCTCCTCCTTCCCTCCGCGCCCGGGCTCGGCGCCCTCGCCGGCGCTCGGCGGGAGCAGCAGCCGAGGCGGCCCCGCGCAGCAGCCGCCGCCAGCCCCGCTCCGCCGGGCGCCCCGCCGCGCTCGGGAGGGAGCTAACATGGCGACGGTGCCCGTCTATTGCATCTGTAGGCTGCCCTACGACGTAACCCGCTTCATGATCGAGTGCGACGCCTGCAAGGACTGGTTCCACGGCAGGTAACACAAAGGCAGCAGGCCTTTTCCCCCGCGTCCGCCGCGCGCCCGCCGCCCTTCGCCGCCGTTTGTCGCCGGGCAGCGCGGGGCGCGGAGCCGCCGCCGTGTGCAGTTCTCCAACAGGCCTTTTTGGAGAGCGGGAGCAGGAGGAGGAGCCACGGCCCGGCTCCCATCGCTCTCCCCGCTGGAGATATTTTTTTGTGTGTGTTTTGTCAATTTTGCGGGATTCCCCGCACAAAGCTCCCCCCCCCCCCCCCGCCTTGCGCGGGGCTCCGGTGTCACCGGGCCGGGGGGGGGCCATTGTGCAGGCTCGGGGAGGGGACGCTCCCACCTCCCGGCCGGGCGATGGCCCCGCGGCGCCGGGCTCTCGCAGCCGGGGTCCCGCAGGGGGCCCGGTGCGGGCCGGGAGGGCGGCGGGCTGGGTGTCAGCGGGCTCCGGCGCTGCGGGCCGGGCCGCGGGGAGGATTCCGGGCACCCCCCCCCCTCCGGTGCTCCTCGGCTCCCCGGGGCGGCGGGCGCGGGGCGGAGCGGGGGGCAGCCGGGGTGTTTCCCCGCTGACAGGGCTCCCATCGCCGCCAGCCCTGCGGCTTAACCCTTGGAGGGGCGGGCCGAGGGCTGCGCGGAGCGCGGCGGGGCCCAGCTCCAGCAGAGGGGCGGCGGGTAAGGGGAAGCCGGGGCCGGGCGGGGCGAGCGCCTGCCCTGAGGCGGGGAGGGCCGAGCCGGGCAGACCCCGCGCGGCCAGAGCCCGCCCCGGAGCCCGGGCAGGGCACCCCCGCCCCGCCGGCGTCTCCGCCGCTCGCCCGCGGCCCTTCACGGGGGGCGGCTGCCCCCCGCCACCGCCGCCGGCCCTGCCCGCCGAGGCCGGGGCCTGCCGTAGCGGCGGCGGCCGCCGGGCGGTGGGGGGAAGCCGCGGCGGGGGAGTGGGACCCGGGGCCGGGCGGGCCGGGGCGAGGACTCTCCTTTTCGGCTCCTTTCTCCCCAAACCGCCCTCGGGAGAGCCGGCGCGGCAGACAATGGGCGTGCGGCCGCGCTGGAGTTGGGGCGGCCGGGCGCAACTTCAGAGCGCGGTTGTTATTATTGTCCTCCTCGGAGAAACGGGGAAGTTGGTGGCTGGCGAGCCGAGAACTTCAAAATACACAGAACCGCCCGGGCAGCCGCTTGGGCACCGTCCTGCGGCGCGTCCCGGGCCGGCGGGGGTCCCCTTGGCCAGGGGAAGGTGAGGAGGGGGGCGGCCGGGCAGGGCTCCGGGCTGCCGGGGGGGAGAATGGCAGGTTACTGGCTCTGCGGCAGTTCTCTGTGAGTGATGGAAAGTGCAAAAAGTGGAATTAAAATCCGGCAGACCACCTGGATGGGCGCTTTTTATGACAGGTATTCAGGAAGGTGAAGCCTTAACTCTTTCATTCCAAGCGGCTCTGACAGTTGTTTCAAAGCAGTTGATGGAGGTGAAGGCCAGAAGCAGTGTCTGCTGCCGCTGCAGCGCACAGATGCCAAGTAGGCCCTGGGTCAGCTGCAGATACTCCCCAAAATTACCCTTGCACCCCAAAAACCATTGAAGAACCTTTGCTGTGTCTCTAGGGTTGATGTTCTGCCAGCAAACTGGCAGCAAAATACTGAAATCAATAGTTATAGTGCCAGTGTTGGGTGCTCTATACATGTGGTTCTGGCCACAAGGCTTAAAGCAATTGTGCTGGCCTGTGTGTCAGTTAAGATTTGAGCGCAGATGTGAGGGTGAGGCTGATGTAGAGGCTGGAGAGAAGCTTCAAATGTGGCGTGCTTGAAACTTGGAAAACTTAAGAATGTGAAGAAATAAAGATTTTCATGCAAAGTGGTGGCAGAGTGGATTTGTGAAAGGAGGAACAGCAAAAGGAGATAAGCTGCCTGCATACGGTGGTGAATTTTGATGAAAACAGATGAAAAGAGATCCGTTGTAGCTGATCAAGAAAACATTTCATGGGCAGCTCAGGGGCAATAGCTTATGTGTGCACAAGGGTGTTTTACTTTGTGTGTGCAGTGGCAGAATCGAGTTGTAGGTCTGTTGCAGGAGTGTTGTCCCCTTTTTGCTTAGCTCACGGAAGCATCCAGAGATTGATTCTAAAGAAAACTGAGGAGAAGGACACCTCCGACCATGTCAGAACCTCAGATAATCATATGGGAGAAGTTTGCGGAGTGATTGAGTAGAAAACACTGCATATATGTCCCTGATTGCTTTTCTTGGTGTTCTGTGAACAAAGAAATATTCAACAAAGAAAAATAAATGTCAGGATTTAGTTCTATAAAATCATCCTATCCCTCTCTTAGACACTCAAAGTACTCGTAGTGTCAGTGTTTATATGGAAACTGCTGCAACCAAACCCGTGCAGGTTTGCAAGGCTCCTACTGTTAAGGAGGCTTGTCCAGTTTTTTAATCATTTAACCCTAGTTGTGTCTCTTTTTAACGTGACGTACAGTGTGTGTTTCAGAATAAAAAGTATCATTTCTGTTCTGGGTGTATTCATGCTCCCTTTCTGACCGGGGCTTCCAGATATTTAAATAAATGTTTTTCATGGTTTTATTCACTTGGCAGCCACAGTGTCCTTGTGTCTGAAGTTGGGTCTCATCCCTGTGGCACCTTCAGCAACTCTGATGGTAAATGTTTATTCTAAAAAAATCAAATGTGTGTTAACCTTACTTAATGTGGGTTAGAAGTTGGAAAGGGGGAGTTGGAGCCATTGCTTTTGGACTAGAGCTCTCCAGACCACTGCCAATGGTTTGATGATGTGCTGTTGACTACAGTTTGGAGCTCACTGCTCTCTGCTGCTTCCCAATACAGGTGCCAGAGGGATGGGTTTGGGGTTCTTCTGGGCTTTTAGATATCACTGATCATTTTTATTACCATTTTCAGAGAGGATTTCTCTTGCAAAATGGTGTTAGATCTTTCCATAGAAATCATGAGTTAATCCTGAGGAAGGTCCGAGTGGTCCCTCCCTGCGTGGCCGGGGAGGTGTCACCTCAGAGTGCTCCCTGCTCTTGCCTGGCAGTTGCCATCATTGTGGTGGGGGGCCTGCACGCAGTGAAGTTGCTGCATTGGACCGTATGGCTGGATCGATCCATACTCCTGATGGATAGAGATAAGACATTTGTGTTGGTTTTGTAGGTCAGTGGACTTTGATAGCCTTGCCCATGTGGTGGTGTTGCTGGTTTATAAGAAGAAAGAGTAATGAACCTGTCATTGCTGGCTCTGTTCTTTCCAAAAGCTGTCTGCATCCCTCTCTTACAACTCCAGGTTGTAACAACCCATCACCTCCGAGCCTGGGACACTGTTCATGAAGTGTGTCGAGCTATGGAGCCACCAGCATGTTTGCAGAATGCTGGTTGTGACTTCTCCTTAAATTGAGTTTCATCATTTTGTGCTTCCCCTTTGCCTGAGCAGCTCGAGACAAGCAGCTGCAAGCTCCATCTGGGGAGGATGGAGATGATCTTGTAGGCAAAAGGAAAATAGCGCTAAAGCAGACAGTGGGGTGGTTAGACTCCTCTTTTGTGAGGAGCCTGGGTTCTTTGATGTGGCTCTTTGGTCTGATGAAATCCCACACATCTCAACTGCTCCTAGACCTTTGCTGTAAAAAGCCAACCTCAGTGCTCTGTGTTTTCCTGGCTCCTCAGTCCTTCTGTCATAGCGTGTCTGTGTTATGTCCCCAGATCCTGGGTCCCTTCCTGAAGGGGAGCTCCTGGCGTTGTCCCGCATGTTGCCCAGTGGCACGACTGCAGGCAAGAGCAGTAGCTGAGGTTGTAGGTGCTGCTCTGCTATAAAGCCTGTCGATGTGCGAGGTGGCTTTTTGGTATTTAGAGAAGGCCAGAAGAGGAATAGGGAGTTGCATCATGTGCTGATGGATCAGCAGGTGCCCAGCCACTCTGCTGCCTCACCGGTAGGCCTGGATGGACAAACAGCCTTGTACTGGCTGTGCTAAAGGCTGGAGGAGATGTTTTCTGTGTCATCTGCTGTGCAGGCTTGTATTAGATGACGTGGGACAAGACAAGTCCATTGGCTTCGTGGAGCAGTATGGCCAAAGCATGTTATGCTTGTACTATGCGAAGAGTAATGCCTTCTCCTCTGCTCTGGTGACAGTGCTAGACACGCTCTGTGAGTCTGCGTGGTTCAGGAGCTGCTGGCTCCAGGGACACCTTCAGTCCCTTTGCTCCTCAGTCTCTTTTCTGCCATTGCAAGCACAAGGACCGGTTTGCTGACAAGCTGGGGATGTGAACTGCTGAGGGTTGGAGCAGGTCATGTTTTAACGACAGGTCTGCATGAATCTTGTCTGTTACAGGAGCGTTACGGAATGACAGAATCTCAGACTGGTTTGGATTGGAAGGGACCTTAAAGCTCATCCAGCTCCAACCCCTGCCACGGGCAGGGACCCCTTCCACTGGAGCAGCTTGCTCCAAGCCCCTGTGTCCAACCTGGCCTTGAGCACTGCCAGGGATGGGGCAGCCACAGCTTCTCTGGGCACCCTGTGCCAGCGCCTCAGCACCCTCACAGGGAAGAGCTTCTGCCTAAGAGCTCATCTCAGTCTCCCCTCTGGCAGGTTCAAGCCATTCCCTTTTGTCCTGTCCCTACAGGCCCTTGTCCCAAGCCCCTCTCCAGGTTTCCTGCAGCCCCTTTAGGCACTGGAGCTGCTCTCAGGTCTCCCCTTCAGGAGCCTTCTCTTGTCCAGGCTGCCCCAGCCCAGCTCTCTCAGCCTGGCTCCAGAGCAGAGCTGCTCCAGCCCTCGCAGCATCTCCATGGCCTCCTCTGGCCTCGCTCCAGCAGCTCCACGTCCCTCTTGTGCTGCTGCCCCAGAGCTGGATCAGGGCTGCAGGGGTGGTCTCCACAGACAGAACCTGATGTTCAAGCAAGGCGAGTCCTTTTGTACATGGTTGTTCCACTGGAAATCTGTACCTGGTTACTCATTGCAGCTGTAGGTGAAGGAAGGTAAATTATTTTCTCTGCCATGGATATTCTGTTACTAGTTCTTACCACATGGACCTGTTGATGTAGGGTGGGATCAAACAACCATTTGCTAAATAAAGTAACAAGTATTTTTGTATTTGTTTTTCCACCCTATGAGCATTTAAACTTTGATACTTATTGTCCCAGGTGCTGCTGAAGTAAGTAACTTAGTAAAATTGCAGACCTTTTACTTATCTAAAAGTATTTCATGCTGTTACCACAGCAGCATAAAATTACCGTGTTCAAGGCCAGGCTGCGCAGAGCCTTGGGTGACATGGTTTAGCATGAGGTGTCCCTGCCCATGGCAGGAGGGGTTGGAACTTGATCTTAAGGTCCTTTCCAACCCAAACTATTCTGTGATTCTATGATTCTGTTCTATGATGGGAGTTAATCCAGGTGCCTCCATGCTCAGGATGATCTTTGGCTGGGTTAGGAAAAGCACTTGTCTGTTTCACTGCAAAACTGAAGTAGTGTGTATGGGGAGATTCTGCCCTCCCACTGGAGTGTTCAGCATTGTCCCGTTTAATGCAGGCCTGGTTTTGCATGGCAGCACTGAAGTCCTCTCTTTTCCATAGGCTAGTCTTGAGCTGTGGCCATATTTGTCAACAATTTTAAGATGAGGATAATCCTAAAAAAATGGTGCTGTTTGCCTTAGTGTTATCACAGTGGAGGGAGTTATGCAGGTTAACTGTACCATGCCCAGCGTGATTCTACTCAGCCTTGGTGAGGCCGCATCTGGAATATTGCGTCCAGTTCTGGGCCCCTCTGTTCAAGAAGGACAGGGAATTGCTTGAAGGAGTCCAGCGCAGAGCCACAAAGATGATTAAGGGAGTGGAACATCTCCCTTATGAGGAGAGGCTGAGGGAGCTGGGTCTCTTTAGCTTGGAGAAGAGGAGACTGAGGGGTGACCTCATCAATGTTTACAAATATGTAAAGGGTGGGTGTCAGGATGATGGAGCTAGGCTTTTTTCAGTGATATCCAGTGATAGGACAAGGGGCAATGGGTGTAAACTGGAACATAGGAAGTTCCACGTTAACATCAGGAAGAACTTCTTTACTGTAAGAGTGACAGAGCACTGGAACAGGTTGCCCAGGGGGGTTGTGGAGTCTCCTACACTGGAGATATTCAAGGCCCGCCTGGACAAGTTCCTGTGTGATGTACTGTAGGTTACCCTGCTCTTGCAGGGGGGTTGGACTAGATGATCTTTTTAGGTCCCTTCCAACCCTTGGGATTCTGTGATTCTGTGATTCTGTGATTGTCTTTAGTGTGTGCGAGTTCAGATAGGAACACGGTGTGTAAGTTCTTCCAATAACTCAGTACTTCAGATTATTCCATGTTTTCCTGAAGATTTATACTCGGGGATATACTGGGGGATTGCTCAGAGGAGCTACCGTGGATGAGCCTTGCTAATACCTCTAGCAGAACACTGTCCCTTCTGCTCTATCCCAGCAGAAAGAGAAACCCGAGTTGGTTAGAACTGATTCTGCAGAGCCCACAACGCATGCCAGTTATCCTCAATAAAGTGTCCACAAGGACACTTCATGGGTATTGTTTGCCTTGGAGGGAGCACAACCCAGACAAACCAAGACAACGACATTTTTTTTCCCTTTTTTAAAAAAATGAGTTGTCAGTGTGGAATGTGGAGAAGATTTGAACTGAAGATAAAACTGCTAAAATGCTTCTTGTCTTCAGGTTGAAATCACTGCCGTTTTAATCCTCCAGTAGTGTACTATTATTTACATCATAAATTGAAAGTTGTTCAGAGAACCTAAGAGGCTTTTTTCATTTTAAATCTATTTTATATCTTTTAAAAAGTTCTTTTTTAATGTCTGGGGCTGCAGAGAGGTAAAACCACTGGGCACACGTGTCCCAGAACTGATGCTGGGTTTGTGGCTTTGTACTGTTGTGTGGTCCCCCAGTGATGATTGACACCAACTTCCCGAGCACTGGGAGCCTGGTGGATGGTAAAGCAAGTTGGTTTTGCTTGTGCCAGCCCTTGTGTTCCTTGTCCTTTGGCATGGCTAAATCAGCTTCTTGTCTTACCATTTCACATCCATTTGTGCTCTGAGAAGGAGCTTGAGCTTCAGAATGGAAAATATGTCAGAGTTTTAGTATGCCATTAAAACTTGAAGTTGACCTCAGAGAGTCTCCTGGGCCACTGCAGTACCAATCACAGCTGCAGGAATACTTTGCAAGTGTTTGTTAGAAGTATAGTCTCGATTTGGATAGCAGATTTCTAAATACAAAGTTTTATCTGCAGTTGTGTCTGCAGAGAAAACAGGCTAAAGGGTTGACAGCCTGTACTGGGTGAAGACTTAAAGGGTTGAATCTTAAAAAAAAAAAAAGAAGCTTGCATGGAAATTGAAGTTCACCCTTCACTTTTCCATGGTGGTATTGTAAAGGTGACATCCCCAGGAAAAGCACTTGGCACAGTGCTCAATCCTGAATGGCAGGATAGGCTCTGTGTTTAGGTATCCATGGAAAAAGTGCATCAGCTTCCCCATTTTGGAGTCTCCTGTCCTCTTCTGAACCACTGCCCAAGTAGTGGACTGGTTTCCAGTGGATGCCCATGCAGCACCTAGGTCTGCAAAGCTGGCTTCGAAGCCCAGCAGACATTTTTCTTTCAATCAGTTCTCTGCTCTAGGACTGAGCATCACTCTTAGACACCTCTAGGTTTACAGTGCCTGGGTGTCTTCTATTTAAACTTTCTCCTTAGAACACCTCAAGGTTTCAGTTTGAAAATGTGTTTAACTAAGACTTTGAGTCTAGTTGTGAAAAGAACTGATTACTCCAGTTTATGCAAATAGGAGTTTAAGTAGCATGAGTGCTTAGCTGGCCTGAACATGGAGGTTTTGATGTGTCAGCTCAGAAATCATGGAGTTATTCTCCAAATTAAAGTACGCTTTAGGAAATACAACTCTAAGTAATACTAAGTGTGGACAGTAATGTGGAAAGAGCTGGCTTGCAAGTATGTTGCTTGGTGCACTGGTACCTGAGAGTATGCATAGAAGACAGAAGGGTGTTGTATATAAAGATTCTTTTAATTTAAGAGGGGTTTGCACAGATTTTGCCTCTGAAAGGATAAAATATTATGAAGATTAAGCACAATTTTTGTTTAATAAAAAAAGAACATTAGAAAAATAGTATGAATTATGGAGTGCCCTTCAGCAGCCTGAAACTCTAGCTCCATTGTGTTTGGTGAGCAGTCCTACAAGCACCCAGGTGCCTGTTCATTTCAGCAGTAGTGGGACTGCACCCTTACCAGGTGCTGGCTCTTAATCCAGTAAATTAAAGCAGTGTCAGAACAGAAAAATCAGTGGGAATTGGTTCCCTGGGGCTTTGTCTTTACTGCTGAATAGCTCTAGAATGAAGGAAATAATGAAGGGACTTTTGATAAGGGCCTGCAGGGACAGGCCAAGGGGAATGGCTTTAACCTGCCTGAGGGGAGACTGAGATGAGCTCTTAGGCAGAAGCTCTTCCCTGTGAGGGTGCTGAGGCGCTGGCACAGGGTGCCCAGAGAAGCTGTGGCTGCCCCATCCCTGGCAGTGCTCAAGGCCAGGTTGGACACAGGGGCTTGGAGCAAGCTGCTCCAGTGTTAAGTGTCCCTGCCCGTGGCAGGGGGTTGGAACTGATGAGCTCTATGTAGCTTCCAACCCAAACCAGTCTGCGACTCTCTGATATAAAGGTGTGCTGTTGCAGCACTAGAATGCTTTTTGTGTGAAAATCAACTGGATTTTTCATAGTAACCATTTTATGCATCTTATCTGTGGCTGAGAACACTGTCGTATGGGTATGTATTAGAAAATCTTATACTTGCTGAGTGATATGGATAATAATTCCTTTCTAGATATTTATTTGATAAAACTAAGCCTGTGCCCAATCTATTTTAGGGCATTATGCACCATCTATTTTAGGATGTCACCTAGCTGTTTCTTACATCTGAATACCGTCCATGTGGAATTTAATGGCAATAACAAAGTGTTTAGCAGATTTTACAAAATCTATCATGTGGACTTGCTCCCAAGGGGTTTTTCACCCACTCCGTGTAATGACTGAGTAGCTCAACCCCTTCTGAAGAATACTCTCTGAGGGACAATGGTGTCCCTGTGATCATGGTCTCTGATAGTGTGGTGGGATCAGACTGCAGCTTTGCTTGGGTGCTTGGTGCTCTCCAGACCTGGGATCCCAGCCCTTGGTGCATCTTGCCTGGTGAGGGGTGGTTTTCCTCTGGTCTCAGAGAGTGCAAACCCCTCCTGTTGAGCCTTTGGGTAGAGTTGGCTGACAACGTGTGAAGGACACCCAGCCAGCAGCCCATGAAGGAGTTCCTGTCTTTGCTTCCTTCCAGGCACATCCCCAAGGAATGATCGGTGACACTTCTCTTGATGAGGCCATGGCTTAGTAATGTCTTTACAGACCTGAGCAGATGTGAGGACACTAAGTTGCACTGTGGTCTTCATGTGCTTACAGCGGAACAGCTAGCTGGTGCAAGCCTCTAATGGGATAATCCACAAGTTTTAGTATCTTATCATATAGTTTTAGCGAGTAGTTGAGAAAAGCAGAAAGTTAAGCAATGGTGTATTTTGACAAAAAAAATAGGATTGTAAAAACAAGAATATATTTAAATTTTCTATTTGCAGTTGTTAATGTGATCATCTAGAACTGTGTGAGGTGAGAGCAGTTGGAGTTACAGTTGCCCTTTTGTTTGTATTTAATGGCTTATGGATTTCATTGCATTTTCCTCTTTCAGCAAGAAAATGAGGTACATTTACTCTCAGGGAGAGCATTTTTCCTTGAAGTTTTCATGAGGCCCTTAGTGATGTGGTTTAGTGGTGGCCTTGGCAGTGCTGGGGTAAAGGCTGGACTTGATGAGCTTGAAGGTTTTTCCCAACCCATTGATTCTGTAAGTCTATGCTCTGGCTTACTGAAAGGATGTAACCAGTGAAAAAAAGAAGTGAGATATTTCTACAAGGAGTCATTAGTTGCGATTTTTTGTTAAACCTCATTTTTGCTGTTAACACCGCAATGGAAGGTGATGGAAATGTGGAAACTGGCAGGAACATTGTTCCTGTGTCGTATGTGCCACTCTTTTTTCTAGAAAAGCTGGATTTGGTATGGCCAAATGATAATGATTAAACACTCCCCACCCCCCCCACCCCCCCCAATAAATGTGTACTCATTGTTCTAATAAAAAGATCCTCCTGTGCTCCTTTGGCACAGTGACACCTTGTCACATTGTGTGTGGACAGCAGAGTGGTCTTAGGTGATTAGATGATATCTTTGGTTTTGGAGGGCTTTGCACATGGAGCACACATGGTTACAGTATGCATTTGCGATTGCTCATGTATATAAAAATACACTCATAAAGTGTGAGCCATGTGGTTGTGATTTACCCTTCCAGCTCAGGTCTGTGTTGCTCCTGTGACGGTGCTGAACAGTGTCCCATTGTGCGTGCCTAGTGCTGGGCACTGCACAGGCCTCTGCCTTCTACTGCCAGATACAACAAAGGCTGCAAATGGTTTTCATTATGGTTTCAGATGAACGTAGAATAATGTGGGAGCATGTGAAACAGCCAGTGATCGTCACTGGGGAATACAATCCCCACAGTCAGAACATGAGCAATATTCAACCCCTCTATTGACCATCTCATCAAACCTCTGGATTGAGGCAGGAGGAGAAAGTAAAAGGTCTTAAACTTCTACTGCTGTTTGGCTTGTGTCTAAACAAGTACAGCATCACCTGAATCACCCTGTATCCATTTCTGATTTTCTTTCTCTGCGTTCATGATCACTAAATACCCTTAAATACAGTTGCAGCAGTTGCTATGGAATGTAAAATTAGAGTGTATCTGGTGTACTTTCCTTTCTTTCCTTTTTTTTTTCTAAAATATGCAGTTTATTGGCTGGAATTAGTTGAAGCAGGACCATTTGAACCTCCAGCTCCTTACAGACTGCTATAGGAAATGCATATGAGTTCCTATACCAGAAATACTTTTTGTGGAAGCAAAGAATGCTGTTGTAGTGAAGAATCCTTCTGGATACCTGAGTGAATCATGGAATACCAGCCTGGTTTGTGTTGGAAGGGACCTCAAAGCTCATCCAGTTCCAACCCCTGCCACAGGCAGGGACACCTTCCACTGGAGCAGCTTGCTCCAAGCCCCTGTGTCCAACCTGGCCTTGAACACTGCGGAGCTGCTCCAGCCCTCACAGCATCATCATGGCCATCAAATATTGCAAAGGTTGTTGATGCAGGCTTGGCACCCAGTGTCAGTCAGTGTCTCACAGAAGAGAAGCAAAGAGGATGCCTCTAACAGCAAATTCTGATTTGGAGGCAGCTCAAGTCATCAGCCGGCTGTCAGGATGGAAGCCCAGCAAACACAGACCACAGCACTGTTCCAGACCTTCCCGGTCTCCTGGTCTTCTCCTGGCTTTCTCCTCCAGAACAACTTCCACTCCTCTTCCTCTTACAGAGATAAACTATTAATTTTCTTCATTGTGTTATGTATGACATTAATTAGTACATTGATATTTTCAATGTGCCTGCATGAGAGAGAGTTAAACCAGACCCAACCACAGAGCAGTTAACTGCCTTGGCCAAAACTCAGGAGGAAAGGAGCAAAGCCAGTGATGAAACCTTGTCCCATCTCTCTGTCCTCTGAATTCATGTCTGTGTCTGACTAGTATGTGTGGTAATAAAAATGTCAAGTATTTAACACAGAGACCTGACTGTAACAGTTTTCACAGCAACTTTAAATCCAGACTATCTTTATGCTCCACAATTGTACAAAACACATTGAAGTCGCAGCAGATCAGCTCCAGGCTGCACTGCACCTTGCATTTCAACCAGAGCAGCAGGCACACTGCAACAACAGATTAAAGTGCTGAATGACCAAGGAAAGCACAAAGAAACACATAACTTACCCCCCTAAACTAAGCTTTTAGTTTATTGCATGGAACGGGAGTTAGTATTACAAAACCCAGTGTGGGCAAGTCACCACAAAGCACTCCAATGGCTGCTGTGACCACAGCACCACCTTGGGCTCACCATACAAGATACCTGCTCACCCCTGAGCATGATGCTGGGTCACTGGCTCTAAAGAAGTTTAATGCATCATTACTTGGGAACCTAGAGAATTGCTTACAGGGGACTTGTTGAAGCAAGGCCAGAGGAGGCCACGGAGATGCTGTGAGGGCTGGAGCAGCTCTGCTCTGGAGCCAGGCTGAGAGAGCTGGGCTGGGGCAGCCTGGAGAAGAGAAGGCTCCTGAAGGGGAGACCTGAGAGCAGCTCCAGTGCCTGAAGGGGCTGCAGGAAACCTGGAGAGGGGCTTTGGGGAAGGGCCTGTAGGGACAAGGCAAGGGGAATGGCTTGAACCTGCCCGAGGGGAGACTGAGATGGGTTCTTAGGGAGAAGCTCTTCCCTGTGAGGGTGCTGAGGCGCTGGCACAGGGTGCCCAGAGAAGCTGTGGCTGCCCCATCCCTGGCAGTGCTCAAGGCCAGGTTGGACACAGGGGCTTGGAGCAAGCTGCTCCAGTGGAAGGGGTCCCTGCCCGTGGCAGGGGGTTGGGATGGGATGAGCTTTACGGTCCCATCCAACACAAACCATTCTATGATTTCTACTTTGCAGAAGCCCAGCAAACTTGTAATTGCATGCAGCCTTCCTTTGTTATTTGGTATCTTCAAGGCAGAATGTGTGTCTTGAACATGCTGCGCTCCTTTGCAGCTTGGCAGTGATATGGCATAGCAGATAACTGACAATCTACTGTGATTTTTCTGAGTGTGTGTCAGAATATTTAGCTCTTGTAGTATGTGCTATCTGAATCAACAAATCTGTGTATAAGTTGCAGTTTCTGGAATGCTGCTGTCAGAGATGTGGGTAACGTTATTTGCATGCTCTTCTGGGGGTTTTTAGATTTCATTTGGGGTTTTGTTTTTTCTCAGCAAAAGTCACCTGATTTTACTTCTTAGGTAACTCAGAGGTTAGGCGACATCAGCTGTGTTTTCCTCCTGCACATTCACTGCTCACTGTAACTGGAAACCCCCATGACCTGGTTCACAGGTGATGTGATTGTGTTCTTCCCATTTTCAAGTTGAATGCAGTCCATGGTCCTTGTTGGGTGATGTGGGTATTGCTGTAGATATTTGAATTCCAGATTAATTTTTGATGTTTTTAAGCTGTATCATGTGGGGAGTAGGTAAGAAAATTGGTGTCCGTAGGGTGGCTCTGGTGACATAGCATGCACGCACCATACATACACCATGCATACACACATACACCATAGCACTTGCAGCCCAGAGCCCCGCCATGTGCTGGGCTGCACCCCCAGAGCATGAGCAGCAGCTCAGGGAGGGGATCCTGCCCCTCTGCTGCGCTCTGGAGAGAACCCCCCTGCAGTCCTGATCCAGCTCTGGAGCAGCAGCACAAGAGGGACGTGGAGCTGCTGGAGCGAGGCCAGAGGAGGCCATGGAGATGCTGCGAGGGCTGGAGCAGCTCTGCTCTGGAGCCAGGCTGAGAGAGCTGGGCTGGGGCAGCCTGGACAAGAGAAGGCTCCTTAAGAGGAGACCTGAGAGCAGCTCCAGTGCCTAAAGGGGCTGCAGGAAACCTGGAGAGGGGCTTGGGACAAGGGCCTGTAGGGACAGGCCAAGGGGAATGGCTTTAACCTGCCTGAGGGGAGATTGAGATTGCACATTAGAGTGGTTGGCTCCCTCCTGGGTCCCAGGTCTTGGTTGTGCCACAGGTCTTCAAAGGGACTGAATTTTCACAGGGAGTGTCACAGGCACTTCAGGAAGGATGGAGTACCTGAGGGGAACCCAGCCTGAGAGGACTGAAAGCGTTCTGTCTTTAGGTAAGGTTTTATCTTTGAGGAGAGCAAGGCTGAACTCTAATTCTGTGTTGATAAGCCACTAGAAGGGGAACAATATTAACATTTTGTCATGTTTGTAAAAAGGCGTAAAAGCTGTCTGGAGAAAAAGAGAAAATGTATTAGAATCACAGAATAGCTTGGGTCGGAAGGGACCTTCAAATGTCATCTAGCCCAACCCCCTGCAATGAGCAGGGACATCATCTAGAGCAGGCTGCCCAGAACAACATCCAGTCTGGTCTTAAATATCTCCAGGAATGATGCATCCACCACTTCTCTGTGCAACCTGTGCCACTGTGTTACCACCCACACTGTAAGTAATTTCTTCCTCATGTCCAGCTTGACTCTTCCCTCTTTAAGTTTAAAACCATTCCCATATAATAACTTAAGTAGCTTTGGAAATAAGTGCCACTGGTAACAGTTTGCATCTTCCTACTCTTTTTCTATATGAGTTCCAGTAAATGTATCATCTTGCTATGGGCCACACAATCTTATTTAATGAATTATTAAATTAACTTTAAAATTATAATTTTAAGGAATAATGTTAAACGTAAATATAATGTGCTTAGGAATATGTGTCAGAAAGAAAACAACACTTCATCCAAGACTTAGCAGAAGCATAGCAGAGTCTCAGTACCATGTGCTAGGTGGTGTAGGCTGAAAGACCCAGACGCTCCAGGTGTATGAACAATAAGAGCTACTCACTGTGTCCATGGAGACATTTAAGCCACAACTCAAAACGTAATATGACTACATTTTTTTACAGTTCTTTGGTAAGTGGAAGTCTGCTCCATAAATCGTGTACAGTGTTTGTGGGTTTGCAGACTGAAGCAAATAGCAGTTTACAGCAAATAGCAATTTACAACAGTGCAGCATCACACCCGTAACAACATGCAGTCTCCAGAGCACCTTCTTTACTAATGCCACCGAGTGCTGCTGCGTATTTTAGGTCCTGTTAGTTCTCCTCCACAGTTCAAAACAGCATG
Source organism: Lathamus discolor (assembly GCF_037157495.1). NCBI lineage: Eukaryota > Metazoa > Chordata > Aves > Psittaciformes > Psittacidae > Lathamus > Lathamus discolor. The sequence goes on along the minus strand of NC_088890.1, from coordinate 22,640,312 downwards.
TTATTAAGTATTTCAGGGTTCCCATGTCAGTTTGGACCAAATTAGTTGCTCAAATGGGATGTTTGTGCTTCCCAACATATTTGGAGTGATTTGAAAGTAGACTAAAAATTACAGGAGGCTGCAACATGTGTTTCCTATTGGAAACAAATTAGTGTTTTTTTATTATTTGCTGGTACTGGCATCATATGAAACTTAAGGAAATCAGTTTTAGACAGTCTGCTTTGAATTTTATTTCTTATATGCGTTTTCAGATCTACTTTTTGAACTTTTGAATATTTTCTGCTCTTAAATGACACAAACCCACATAAAAGATTTGATAAGGAGAGAGAAGAAAAGCATCTTAAACACTCATCAGATGAAAAGCATCATCTTAAAACTAGTTTGGCTGCCAGAAGACGAGCATTACGGCCCATGAATGTGACCTTATGGCCACTTTTGAAGCTTGTCTTTTGCTTTCCCTTCAGATTGCAGAAAGTATTACAAGATTTTATCTGTTCTGGCTGGCCAAGACAGGTTTTGCAGCACTATCAAACAGGTAGCGAACAGAGAGATGAAAAAAACAAAGACACAGGAGTAAAAAGGTACACTGGGTAGTGAGGAGTAGGAATGTTTTTTTTAGGAGTTGCTAAGACCTGCATTGAGATACTGTTTTCATAGAATCTCAGAATCCCAGACTGGTTTGGGTCGAAGGGACCTTAAATCTCCTACAGTTCCAACCCCTGCCACAGGCAGGGACCCCTTCCACTAGAGCAGCTTGCTCCAAGCCCCTGTGTCCAACCTGGCCTTGAGCACTGCCAGGGATGGGGCAGCTACAGCTTCTCTGGGCACCCTGTGCCAGCGCCTCAGCACCCTCACAGGAAGAGCTTCTGCTTAAGAGCTCATCGCAGTCTCCCCTCTGGCAGGTTCAAGCCATTCCCCTTGGCCTGTCCCTACAGGCCCTTGTCCCAAGCCCCTCTCCAGGTTTCCTGCAGCCCCTTTAGGCACTGGAGCTGCTCTCAGGTCTCCCCTTCAGGAGCCTTCTCTTGTCCAGGCTGCCCCAGCCCAGCTCTCTCAGCCTGGCTCCAGAGCAGAGCTGCTCCAGCCCTCGCAGCATCTCCATGGCTTCCTCTGGCCTCGCTCCAGCAGCTCCACGTCCTTCTTGTGCTGCTGCCCCAGAGCGGGATCGGGATTGCAAGGGGGGACTCCTCAGAGCACAGCAGAGGGGTACAGTTCCGACCTGCTGCTCATGCTCTGGGAGTGCAGCCTGGGATGCAGGTGGCAGTTTTGTGGTTTGTTTGTCTGGGATTTCTCTGGGTGGTGTTTGGGATTTGTTGTTGTTGTTGTTGTTGTTGTTTTGGGTCTTTTTACTGGGGAAACCTCAGCAGTGTCACTGTCGAAGTGCTGGCAGCAGCCGGTGCTGCGGTTGTGTGCTCAGCTTCTAGGCAGGATGCTGCTGCCCGGGGCCATGTTGGCCATGTGTTTCCCAAAAAAGGATCGGGGAATTTGGTTTCCATTTAAAATTCATGGTTAAATGAAATTCTGACATTTAGTGAATTTAGGAGTTCTTTCCTCCATGTATTTAGGGGAGGTTTGAGTCTGTCAGGTGCCTTGAGAACCCCCGCTGCTTCCTGCTGTTTCTTTGCTTTAGCTTGCATTTCGGTTTAGGCAAACTTACCATGTAGACTATCTGTGTGTTACTTGGGAAGTTTGTTTGAACTTCAGCTTTACACAATAGGTGTGGCTTTCACAAGTGTTGGGTATCGCTCGCTTCTGTATGAGCAGCTGCAAGACCAGCAGTTCCTTCTGGCTTCTGGTTAGACCATCACATGCTGAACAGTTTTGTAAATCCCACCACATGTCTTTCTGGGTTGAAATGAGTGTGAACCTCTCCTCCCACCTTGGGAAATCAGAATCCCCATCGCTGCAGTCCTGGCTGCGCTCAAGCTGTGTTTCTCAAATGAGTAAGCTCCAGTTTGCCTCTGTGTCCTAAGAGCAGCACTGTTCACTGAGTCTGGCTCTAAGACTTACTCCCTAAACAGAGGTCAAAAGAATAGTTTTGTGCAATGTAATGTTCATTTATAGTGAATTAATTTTCTAGGATTCACTTAAAGATCACCTGGATGTTGCCCATCTGCAGTGCCTGATGGGCTACTGGTTTTTGCAAGGCATCATGTCTTTGGATTAGATGCTGCTGTGAAATCTGTAACGATCAACTACTGCAATGGGAACTGCTGCAAACAGGTGTTGACATGTGTGGGTATGTACTCTGAAATGGCTGATGATCAATGATGAACCCCAAACAATGCAGCACACAGAAGGAATCCATGCAGCAGCAGTGCCATGGGATCTGTTTCAGTAAATAGAGGTTCTGCCAAAGTCAAGGGGGAGCAAAAGAGCCCCATCATCCAGCCTTGTTGACTGATGCCTTAATCATCAACCTGTTACATCATACAGCTTCCAAAAGTGAAATCGATCCATTTGCAAACCAGGAGAGAGACCAGTAGTACCAGTTAGCTGGTGAAGAGTGTGCATTTAGGGCTGAGTTACCAGGTGGAGCAAATTACTATGAGTCCATGGACAGAAAAGGACCTAATTTCATACCAGCCCAATGATTAATCTGAATGTCTGATCCTAGGAAACCTGTGTGCTTTATGCCTCTGGATAGTATAAATACTACTACCATGTTTCTAAACATGCAGGTTTGCCTTTTCCCCCTCTATCTTGTATGCTATCCATCACTCTGAGACATATGTGCGGTCTGCTCTATCAAAAGAGAAGATGTACCATCTCCATGATGCTGTCTTCAGCCATCTTCTATTGTCATTTGTTTTAATATACCAAGTTCTTCATAAGTAGAACAGTGAAAATCATTCCCTTTCCTTCTCCCCTTCTCATTATAACATTGATTCATGGTTGAAGCTTCCCCTGTGAGCATTACAGTTGGCTCAGGTTGTTTGCCATACAAAATAGAGCATGAAAAGGGAATGCCAGTGTACTATCAGGACTGCTGTGTGTTCATAAATAAATATATAAAGAATATATAAAAGTGATACTGTGAATGAAAATGAGACCCATCCAAATGTTGGAGTGTATTTTAGTGAGATCTTAGCATAACAATGCCTATGCAAACTACAAGTGACCTCAGATTTGAAAATAAGTTACATAAATGGACGTTGCAATTAAAGCAAAGCAAACTCGTGCAGTACTCAGAATTGTATTTACGTCTATTTTAGTACAAGTGGTTGTTGTTGTACAAAGTTAATGATGTTGCCTGGGGCTTTGTTGCTGTTTAGGTTGTTTGGAACAGGTTGATTTGCATTTGTCTGGAGTTTGGTCACACATGTACACCCACATCTCCAGTGTGCTCCTCAGCACGTGTGACTGTGTGTGATACGCAGAATGACCAGATCCCTGCTGCGGTGGATGGCGGGTTAGAAGGAGCATGGCAAACTCTGCCTTCCTAATATAGCGGTTCTCTCTGCATACTACAGTGCTGGAGAAATTGGCATTTGGTGGCTTGTTTAAAGAGGGGCTGGCTTGGTGATGGGGTGGGCAAAGTAAAGATCTTTTCTGAGATTGTGTTTGTGCACAAATCGTTGAACAATGGAATGGTTTGGGTTGGAAGGGACCTTAAAGCTCATTCAGTTCCAGCCCCTGCCACGGGCAGGGCCCCCTTCCACTGGAGCAGCTTGCTCCAAGCCCCTGTGTCCAACCTGGCCTTGAGCACTGCCAGGGATGGGGCAGCCACAGCTTCTCTGGGCACCCTGTGCCCAGCACCCTCATCTATTTATTATAGAACATCTATTGAAAATAAAATGGAATTCTCTGATAGCAGTTGATTACTTTACTGGACATCAATAAAACCATTGCCTTCCAACAGCTGAGGAAACCAAGTTAGTTTGCTAACACTCCAGTAAAGACTTCCAAATAAAAACTGGAGAAGAAATCTTATTATAAGACCAGACAAAAATAGACTTTTTCCCCACAACAAATGTACAACAAATGCAAATCTAACAACTGGTCTATAATCAGAAATATTTGATCAGTAGTTGGAGAGATTTGCATCTAAGGAATTATGTAAAAGCTGTTTTCATTTATCAACTAAAAGTCTGTGGAAATAGTACTCTAGTCGCAGCAAGGCAGAATTGTTTTCTGAGCCTTTTGAGTGGTTTCTTCAGAGGCAGAGGAGCTATGACAGTCATCAGTTGTTTTATTTTAAAGTGTTTATGTAGCTTAAAGCAACTGAAGGACTAAACCAGATCTGATGGACCTCCCATGTAGATGTTTAATTCAGAAGATCGTATACCAGTGTAACCTCAGCAGTAAAATTGCTCTGTCTAAATGAGCCCTCAGACTGGTGTACAGGAAGACAAAGACATCATTTAATTTTGCTAAGCTTAAAAACGTCTGATAAAATATATTTTCCCTCTTCAGAGCTTGATCATTTGCAAACCCACCTTTGCCAATGTACATGTGAGTGTGGATGTGTCTATCCAAGTTGAAATCAAAACCCATTTTCTTACCCATGCACAGGAAAATTATCTGAACTCCTTTATAGCAGTAGGAGCCCTGTTTCTTCCCTGGTTCTTGGTTCAAGTGGCATGGAGATTTTCTCTGAAACTATCCACAGAAACTGAAAATTACTTCCTAAGAGGAAACAAGAGTGACAGTGATGAGCCTGAGGCACAGCTTTAAGCTACTGAAGATGTGGGTGTTGAGAATCACAGACAAGCATGGCAAGTTTTCATACAGCAAGGTTTGTTGTGCATATTTTAGCTGTGCCCAAGGAGCCAGTACATACACACACTTGTAGCCACCTGTGCAGGTCCTTCTCTTTCCTCCCTCCTCCTCCTGCTGCATACCCACAGCTTGCAATCCAGAAAGAGAATCACAGAACCACAGACTCTTTTGGGTCAAAGGGCCCGTAAAGCTCATACAGCTCGAACCCCTGCCACACGCAGGGACCCCTTCCACTGGAGCAGCTTGCTCCAAGCCCCTGTGTCCAACCTGGCCTTGAGCACTGCCAGGGATGGGGCAGCCACAGCTTCTCTGGGCACCCTGTGCCAGCGCCTCAGCACCCTCACAGGGAAGAGCTTCTGCCTAAGAGCTCAGCTCAGTCTCCCCTCGGGCAGGTTCAAGCCATTCCCCTTGGCCTGTCCCTACAGGCCCTTGTCCCAAGCCCCTCTCCAGGTTTCCTGCAGCCCTTTAGGCACTGGAGCTGCTCTCAGGTCTCCATGCGAGGCGTTGGGGGTGGTTTTGCAAATCACATCTCACCAAGCCGTGGCGCATCCTTTCTGCTGGCCCCTCTGCAGCCAGGAGAAGCATGCTAGAAGGGTTTGTGTGCGTACAGCAAGGACTGGAGGTGGGAAATTAAACAAGTGGAAAAGAAAAAGAGATATACCCAGTTCATTCTGGATGGAGACCGGTACAGCTGACTTCAGCGCAGCTGGGCCAATCTGCATCAGCTGAAGGTGTGATCCATGTGTCTTCAAAGGAAACAAGTGTTCACAGAGAGAGAACACAAGTTTTTCACTGCAAAAAATTGGATTTGTTTGTGTAAACTTTCTCTTAAGTTCCCTTGGCCTTCAGGCTGCAAAGTTCCTAGGTCTCAGCCAGCCCTGTCAGAGGGCTGGCAGTGCAGACGTGCACGAGTGGAGGGACTGAACACTTTAAGCACGAGTCCCTTGTTTACTGCTGGAAAGAGTGGAATGTAAAATTGCATTTGCATGTGCTGGTGATCTTAATAATTCTAACATTCTTGATTTGCACAAGGTAGTTTTTATAAATAAATAGCACTGCCTTATGGTTCACTGTTTTGGGTGGCGAGTGTCTCAATGTCTATTTTTTAATGTTGCTTTCAGCTCCCTGGAGTTTGCCTTTAAATTCATGTTGGTCTCTTAATCACTTGGCAGAGCTGATCAACTGGAAATCTTCCTGCTGCTTACCAAAGCTAGCAAGTTACTTTGAGATGCATCACAGATACTAATGGAAACCTTCCAGGCACCCTGGCTGTCCGCATCACACTAAGGTCTAACGCCTGTCCTGGCAGCATGTCTGCCAAAAGCAGGAGTAAATCCTGACCCCCTGAGCAGTAAAACATACATCTCCAATGGCAATGTATCCCATATCCCTGTTGTCATCCAGCTGAGCCGTATTGTGGTCAGGTTTAGTCCTGGTACAGTCACGCTGCAAGCATTGTCCCAGGTACTGTGAGGAGTTTGGAGAGCAAGTGGAGAAATGAAGACTTACTGAGACTTACTGCTGGCTTGCAGATGTGAGTTTGTAATAGGCCAGTGTTACAGATATTTGAATAAGTTGTGGATATTGTGTGGCTGGTTTCACTGTGGGAACAGACCATGGTTGCAGAAGTATTTGCAGTAATGTTACTGTTGGGAGGAGGAACAAAATCACAGGGTCATAATAAGACTGCAGTCAATTTATAAGGTTATTATATAATATTATTATATTTATATTTTTATATAATGGTTTAGTTTCTGCTAAGTATGTGCTTATTTATAGAAGTTAATTCCTAGAATTGTAGAGGACAGGAAATAAGAAATACGGTTTACAAGGTGGTACTTGAATTGTTTGCGGTTGGACTTGATGAAGGGATGCCATCCAGAGGGACCTCGACACGCTTGTGAGGTGGGCTGATGCCAGCCTTATGAAGTTCAACCATGAGAAGTGCGAGGTCCTATACGTGGGTCAGAGCAATCCCAGGCACAGCTACAGGTTGGGCAAAGAAGAGATTCAGAGCAGCCCTGCGGAGAAGGACTTGGGGGTGTTGGTCAATGAGAAAATGAACATGAGCCGGCAGCAGTGTGCGCTCGCAGCCCAGAAACCAACCGTATCCTGGGCTGCATCAAAAGGAGCGTGACCAGCAGGTCGAAGGAGGTGATCCTGCCCCTCTGCTCTGCTCTTGTGAGACCTCACCTGGAGCACTGTGTGCAGTTCTGGTGTCTTCAACATAAAAAGGACATGGAACTGCTGGAACAAGTCCAGAGGAGGCCACGAGGATGATCAGGGGACTGGAGCACCTCCCGTATGAAGACAGGCTGAGGAAGTTGGGGCTGTTCAGCCTGGAGAAGAGAAGGCTGCGTGGAGACCTCAGAGCAGCCTTCCAGTATCTGAAGGGGGCCTATAGGGATGCTGGGGAGGGACTCTTCATTAGGGACTGTAGTGACAGGACAAGGGGTAACGGGTTAAAACTTGAACAGGGGAAGTTTAGATTGGATATAAGGAGGAAATTCTTTCCTGTTAGGGTGGTGAGACACTGGAATGGGTTGCCCAGGGAGGTTGTGAGTGCTCCATCCCTGGCGGTGTTCAAGGCCAGGTTGGATGAAGCCTTGGTGAGATGGTTTAGTGTGAGGTGTCCCTGCCCATGGAAATGGGGTTGGAACTGGATGATCTTCAGGCCCTTTCCAACCCTAACTATTCTATGATTCTATGATTTTAAAGCCTAGAAGATCAACCTAGTTGATGGCAGGAGGGTTGGAACTGGATGATCTTAAGGTCCTTTCCAACCCTCACTATTCTGTGATTCTGTGTTGCAGTGCTGCTTTACAAGGGAAATTAATTAGTTTATCTGGCTCAGCTGAACCCAGCTCCCACTCCTCAGTTCTTGGTTTTAGTCGAGCTTGCGATGTCCCTTCTGCCTTGTGTCCTTGAGGGGAACCTGGGGACTCTGCCTGGAAGGTGGGCTGCCTACTTGGCAATGTGTAAGGTGAATCCCTGGCAGAGATGCTTCTCATCTTCAAATCCTTGGGACAGCAAAGAAAGTCTGTGGGTGAAATCAAGCATTGTTCCCAGTGCTGTCTGCTACCATGGTGGGCTGGTGTCTTCCAGGTGTTGCTCAGACTGGTCTTCCACTGGTAGCCTGCAGGGTCTTGTGTACATGGTGGCTGGATTGCTGTAAGTATCCAAACTCCTGATCCGTCATGGATGTGTGATATTAAACCCTGATACTGTGACCTCAGTCTGTGGGGTCTCAAGGACCGAGCAGTGTGGTGTTGTTGGCTTTTGGGTTTCTGACTTTCAGCTTTGAAAAATACATTTGTCACTGGTATGCACCAGTTCTAGGTAGGCCACTTAACAGTGTGATGCTGGCAGAGATTTTGAGTGTGCAGTAACTTTAGATTGCTGTGATCTAGAAATGTTATTTATTTCTGTTTGATTGGTTTCCTGGTTCCCAAGATATGTAATATTTCATTTATACAACAATACCAGTTTGCTTTTGCTGAGGAGCAAAAGGCACTGTCTAATAATAGGCACTTTCTCAAGCAGTTTTGACCTGTACTCATGCAGAAGGTGTGCTATTAATGAAAACAAATGAAGGCTAAATCACAGTGCTTCTTTCTGGAGAACAGTTTATGCTGGTTTTGTGACGTGTCTGTAACACAAAACTATTTTGACAGTATGGGCAGCATTCTGGAGCTTTTTATGGAGCAGTGGTGAATAGCAGAGGTGACATGTTGAGTAAGGAAAAAGTGCTGAGACACTGTCACAGAATGTTGTTGGTCATACAATACAAGGATGCATTTTTTCCCCCCAAGGCAATTCCCTTTCCTACTCCGTTCTGTGCTGGGCAGAATTAAGCCTGTGGCTTCTGATGTGAAAATAAATTGTCATGGTTTAAGCATAAATACATTGCTGTTATTCTGTTACTGCTGCACTTGACTCTCAGGATCTGTCAGAGAACACACTTCATTAATTATTATTTGCAGCTGATAAATAATGACTTGTTTGGATCAAACCTAATTTCACATAGAAGTTCTGAAGTGTGTGTGCAGATAGACAAGGGATTTGTAGCTCTCTGGGGAGCTGCCTGTGGAGCCTGGTAGCGAGCTGGGAGCTGGATGAAAGGTAAAGGACAATTTTAGGTGTGAATCCACTTTTTGATTTATTGCCACTAAACCAATGAAGAGTTTAACTGCAAAGGAGCCCCAGGACCAGCACTAAGCTTGCAAGTGCTCCTTGTTCACGTAAAGCTCTCAGTGGGAAAACTTCAGTATTTACCCCATTTGTTTTCTAGATCTCAGCCATCAGGAAATATCGTGTGAGGAGTTCCTCTACTTCCTTTAGAAGTAACCTGTGAGGATGACAGGTTTGAAAGCATTGTGGAGAAGAGGAGGCTGCATGGAGACCTCAGAGCAGCCTTCCCGTATCTGAAGGGGGCCTATAGGGATGCTGGGGATGGACTATTCATTAGGGACTGTAGTGATAGGACAAGGGGTAATGGGTTAAAACTTATACAAGGGAAGTTTAGATTGGATATAAGGAAGAAGTTCTTTACTGTAAGGGTGCTGAGACACTGGAATGGGTTGCCCCCTTAAGGAACTTGTGAGTGCTCCATCCCTGGCAGTGTTCAAGGCCAGGTTGGATGAAGCCTTGGGTGGGATGGTTTAGTGTGAGGTGTCCCTGCCCATGGCAGGGGGGTTGGAACTAGATGATCTTCAGGTCCTTTCCAGCCCTAACTATTCTGTGATGCTGTGATTCTGTGTCTGTAAGGTGAACATCAGGCTGGTCTGTGCAGTAAACTGGGAACAGCCACCACAGGGATGTACTTCGCTGAAAACCATGAAGCTACTGCTTTCCCTGGGACAATTCAGAAGGGAGTGGCTGTCATTTGAAATCATTGCAATTGCATGAAATGACCTGTCCTTGAAAGACGCACAGTCTCTGCTTCTCCATACGCAACAGAAAAGCTCTTCAGATTCCAGGGCAACACGCTCTACTTCAGCATATTTACTCTTCCAAAAATATTTGCCTGAGTGACTGCCCGTGCTCCTTCCTGCTCTGTCATTCCTGGGAGCTGACTTGTTTCTGCTCCACCTCAGCGTGCATAGCAGGATGTCGGTTAAAGTCTTGCACTGAAAGCTCCAAGGTTTCTGCTGATTGTAGGTCGCAAATGAAGAATCTGTACTGAAGTGTGAGAACAGCTTTATGAAACCCTACAAGTATGTGTAGCATTTACTTTTTCCACTGTTAGGGGTACAGATATGTATGTGTGGGTTCATGCTGTTTCTCTGTATTGGTTAACATAACTTTTAAAGGATGTGAAAAGTTGCATCTGAGAATGTTTATAAGGAGCTATCACATTAGGTGTTCAGTCTGTTGCTGATCTGTGGGCCTGTTGTGTAAAACTTCAGGTAATACTGACATATTTGTGTTAGTGGAAAATTCCTACTGATCTAAGGAGTTTGGATCAGGCCACTTTTGCTTATTTAAGAGGCAGTTCAGATTTTCCTTGCTGGCTCCTGTCACATTGCTGTTATTGACGGTACTGCGTCTGTGTCTTGACCTATGTGGGTCCCTCTGTGGAGGAAGGGCTTTGTTGGTCACAGAGGTGAGTGCCACCAGGTCTTTCTTCCAGGCCTTTTTTAAGTACTGAAAGGCCACAATAAGGTCTCCACTTAAGGAGCCTTCTCTTCTCCAGGCTGAACAAGATCAGCTCTTTCAGCCATTCCTTACAGGAGAGGTGCTCCATCCGATCATTTTTGAGGCCCTCCTCTGGACCCTTTCCAACAGGTCCATGTCTTTCCTGTGCTGAGGACTAATGGGTCTATTCAGGTGTATCTCCATTGTATTCTGTAACAGAGGAACGGAGATGCTGTCACTCTGAGCAGGTGGGCGTCGGGCTGGTGTCTGTTCTGCAGTTGTTAGCTAACACCTGGCACATCAGTTGAAGATGAAATGGAAAAACCCTATGCAAAGAACAGAAGGGAACTGGTGAGAGGAGCAGGAGAGAGAAACCAAGCAACAGAGGACAAACGTGTGCCAACCAGTCCTTTCTCCACACCTGCAAGCTACCGGCTTGCACCTTCAAGTGGAGGGCTCTGTTGCCCTCCTCAACATCCTTTGTGTAGAGCTGGGGCACAGCACAGAGCTTTTAGGGTGTGGGTACCAGGGTGGTCTGCAGGTGGCAGGTTGGGCTTCATAACCCAGCCCTCGGGTCACGATGAGCACTGCTGGGCTCCCTGCCATTCGCTTATGTCCACGTCGCCTGGGAAAAAAGGCAAGTTTTCTTACTGTGTGTGGCCAGATGGACTGATGCCACTTCTGTCAGTTGAGTTACACAAGGAAGAAATTGAAAAATAAGAGGGTGATTTGGAGAGGAGGGTTATTTTTGTGTTATTTGTTCAATGCACTTTTGACCTTTTGGTTTTAATTCACTCTCGCTTTGCAATTTTTTCCTTAAGTTTTATTTTGTTCTGCTTCTTACCACTGCTCCTTTCTCTGGTTCCTTCCCTCTTGGCTTATTTCCCATCTGCTTTTGGGAAATCCAGACAGGAGAAGGGGCAGAACAAGAATGAGAACAGCTGTAATCACACAGAGCTGAGCGTCTTCTCCACCAAATGAGCTGTGTTTGGCTGAGCCCTGCTGACAGCACTGAATCCTTGGCATGGCAGCAGGTTATCTCCACAGATGTCCTGCAGTGAATGCAAGTCCTGCATGTGGCATAGGGCTCAACCCAGGCTTGTGCTGCCAGGAGACAAGGTGAGAGGGCAACAGTCAAGCAAAGAAACTTAAGGACATAGGACATGAATTTGGGAAAGAAACTGTAGAATAGTAAGATCTAAAGCTGTATTTGGATGAGTTCCTTCATTAGCATGGTCCTACATGGCAGCCTGGTGGGGCTGAGAACAGAATCAGGCTCTGATTATACAGTTGTGGAAAGATGATGAATTTTGGATACAGATGGGAGTATGTTGCTCTGCAGAAAATTGCATATGCTGTTCTCCCCGTGTTGTCCCTGGTAAAGGTGACCTCTTCAAGGTGTTGCCTTTGATGTCACCCAGATGACAGACATTGCAGTCAGCTAGAATATGTGACTGAACATCGTAGTCAATCTGGAAGCCTTTAGTTACTGTAAATTATATGACAGGGAGGTGAAACAGAATTTTGATTTGATATAAAATAACAAGAGGGAAAAGAGTGTGATCTGGCACTTTTCACTCACCCCTTATTTAGAAACCTTCTTTTCAGCCTGGATTTATTTGTGGTTGACCTATTATGAGAGTGTTGTCTTTCAGCAGTGGGAATTAGGAGAGCTGGACTTGCTTCTTCAGTCTGCCAGGGATTTTTTGCATGACTCAGTGAGCCGGTCTGTGGATGGTCTGGCCTGAAACGGCAAACACCGACAGCTTAGTGTACTGCTGAGGTATCTCCATGGGACAACACAAAGGATGGTCTAGAAATGAATTGGCCTTTGGCTTGGAGTTGTGACATCTCTGGTGTACGTACATCTGCATTAGCTGATAGCTCCTCAAGGGTGGTGCCTGGCTGATGTGTCCTCAGTGAGCCTTTGTTCCTAGTGAAATACAATTAGCTACAAGTGCTGTAACCTGGACAACTGCTCATCAAAACTGTGACGTTGCATTTTGCTTCCCAAAAGCACAATTGTATGAGTCGTATGCAGCCCAATATTGCATGTTTCTTTGTCTTCCTTTCTTTCTTTACTGCTATCAGTGGCAAAAAATTGCACAGTAAATTCAATATTAATATAATAGCAAATGAAAGACGTCATACCCCAGAATGAATGAATAATGTCAACTGGAAAGATGCAGTCTCTGATATGTTTTCTTGGTCTGTACATTGCCTCAGTGAGAAGAGGTTGTTGGAAAATATCATTCATGTTACACTAAACCGTAAGCCTCCTTCAAATTATGTCTTGATATGAAAGAGAACATCTTGGCCAGTCTTTGATTTAGATGCACTGCATTTTAAATGTGTCCTAATTATAGTGCTCATCGCTTAACATTAATTTAATGAACATCCTCATTTATATGGACAAGGTTGGCAAATAGGAATTAATGCCATTAAACCTCACGAGTCTCCCGAAGGAAAAAATCAAAAGATCTATAAAGAAAATGTAGCCTTATTATTTATAACAAGGCAAAGCCCAGAATCACCAGCTGTACCTTTTTGTAATGGGCTCAGGGGCCCTTAGGAGGCACAGCATGGAAGGGGCTTGTGCTGTGCTGCAATTGCCATTGACTGCATCGCAGTCCATGGCACTGCTCTGGCTGAAGCACAGCTCACTGTGAGAAACTTTCAGTCTAAGATTCCAGTCTTGCAGGTGGACCCTTGGATTTGCTTTGTTCCCAGTTGTCTGGATCCCTGGCAGTGTTCAAGACCAGTTTGGACTGGGCTTGGAGCAACCTGGTTGAGTGGAAGGTGTCCCTGCCCATGGCAGGGGGTTGGAACTGGATGAGCTTTAAGGTCTCTCCCAACCCAAACCAATCCATGATTCTATGCTCAAGACCAGATTTCCTCTGATCAGCTCTAAAAATTATCACAGTGGTTCGTCAAGGCCCAAAAATAAGGACTGAAGGAAGACGTCATTGATTTCTTGGTTGAGCTAAGCTGTGTGCTGTAACAAAATCCAACCCAAAAGAAATCCCTGTGGATGTATAAAGTTCCAGTGGGGATAATAGAGATGGGCAGTGAAGACGGCATTATAGCATTCTTGGTACTTAAGAGTCCTGGAGACTGAAATTCTATGGATCTGGGAAAGTATTGATGAAGCTCATCTCTGCTTTTATAATTTAATTTCCTGCTGATATCAGAACTGCTTGGTTTTAAGAGCTAGCTGTCAGATTTTCTCCTTAGGCATTGATTTCAATGGTGGGAGGTGAATGGTCCACTTTTGTCACCCTGAACAGTGTTTCTGTGAAGTTGCAGGAATTCAGATGGTGACAATGACGGTCACTTACAAGCCAAAGAGACCTAAGGATACATTGCTTTAAAAAAGAGGTAACATAGACCTATATGGACCTCTGGGACCCTCACTTACTGCTTTAACTAAGAGGTAACATAGATCTGTATGTATCTCCGGGAACCTCTTACAGGAGGCTTAGGGTGTGATAGTCATCGCATCCAACACATCATATGGGCTTTAATGGGGTGAGAGGTTGACACCACAGTGGCAGAGCTTTCCATCTAGACCAGCTTGGTACTGCAGACTCATTTTTCTCATTAAATATGATCTACAGTATTTAGCCTCTGAACCCTGATGTACAGTTATTTAAGAGGTGGGGGAGCACATCTGAGCTTTAAGCAAAGATCTGAGTGTTGCTGCTTGGAGAGTTATGCCTTGTACAAGTCCTACTTGGTAGAAAAATGCTGTAATTGAAGGCCCAAATTGGGCAAAAGTTTCTTGCAGAGCTGTGTTTCAGCTTCAGTTTGAGATCAGTGGTGAGCATGTGCTGAAGGACTGCTTGACTTGGGGACTGAGTTTATCAATAACTGATGTATTCATAGGATCCCAGATTGGTTTGGGTTAAAAGGCCCCTTAATGCTCATCCAGTTCTAACCCCCTGCCATGGGCAGGGACACCTTCCACTAGAGCAGCTTGCTCCAAGCCCCGTCCAACCTGGCCTTGAACACTGATAGGGTTTCAGTAGTAATCTGTAGTAATTCTGTGGTGGACTTCATGGAGCCTGTTCAGGGTCAAGACTGTGGTTGTATGAAAATGTTCTTTGTGTCTGTCTGTGTAGGTTTATACATGGATGGACATAGCTGTGTCTGCAGGGGTGGGTACATACAGAAGTGGTTTATTTTTATTATTTTATTTCCGAGAGGAGAGGTGATAAATTCAACAAGTTCCACTGTTGGTGTCGGAGGATCCAGATCTACAGAGTTTTATTCTGGAAACTGAAGTGCCTTGGAGTGAGTTAAAGGAAACAAACGAGAGAGATACTATGTAAACTGAAGGAAAACATTGGCTTGAATATTACTCTGTCAGAAGGACAGAACTCTTGCCCTGTGGAGAAAGACTTGGGGGTGCTGGTCGATGAGAAAATGAACATGAGCCGGCTGCAGTGTGCGCTCACAGCACAGAAACCAACCGTATCCTGGGCTGCATCAAAAGCAGCGTGACCAGCAGGACGAAAGAGGTGATCCTGCCCCTCTGCTCTGCTCTGCTCTGGTGAGACCTCACCTGGAGCATTGTGTGCAGTTCTGGTGTCCTCAACATAAAAAGGACATGGAACTGTTGGAACAAGTCCAGAGGAGGCCACGAGGATGATCAGGGGACTGGAGCACCTCCTGTATGAAGACAGGCTGAGGAAGTTGGGGCTGTTCAGCCTGGAGAAGAGAAGGCTGCGTGGGGACCTCCTAGCAGCCTTCCAGTACCTGAAGGGGGCCTATAGGGATGCTGGGGAGGGACTCTTCATTAGGGACTGCAGTGACAGGACAAGGGGTAATGGGTTAAAACTTAAACAGGGGAAGTTTAGATTGGATATAAGGAGGAAATTCTTTCCTGTTAGGGTGGTGAGGCACTGGAATGGGTTGCCCAGGGAAGCTGTGAATGCTCCATCCCTGGCGGTGTTCAAGGCCAGGTTGGATGAAGCCTTGGTGAGATGGTTTAGTGTGAGGTATCCCTGCCCATGGCAGGGGGGTTGGAACTGGGTGATCGTAAGGTCCTCTCCGACCCTATCTATTCTATGATTCTATGAACTTCCTCTGAAACCCAGGAAAAAGGTATTTGACACAGAATAAAACATCCCGTCATGAGAAGATGGGGACTAGATCTGTGCATTTTTGAAAAGCAGTCTCAGGTTTGCTGGCATGCTTCTACCTCTTTTATTTCATTTTAATGCTTAGGTTTCTTTCTATTAATAAGACATAAGCAGATCCGAATTCAGCTCCCACATGCATAGAAGAAGATGGTCTCTAAGAGCAGAAATTGAATTATATGATTAAAATTCTTGTGTGAACTTACATTTTGCAAGGCATTGTAACTTCAGACCTTTTGGGGAATTGTTTCTGTGGTGCATGATGCTGGTGTCAGCCTCTAGAAGTCAGTGCACAACAGGAAATGCACATCCCAGATTCTTCATGCGAATTGCTGTTTACGTTCCTGGATCAGGAAACATGCAGAAGGATGTTTCACAGTTTGGTTGTGTTGGTATTTTCTCTTCTGCAGGGGCTTTCTGACTCTTTGGTACAGTTTTCATTTTGTAAATTTACATGTTTTGCTTAAAGCAAGAGTGGGAGCGAGATTACATCTCTGCTTGTCGCATGACCTATTTATTGTTGCTTCAGAGAAGCACAGTGGTGTCTTTCTGCCTCTTAGCTTCTCATGGAGTGCAGAACTAAGGAACTGCTCAGGTGTTCAGTGGCAGGGGGTGACAGCCAAAGCTGTGCCTCCATTCCTTGCCACCCCATCCTAATATCAAAGCCAGGGGCATTGAAGAAGTTACCTGAATCTAAACTGAGCTGGGGCTTCAGTCAGCACAGGCTGCAGAGTGGAATGATTCATTGGCACACACACCTAAGGAAAGGCCATCACCATTTCCTGGCTTATTTTAAGGAAATTATTTGAAAATTAGTAGCAGTAATTAGACCTGTAGCATGTTGAAATGAGCATGGAGAAACCCATGACAGGCTATTGAGCTCTTGGTGCTACTCGTGATAAAGGCTGCTGTTTCTCGGTATGGGCACCCACAGTGTTTATATTGCTGCCAGCAATTTAGTGAACATCTATCTTTAAAAAACTGGTATTTTGCTTATGAAATACTGGGTGTCTTGAGTACTGTGGGAAAGGAAATGGATTTAGCCTTTGGAAATACAGAAACTTAACTGTATCTCCAAGAGTCCAAGCTTTTCTGAGCATGAGCCCTGAGGAGTGGCAGGGTCTTGGATTGGTTTCGTGCCCACTTGCGATGGAGTTTTATCCTGTTGTTACTGTCAGGGCTGCAAAAGCTGAGCTTCACCTTTTCAATGGATACCTAGTGGTTCTTTGGGCTCTTTACTTGCCAGAATAACTTCAAAGACTGGTGGATTTTGAACAGTTATGTCTAACATGCTCAATATTCAAAGTTAAACATATCTGGTTGGTATGACCAAACTGTGAGAGGTGGGAAGTGGAACTGCATTGATTTATTAATAATTACTTTTAATAATCTTATGAATAAGTAAGAAGTTCTTGGCTTGCCGTATTTTTTCAGCAGCTGTAGTAATTTACCTTCAGTGCACCTTGGAAAAGCAAGAGGCAAGCTGTTTGCTCAAAACACCCTTGTCTCAGGCCATGTTGTGCTGTCTGAGGACTCAGAGATCAAAAGAACTTTAAACCCATTGAAACACGTTCTTAAGAGCATAACAGTGGTGGTTTTCAGGTTACATATGGAGAAAGCTTCTTGGAGACTACTCTAGGGTAGGAGTAGTTGGGGGAAGAGGCATACGGTCAGTTTGGAGGGAGGTGTGTTTAAATTAAACAGTACTTGCTTCCAGGAGGTTATTTGGCCACTGCTTACAGTTTGTTATTGCTCCTGGAGGGAACAGAACCGCAGGTCAGAGCTTGCATAAGTCTAGCTGAGCACACAGCAGAGCTCACTGTGGTGCCAGGCTCTTGTGCTCGCTTGGGTAGTGCAGCGGTGCAGCTGCACAAGGGCCACATGCAGTTTAACCAAAGAGATAAGCAGTCTGTGGTTTCCCCCCTGCTTCCACCCTCACCTCGCAGTGCAGCACAATCACCTGCCTGCTCCACCCCCACCAAGAGCCTGAATGTCAGGGCACAGTTTGCCCTGGATGCTGTGCTCCCCCCGGTGACGGGCCCATTGGAAGAGGTTCTGTGCTTCGGTGGAGCGTTTGCTAATGGAGCTGTATTGTTCTAGCACATGAACAAGCCGTGTAACACCCTGTGAGCAGACCCAAGAGAGTCATTTAATTCCAGCCTCGGCAGATAAGCGACTGAAGCTCTGGTCTTGAAGTCCAGTGTCCACACATGAGGCCAGGAGGACATCCAGGTAACTGCACCTGGTCACTACAGTACAAAGACACTCTGCGGGTCATAAAGTCTGTGTGTGTCATATCATGACTGCACAGGTTTAACTCCTAGGTGAGGCAAAACTTCTAGTGTGCAAACAAAAAATGCCTTTTCTGGGAATAGTCTCAAACACAAACCTAGAACCTGGTTTTTATGTGATATAAGGATTTGTGGTTCCTAAGCACAGTGTGAGTTGAAATACAGAACCAGTAAAATGGAATTCGTATGCAAGTTGATGTTTGTAAAATGCTCTCCTGGCTCTTCCTGGAGGCTTTCTTGATAACTGGGTGAGAACAATGATGTTAGCTGGCTCCCGCAACAAGGAGGAATTTGGCATGCGAAGGAGAGAGAGCAAAGGCAGGAGGAAGGTTTGGACTATGCATTGACTTGTGTTCAAATCCCAGACAGCTGCTGCAATAAAGAAACAGTCTTGAGTGCACCAGAAATGAAACAAATATAACAAAGTTATTAATTTCAAATCTGGATGGTTTGTTAAGGGAGAAATGGTGTTACCATGTCAAGTTGTAATACCATCAAGTTGTTGACAGCCATCAAGTTGTCAATTAAATGGGGCAGATTATTGATAATTACTGAGTATTCATTTGGACAGGGAAGTTTTATTCTACACTGGGGTCATGTCAGTAGCACTGTGAATATCCAGAATGAGCAGTTAAGGGCGTATTGACACTGTTGGGATTAGGCACTGGCATCTCATCATAGTTGTGTTTGTGCCTTAACCGATGTGCCAGTATGGTTGTTGTCACTGGTGGTTCTTCTAAATGAAAACAGCTTTTGAGTTGCTCCTGCTTTCTTACAAGATTGGCTGGCCAAAACCTAGACTGTTTCATGTCTTCTTGGGTTTCTGCAGGTGGCAGAAAAAAAGAGTCTTCTAATTCAGCATGTTCCAGGGACCCCTGGAAATCGCTGCTTTTAACAGATGCTTACTCTAAGAAAAATAAGCCTGATGTCAACAGGCTTAAATTTGCTCCATGGAGGACCATGATCAGGAAAACGTACAGGACTTCACAGACCAGCAAAGGCTGGGAAGCCAGTTTGAAGTAATTCATTAGCTAAACACGATATTAAAGAGATAAAGAGATGTTTTTTTGTAACAGCTCACCGGGACTCCAGTCCTCTTTCCATATGTAAATATGTGAAGATTGTGGCTCTCTGCATTACTCCATTTGGGAGAACTGTATGTTTTTAAGAAAGGAAAATTAAATTAGACTTGTGTTTGATATGTTATTGGGCACTTCTGTTACCTGTTATGAAAGTAGGTAAAGCAGGCTGGTTCTGTGACAGCCCGGCATTCCCCTGTGCTGGAGGAGTTCCCAGCTGAGCAATTAGGCCAAATGTTTGGTCCTTCATGACCCAAGAGCAGCCCAGAGAGACTAGAGCAACATCCAGAATCTGGTTCATAGTTGAAATACAGCTACACAATTGAAGGAAACTAAAATGCAGCCAAACCCATGCTGCTTTGTGAGGAACTTGACTCTGTGGAGCATGAAAAGGGTCAGGAGTGGGACCAAGAGATGGAGCGTTGTGCTGGCGCTGGGTGGTGGTGCTCCTCCTCTCCCTCTCTCTGGGACCTGTGGTTTAGTAAGCATCAAACAGTTCATTCACTAGTAATGTATAGTAACTAACGTATGGCTCAGAGCTTTTGAGTGTGAGTGCCACTAATGAAAATCAGACCTGGGCTTTCAAGTGGCTTCATACCATCAACTTAAAAGAGTCTTCCTTTTGAATTAATTTTGAATGTAGGTAGAGGCTGAAAATGGGATTTATGCATCTAAACCACTGGAGTAGTTTTTCATATTATGCCTATGAACAGCAATGCAACCATGTTAAAATAGTCACTCTCTGCAGAATGGTCAAAACTTTTGTTTCCTTTGTACTTAGTTGAAATTACAGAAATCACTGGGGATTTCAGCGAGGGGATCAGGTAGAACTCCTTCAAACAACAGAATGTTTTTTTCCACAACAACGAGCCTGCTCACCAAATAACAACTGAGGACAGGTTATCATTAATAGTGTTCAGTGTAATAGAGACAAAGCTATTATACTGTAGGCAAATAGATCCTTTAGCCTCAGTTGCTAAATATGATTTGTTTCCAGTGTTATTAGACTTGTTTTATGACTCAGGCTTGAACAATCTGGATATTGTTGATTATGTAAAATCTGTAATTCTCTGAATATAATTTAGGTTCTCAATATGCATGTTATTTCTACGCTTGCTTTTGCTTTAGCTCCCCTTGCAGTTTGGGGTGCACCTTCTGAAGAATGTTCAGTCCATGTGTTTAGGACTCTGGCTGTGATTTCTGCTCCCTGGTGAGCTCAGTGTGCATTGCTGCTTTCAGCACGAGCAGCCAGCCCCATCCCAAGCTATCGACCCCATCACTGAGGTCTGAGATTTTTCTTGAGCCTTTTGCAGATATGGCTCTCTGATAAACATGTAGGTGGACCCTACACTATATACTGCGGAGACGGGATCTTCACACTGGAAACAGGTCAGATTATTATCTCTAACAGATAATCAAGGAGGTGCCAAGGATCTGCACTGACCGGTGACATCCATGAAGTCCCTCAGCCATTTGCAATTAAAAATTGTTCTACAGCTGGCTTAGTTGGCTATAACACTTGCTTTTGAGCAAGGTCCTGATTTCACTCACTTTTATACATAGTTTATAGAGGTCAAGTAATTCCTGCTTTCTCCCCAGGGGCTAATTCTCTTCTGCATACCACAACTGCAGACAGGTTTGAGAAAGAGTCACAAAATGTGGTTCAGTCAACCAAAGAGCAAAGTTTGTCCAAGACAGCAAAACTCGTGCAGCTGGCTGAAGTACAGGGATAGAGAAGCAGAGAGAGCAGCTCCTTGCAGTAATTCAATCCTGTTGGCAGTTCTCAGACTGCAACAGATTTTCTCTGTTCCTCTTTCTAAAAGGAAAGGGCACCTACTTCATAAGCAAGCGATTAGCTTTCAGTGAAACTGCAAAGAGCAAGAAGTACGCAACACTGCCATGCCACAAAGAATTCCCCAGTAATAAGTAAGGTAGAAATGGTGATACATCCCACCCTGTGCCCCTGAGAAGCACATCCCTGTTTCTGGGTGGTGGAAGGGGTGGTGGGACCAGGCTTTTCACATCAGACGAGAAGCGTAGTTGAAGAGCAAGTTGAGTGCATCCCTTGCAGCCCACCATGCTTTCAACAGCGGTCCTGTTCATGCCGTTGTCCTCATTGCAGCTTGGATATGGGTTTCGGGAAAGGCTGGTTGGGGGCTACTCTGGGATGCTGGCATACCTCCAGCTTCTGAGTACCTGGATGATTCTGTGGCTTTCTGGGCATGGCAAGTAGTCGGAAGTGTGGGTGGTGTCTGAGTAACTTGAATACATGTCCTGTATTAGCACAGTGTTCCTGGTATACTCTGTATGCACAGTTTTCTGGCCTGGTGGCAATAGCTGTGTGGACATTTCCCTTCTGAGGTGCAGTCTACAGTTGCTTGTCCATAGTTGGCATCCCCTAGATGGTACGAATTCCCCAAGTCAGTCTCTGCTACCTACAGCACCTCCACCTTCTCCTGGCTTTTCCTCTAACCTCTTCAGATTGAAGCAATGTGGTCAAAACTGTGTAGAAAAGAAAAGAAGCCTCTTCAGGATTTTTATAAGGGGAGTCTAATTCATCCTGTTTCCAACCCAGAGTGTTAGCTTTAAACAAGCCCCAGCACTGGGCCTAGAATTGTGGAAACCCAAATGTAATTTTTAGCTTCAGAAAGTGACTGTGCAGATGCCAGAGCTGGGAAGCCCAGGGAAGGCTGAAGTCACAAAGAAAACATTTATATGTCAATTTATTTGTCATGGGAGCATTTACATGCAGTAGAGTTAAGCCTCTAAAGCAAAAGCTCTGTGGGTAAGTAGCACCCACAGTAACCCGGCACTTGTGCAGATTGTCATCTCCAAAGCACCGAGCAAATGCCTGTTAACTACTACAGCAGCCTCCGAGGCTAACAGCAGGAATTGGTGTCACTGCTCTACAGGGGAGGGAGATTGAGTCAAAGAAGTGATGCAGTTTTCTTGGGATGGAATACAGTCATAACACCATGGTGAACAGCGCAGATTTCCCTTGCTTTTACATTTGTGTACTGCTGAAGCTGCTGTGCTCCTAACAGGGACCACACAGACACAGGTTGATTTGGAAAGCAGGTCTTTCCCTCTAAATGTGTATTTTTAATGCACTGGCAGGTGAGCATGTGCAAGGTGATGTGAAATATTCTCTGTCCACTATAGAATCACAGAGCAGTTTGTGTTGGAAGGGACCTTCAAAGCTCATCTAGTCCAACCCCCTGCAATGAGCAGGGACGTCTTCAACTAGAGCAGGTTGCTCAGAACCACATCCATCCTGGCCTTGAGTGTCTCCAGGGATGGCACATCCACCTGGGCAACCTGTGCCCGTGTTTAACCACGCTCATTGTAAATAATTTCTTACTCATGTCTAGCCTGACTGTCCCCTCTTTTAGTTGAAAACCATCACCTCTTGTCCTGTTGCAACAGGCCCTGCTGAAAAGTCTCTCCCCATCTTTCTTATAGTCCCCCTATTAAAAGGCTACAGTAAGGTCTCCCTGGAGCCTTCTCTTCTCCATCTGAACAACCCCAGCTCTCTCAGCCTTTCCTCATAGCAGAGGAGCCTTCTGATAATTTTTGTGTCCTCTTCTGGACCCTCTCCAACAGGTCCGTGTCTTCCCTGTACTGAGGACTCCAGAGCTGAACACCTGATCGCAGACGGGTCTCATCAGAGCAGAGAAGAGGGACCTTCTTTCTTCTTCCCCTTTCTTTTTTTGTCTTTTCTTGTAACATTATTTTGTCCTCAGTGTTGGCCGTTGCCATTTCTACATGCCGTGATGTGGACACAAGAAATGCTGTCACTTAACAATGCCCCAGCATTAAAAATGTGAAGTGTGACTCTCTGCTGCTAGAAGTTCTGATTTTCATGTTTTTGTCAGATGGTGGAAGCTTCTGAAACTGGATGGGTGTCTTCCTTACAAATGACACCTTGTTCTTAAAGAAGAGCTTTATTGTGCAATGCTTGATAAATGACACATCAAGAAAGTACAGCAGTTGTTAAGGGATAAGGATAAGCTGAGGTTAATTATCACCATTATTACCTGTAAAAACACCATTTCTGCACTGAGATAGCTGCCCCACCCGGGGCTTTGATGATTTATCCTCATGTGCTGGGGAGAAGCAGCTGCTGCTTGAGAGCCAGCAGCCAGCCCTGGGCAGCCCTGACAGACCCCAGTGAGCACCCGGGGAGATGGGCCCATCAGCACAATCCTGTGTTCTCCTGCTTTATAGAATCATGGAATTCCAGACCAGTTTGGGTTGTAGGGGACCTTAAAGCTCATCCAGTTCCGACTGGATGGAAGGGACACCTTCCACTAGAGGAGGTTGCTCGAAGCCCCATCCAGTCTGGCCTTGAACACTGCCAGGGATGGGGCAGGCACAGCTTCTCTGGGCACACGGTTAAAAAGCAGCAGCTGGAGATAGTTCACAGACAGTCAGAGGCACCCAGCCAGAGTACTTTGTTGGAGGACACCGCTTTGTACCCACACACACCTCTGGGGAGGAAGCCACCAGCACTCGTGCTGTGCCCTTGTGTGCACACGGGGGACATGTTCAGCATCTCATTCACAGCCTGATGGGGTGTAAGTGCTGCATTGCTTGACTTGTGAGTCCTTGCAGCAGAGTGGGATCTTGCTGGGCCATCAGCACACTGGTTTGGGGTGTATATGGGCTTTTTGAAACGTATCCTTGAACTGCTGGTACAAACAAAGCAAATAAATCCACTCCGGCTGTTGGTCACAAGGCTGCTTCCAGCTCTGCCTCCTGCCTCTGCTCCCTGCCCGTCCCTTCGCAAGCTCTGCCTCACAGTTCCTTTCCTGAGCCTCTTACGTCCTTTTTTATCTCATTGGCAGATCTGAATAATCACACAAAAGTGCTTCTGAAACTTTTCCCAGTTCTTCTCTGTCAATGGTAATGCATCCACGGCTCGTATTGAGAGCTGGCTGTGGGGCTGGCTGCAGCCGGGGAGGCTGCTCCAAGGATGCCGCCTGGGATCTGCGTGGCCTGATGCTCAGCAGGCGCGTTTGATCCTTGTAGGGGGTCAAACGCTTGGCTCAAGTCTTTTTTTATGTTTGTGTTTCCGTTAGGCAAATGGGGCTGAAAAAAGGAACGAGAGGGACCAAAGTGGAGTGTTCTCATGAAAAAACCCCATTGGTTCCAAACACAAAGCACCATTTGTGCTCAGATTTGGGGGTGAGGGTAAGGACAGCACTGCTCCGCTGCTGCAGATGACTTGGGTTTCTTCAGCTGGAGAAATGCTTTGATTCTGTTCTATTGTTAATTAACTACTCTGAGAAAAAACACATTTGTAAATTAGGCAGGAGATGCCTTCAGGACTCTGCACAGGCTTCTGCCAGAGTTGGCAGTGTCCTTCTGCTTCTCATGCTCTCAAATTCAGTTTCTCACATGTCTGGAGACCAACCGGAGGATAGGTCACTGCTGAGGAGGTGATGTCCCCCCTGCTACCAAAATCTTGTCACAGAAAACCAATACAGCCAGCACAAAATCGTAGAATCCCAGCCTGGTTTGTGTTGGAAGGGACCTTAAAGCTCATCCAGTTCCAATTCCTGCCATGGGCAGGGACCCCTTCCACTGGAGCAGCTTGCTCCAAGCCCCTGTGTCCAACCTGGCCTTGAGCACTGCCAGGGATGGGGCAGCCACAGCTTCTCTGGGCACCCTGTGCCAGCGCCTCAGCACCCTCACAGGGAAGAGCTTCTGCCTAAGAGCTCATCTCAGTCTCCCCTCAGGCAGGTTCAAGCCATTCCCCTTGGCCTGTCCCTACAGGCCCTTGTCCCAAGCCCCTCTCCAGGTTTCCTGCAGCCCCTTTAGGCACTGGAGCTGCTCTCAGGTCTCCTTTTAAGGAGCCTTCTCTTCTCTAGGCTGAACCAGGGGGGCTCTGGGCTCAAGCCCACTGAAGCTGGGTCATGGGGAGCTTCTTGGCAATCAACACCCCCAAGTCCTTCTCCTCAGCTCTGTTCTCAGTCCAGTCTCCCCCAGCCTGTGTTTGTGCTTGGGATTGCACAAGGACCCCCATGGGTCAGACCTAGGGGCAGGATCTTTGCACTTGGCCTTGTTGAACTTCATGATGTTCACGTGTTGCCACCTCTCCAGCCTGTCCGTGTCCCTCTGGATCCCATCCCTTCCCTCCAAGGTGTCGACTGCACCACACAGCTTGGTGTCATCAACAAACTTGCTGAGGGTGCTCGATCCCACTGGCCATGTCACCAACAAAGATGCTGAACAGTGCCTGTCCCAACACCGACCCCTGGGGAGCACCACTGAAAATCTTGTTCTTCTCCTGGCACAAATGTTCTCAAGGGGTTGTCTCTGTCAGTTTGTCCTTATGGAAATTCCAGTCTGTATGCCTGTATTCATGTGGAAGCCCACAGACAGTTCTGCTGGTGTAAATACCTGGTGATTCAAGCTCTGCGAGGGGCACAGACTGGAGCTGGTTCGTATTTTAGTCACAGGTCACCTGAGGTGTTTCAGTGGGGTGATTGCTTGGACAGTTTGTACTTGCAGTTTCATGTATTCATGGCAGCTTCTGCCTACAAGTAGCTGTAAATGGCCAAACCTCATCCAGAAGCCATGTGGCAGTTGGAAACGTTGACTGCATCTCTTAGAGGGCCACTTGAGTCTGAGGTCAGTTATTTTTACTTTTCCATTTTGTTCTGGTGAATGTTTGTTCCTGCTCTCAGACAATAGCTCCCACCGCACCGCAGCCTTCGCTCAGGCTTTTCAGCCCTCCTCCCATGGCAACCCATGCAGCGCCCAAGGGTCTCATCTCCTGTACTTTAGCTAAATATAGGCTTTTCAAGCCCTTGTATAGAGCCTAATCCATACCTTTACAAAGCTTAACAAGCTGAATCCAGTGGCATAAGCAGCTGACGCAGCTTTATGGGCAGAGGAATCCTCTACATTTTCTTACGCTCTAATCTGCCAGGGTTTGTTTAAGTTTTCTGCTGCTTAATCTGGTATTTTACTGCCTGTATGTGCTTGACTCTGAGGACTGGATTGTTGGGATGATTTTTGCTGTCTGCAAACTTACTCTTCAGTTTTCCATGCTATCTGCCCAGGGACACCCAATCATTTTGTCTTCTTTCAAGTAAATGTTTCATAAAAGAAGCGTCAGCCGAATCTGAAGTTGCTTTTACACAATTCCAGCGTAACGTCCTGTTTACCAGCTCGTTCACAGCCTGAGCTCACTGAAAATGAGAATTCCCCTGGCTTTGGTTGCAGAGCTTCTCTCACCCTGTCCTCTTTGGTTTGGAGGGAGCTGGGTCGCATACACACACTGGCAGCTGCAACAGGATGAAAATATCCACAAAGGTTTCTGGCAGAACCTCATTTGACAAAACATTTTCAATGGTTATAACAAAGATTTATTTCCATATCCGAGCTTTTGGCTTTGTCCAGCTTGGTTGCAGACTCAGTATGGGTTTTGTTGATGCTGTTTTCTAAAAGCAAGTCAATCTGTGGTTTGTAGCTATGATGTGTACAGTTACACTTCACTGTGTGCCTTGGATTCAGAAGTGGTTTCAAACCCACCTCTGTAAACAGGGTGTCACAGTTTATTTTAACAGCTACTCCTCCGGTTCCAAACACGCACGTGTTTGTGTGTGTGCTCACGTACAGGCATCGAGATTGCTGTGAGCTCCATGGAGCTGGAAACAGGTTCATGGCATCAGTGATTTACAAGGCTTAAAGAAGCATGAAGGAGGTGGCATGCACCTTCCTGCCTGCCAGCATCCAGGAGGTTAGGGCCTTCCTGCATCTAGACCTTCATATTTAGTAATTGCTGGTGTACCTGACCTCTGTGAATTTCTCCAGTTATTTATCTTGTTTGTAATCTTGGACACTTTGGTATTGTATATCCTAAGGAGCTTGAACACAGTGAGAAGGGTTTGAGAGATTCTGTCAGATGCTGGCAGAACTGACCTACCCTGTTGCCTTGCCAGTGGAAGAGGGGCAAAATTCCTCTCCTCTGCTTCCTATGGGTCAGAACCAGCAGGTAACAACTCTGAATTCATCTTCCTACACCAACTCCCACCTCGTGCTGCCAGCGGGATGCAAGGAGACTGAACTGTACCATATGCATGGAGGTGGCATTGCCGTGCCCAGTGCCCAAACCCCTTCTCTGGCAGAAGAGACGGAGTGGTGTTTTCTGCCACCTGAGGAGCACTGGGAGGCATTTCAGGTGGTGAAGCAGAGAAACTGCAGGAGAGCTCTTACTGCAGTGAGATCTACCCTTGTTTGTGCAGCTGGTTAAGGTGAGGCTGACTTTATTCATGGATCTTCTCGCCTGGTTGAGCTCTCATGGAGCCGTGGCACCAGGGCTGTATCTCACAGCACCCAGCTGAAACTCTCCTCTGTGCTGCAAATGTGCCTTGCAGCCTGGGCTACGTCAGACTGAGCAAGCAGGAGCAGAATCTTCCCTGTGAGGGTGCTGAGGCGCTGGCACAGGGTGCCCAGAGAAGCTGTGGCTGCCCCATCCCTGGCAGTGCTCAAGGCCAGGCTGGACACAGGGGCTTGGAGCAAGCTGCTTCAGTGGAAGGGGTCCCTGCCCGTGGCAGGGGTTGGAGCTGGATGAGCTTTAAGGTCCCTTCCAACCCAAACCAGTCTGGGATTCTGTAATTCTATGAATCCCATTGGAAGGAGCAGTGCTGTGCTGGAGTTTATTTGGCTGGCTGCTTGGTGCTTTGGCTGCACAGCAACTTCTTATCATGGGTCTTCTGTTCCTTTGCAGTTCAGTTTTGTTTTCCCCAGCGCTGTGTTCTGGAGGTATTCATCGGCATGCCTGCGGGCTGCTCTATATTGTTGCATATCCTGTGCCATCCAAAATCATCTTGGTGGGTGTTCCAAGCAGCTGCCATGGAACAACCCATCTTCTTAGCAGCCAGAAGTGCTATGAGCTATGTGTCTTCTTCTCCTCCTCATCTTCATACATTGTAATAGATATGGAACCCATGGAAGTCTTGCATATGGTATACCTCGCCAGGAGGCTCTGATACCTAGCATCTGTCTGTACATGCTTGAGGAAGATGTTTTCTTAAACAGGCTTCCATGGGATGGTGCTTGGAGAATTTTGTGTAGATACAAAATAGTCTTCCTGGGTAAAAAGATTCTTTAGGACCCTCTGCCACGTTTTAATGGAGGTCCACAGTGAGCTGGAAGTGCGCTTCTGACTGACAGCTATTTTAGCATCACATCAGGAATGTTGGATGCAAAAATTCCAGTCTGACTATACTAGTGTGAAAAGCACCTGAGCTTTTCTTTGAGATAGCTGTGAGCAGTCAGCATAGCTGCATAGTAGGTGCTTATTGGGGTTTGGGTTTATTCACTGTTAGTTTTGTGCTTGCATGTTCGGAGGTGGACTCAAGCTAATGTAATATTTGCCTTTATGTATTCCAGCTGTGTGGGTGTTGAAGAAGAAGAGGCACCAGATATCGACATCTATCATTGTCCAAATTGTGAGAAAACCCATGGGAAGTCTACCTGTAAGTACAGCCGCCCAGCTGGTCCTCAGGCACAGTTCAGGTTCTCTGTGTTTAAACAGCAGAGGCTTTTTTTTTCCCCATTCCAAAAAGACACACCTAAATATCATATGTCATAAATAATGGAATTCAAACTGTGAGGTGAAAAAAGATGTTAAGGGGAGAAAACCATGGGCTGGATTGTGGAGCTTTGGATGCATCTCCCTGCCAGGCCTCAGGCAGTGTGTGTGAGCTGATGCAAGACACCTTCCTGAGCGAGTTTTGGTCCCTAGTCCCAGCACTGAAAATGCTCATAGAATCCCAGGCTGGTTTGGGTTGGAAGGGACCTTAAAGCTCATCCAGCTCCAACCCCTGCCACGGGCAGGGACCCCTTCCACTGGAGCAGCTTGCTCCAAGCCCCTGTGTCCAACATGGTCTTGAGCACTGCCAGGGATGGGGCAGCCACAGCTTCTCTGGGCACCCTGTGCCAGCGCCTCAGCACCCTCACAGGGAAGAGCTTCTGCCTAATGTCTCCTCTGAATCTAATGATGCTTCCTTCCTCACATGAGTGAAGAATTGTGAAGGCACTTAGTACTGTGGACTAGAAAAATTGTACAGGGACATCTCACTGTAACACAGTGAGCTTTGGAAACTACATGGTGTTTTTGTCTTTGGATGAGAAGAGTAAGAAACAATGTGTTATGCTTGGCCTGGCTATAAAACTGTCGTGATTTCAGTGGCAGTCAAAATTGTGGGATGCACTGAGGGTGCCAATTCTTGCAGTTCTTTCTCAGGAAAAAGTTCTTCCGAGTAAAAGTGACAGTTGAACTCAGTGGAAGTTTTGTCTGGGAAAGAACTGTGGGATTTTTGCTTTGGTCAGATTAATTCACAAATTCTTTCTATTATAAAAGGGGGGGGGGGGAACAATCCCTGTAA
This sequence comes from Lathamus discolor, assembly GCF_037157495.1. Classification (NCBI taxonomy): domain Eukaryota; kingdom Metazoa; phylum Chordata; class Aves; order Psittaciformes; family Psittacidae; genus Lathamus; species Lathamus discolor. The sequence continues at coordinate 22,611,042 of NC_088890.1, read as the reverse complement.
AAGATGAAATGTTTTATTTGAAAGCCATTTCTTGTAAATAAGCACCAATGATGCAGAGGTTCTTGCTGCTTTGCAACCTGACAGCAACACAGAGGGGAGCAGCACTGTGCTCATCTCCCAGGAGCCAAACAAATCACATTGCTCCTTTGATAGTGTGAAATAAAGGATGGCTGGAAACTGGCTTCTGCTGTGTTAAAATGCAGTCATTTGAAAACCAAGCAAGTATTTGTGCACTACCTTAGAAGTTACAGTGTGAAAGATTTCTGGGGGAAAAGGGAAGGAGTCAGAAATGTTCATTTTGGGGGGCAAAAATGGGAATCATTTTTCCACTAAGGCTTTCTCAAAAGCAAGTGTGAACTGGGAACCTGAACGACCTGCAGCAGTTCCTGCCTCCCAGGTGGTGTGGGACCCAAGCAGGGCAGCCACAGATTGGGCAAACTCCAAAAAAGCCTTGGGAGGCTTAACAAAATCAATATGGCCCTGATTTAAAAGACAGTTTTTCTAATGTTTTGTTGGAAGATTTCTGTTAAACACTGGAAATTGGTCAAAAAAATAACCACAAATCATCATCAAGTGACCTATTTGGAATTAGAATGGGTTGTGTTGATAAGGGGGGTATGACTGCAGATACTCACAGGCTATGACTGACCCGGTACAGAAGCAGCAGCGCAGGATTTCCAGCCGCTGTGTTTTGTGTAACATTGAGATGTGTCTGATGCTTTGATTTCTTTCACTTTGGTTTGAATTAGGAATGATGCAAAGCACATTCTTTTCGCTGTGAAGGCGGAAGAAACCAGAAGCAGCAAAAGTTTATAATCAGGAATTAAATATCAGTTCTATAAAAACCGTGTTGCCATATCTTAGAATTCAAGAAATGGATGTTTCAGTAATAAGATCACAAGTTTACTGTACCAGTTAAGATGAGGAGAGTTGAATCGACAACTGTTTTCTGATACTTCAAGAAGGTTTTTCACTATCCAGTTCTCTTTATCCATATTTGTAGAGTTACGGATCCTGTTGACAAACGAGACTGCTATCCTGCAGCCCCTCCTTGCAGAGTGCAGTAGGCCAGGGAAGTTGACTGATTCGGTGAAAGCAGGAACAGCTTGGTTTAATGCATTTCATCATCAGGCATTTGTATGCAGGGCATCTTGCTCCCCACCACTGGGGCTCCTGTGAGATGATCACTTTTGTTTGTTTCTTAACTGGTACTGGTACAATATATATTTAAACCAGTTATCTAGCACAATCAGTTTTGTAATAAATGAGTAAGAGTTGTTCCAGAGCCAGTAGTTCACTCGTACGATTTAATGGTTGCAAGATTAGCAAAAGGAAACACAGACACCAATTGTCTGTTATGCAACTCGCCTGGATTTAAAAATACACATGTATTTCTGGAGCACGCATTCCGCAATATATGTTTTCCAGATGTCAAATTTAAAAATCATTTTCCTCCTCTTACATTTTTCCACTTCACCAGTGTGGCTCAGTGGCTGCTATTGCAGAAGATTACTTCCTGTCATATGACATTTGAAGCCATTTTGGTTTAATGAAATTTGTAGGGACTCCTCTTTGGGAAAAAATTATACAATTCATGCGAAATTTTCTGACATCACTGAGATAAAATGTGTTTTTTTGAGGCAGACTTGGCTCATTTCTGTAACACGATCTGAAGTGGTTTTAGTTGGCTTGCTGTCTCGTTTGCAGCAGTGAAAATCAGGAGGCATTCTGTGGAATCAGTGAAGTTACATAGGTGCAAACAGACCAAAGTCAGGCTGTAACCGTTTATAAGTAGTTACAACCTTTAATATATACCAATAGAGAAAGAAGAGGGTGCTTCTAGGTGTCCCTTCTTCGTAAATATATTTGGAATAAAGATTCCAAAAAGTAAGTATACTTTTGAAGTGTAGGATTAGTCATTTTGGGATACAGTTTTCATAAACATACACTCTCTCTTCTCTCTGATGGGTTTTCTGGAGAAAACCCGTTTTTTGGACCAGGCTATACTTTCCAAAGGTCAAATTTGGATCAGAAAGTTCTTCAGAGAGAGAAATCTGTAATCAGTTAAGCAAAAGTGGCCTTTGTGGCCAAAGCTCGTATTGCTTGCACGTGTTAGTGGGCCTTCAGTGAGTACTGTGGTGTTCATGGTAAAGAAGAAACATAAAGTGATTGGCTGAAAATAGGCCAAATATTGACTGTTTGATGTAGCATGATGGACTACAGCTTGCCGCCATTCGGGAGATAGCACCTCCTGGGGAGCCTTTGGGTGGCAGAGGCATCATTGTTGCTGCTGCATCAGAGGTGAATGCAAAAGGTGGATGTGAGAAGTGGATGTGAGGTGGATGGGAGAGGTGGGTGGGAGAAATGGAAGCCTGCCAGTGCTCTGTGCTGAGAAATAGCTCTCTGGTGCTTTCTGAAGAGTTGCAGTGAATTTCTCAATTCAGCACCAAATTGCCACTTTGATTTCTCGACACTTGGTGCTACCTGAAGTGCAATAAAAGAACACACTAATATGATAAGCTCTTTAATTTTCAGTGTGGCAAGTGACACCTGTTTCACTGTGACTTGTGCTAAGAGTCCCAGTGTTGGCTTGGATCTGCTGGGGGGGGGGGGGAGAGGCAGCCGTTGGAAAGGGAAGGAGAGGAGGAAGGTTTGGCATTCATGTAAGGCTTGTTTCCTTTGTTACCAGGAGCATTGAATTAATACACTAAGCCTGAGAGTCATTAAGATAAAGAACTAGCAGCTTTAATGAATATATCCAGCTAGGCTGGAGAGCTGCATGGAACTAATAAAACCAACATGCTTTGTGCAAAACCTGGGATGGATTCATGGGGAGATAACTTGAGTTATTCCGGGGTTGTGGTTGGGAAAACAAAGTTAGCTTTTCCCGAACCTTATTTCTTATAGCTGTGGCCTCTGGATTCCTTTCTTAATGAAAAAGTATGTGGATCCATCTGAGCGTGACTGTGCAAAGAGTGTGGAGTGTGCTGTCCATGCGTGGTTACTGAGGAGTCCAGTTTCTTTCCTGGCTGTTTTGAACAGTGAGAAAAGCATAAGGAATCTTGATTTTGGGGGTAAAATACTGAATTACGTGATGTAAAACAAGGATGAAAAATAAAAGTAAGATACGATATATGAAAATTCTACTACCAGAGTTTTGAGATTATACAAATAAGCACTTTGGACAAAACCCAATTTACTACCAAAATGAGCGTGTCTGGACAGACTGTGGAAGGAGGAATAGCTGAGGGAGAAAGTGCTGACTAAAAGGAAAAGCTGGACCAGTTTTTCTTGCTCTGTGTTATCTGGTTGTCAAAGAGGCAAAGCAGAACTACACTGACATTTGACTTACTTATTTGTGCTTATCCCAGCTGACCCTTTTTCCATGAGAACTTGCCTGTATGTCTGTCACCCCCTGGCAGCGCAGTCGAGAGGCCTTCTACTGTCCTCACCTCAAGGCCTAAGCCTGGCTTGCCTTTCAAAACCTAGGCATAAGAGGAGCTCTAAAAATTGCATTTGTGGTGCCCTTGCATCTTTTTTTTCCCTTTCATTTCTTTTTCCTTTATATGCATGCTGTTTGCAGGGCGTAAGGCAAAGCTCATCAGAATTGATGTCAAATCTGCCACTGCTTGCACAGGCCTTTAGACTAAGGTAATTCATGACAGATATTTTCATAAAGATCTATACTGCATATTGAGAAGGCAGAAAAGTGGCTTTCTAAGAGTTTCATGATAAGGATTAAGTGTGTAGTCTGGCAAGTACAGGATGTCCAGAGCCTGTGTTTGCATAAAGCCTGTGGTAGCTGTGCAGCTCAGTAATTACCCGTCTGGTTGCCCTTATGTTACAAAACGAACACTGTTCAGTCTGTAATAGATCTCCAGGCTACAGTATAATTGTCTAATGGTGAATTGAGAGCAATATTAAAATTTGCACTGCAGCATAGTGGGGGTTCCCTCTTCTCTGCTCGCACAAGAAATGAAGACTTGTCCTTCCTTCGAATGTCTTAATAATTATCTTCTCCTGAACATACAACACTGTCCAATTCATTCTTTTTCAGTGAAAAAGAAAAGAAATTGGCATAAACATGATACTGGACAGACGACAGAGGTTAAACCTGTGCAGAACGGGAGCCAAGTCTTCATAAAAGAGCTTCGAAGTCGTACTTTTCCAAGGTAGGTTGTTCAGCCCTTTTCCTTTGAAGCTGCTGCTGCTACTTGCTGAAAGCATTGCACAGTACAGAACAAAGAAGTTTAAATGAACACTGTTTTATTACAGATGTCCCAGGCTCTTCCCTTTTTTATATCTGTGCAGCCATATTCAAATCTGCTCTTGGTTGAGCCCCGTTCCTGTGGATTTCCATAGAAGCTAGTACTTGTGAAGACAAGGACAAGAACATGTTTGGCCCCTACAACATTCGCTTGCATAAGAAATTAGCCAATTTATTGCATAGAATTATCCAGTTCTCAAAAATACTAATGGTTGTGCTGAAGTGTGTCTCCATCTTGAAAAGAAGAACAATGACATCCTCAGTTGCTGCAGTGACAAAGGCTCTCTTATTTGGGGTAATGAATAGTGCTAATTGTTAGGTGACATGTTCCACACTTTATTAGGCTGCTTCACAGCCATTTGTAAGAGTGATGATTTTCTTCTGGTTCTTTAATGTAGGCCTTAGCCAAATAAATCTTGAATTATTAATGACTAATTATTTTAGAAGAATCCTTAGAGACTGGTAAAGTGTGCTTGGTAAACACAAAACTTCTTTCTTCTTTCCTTTTTCCTTTCTTTTCCTTTTTTCTTTCCCCTTTCCTTTTTTTCTTTCTTTTCCTTTTTCCTTTCCCCTTTCCTTTTCCTTTCTTTTCCTTTTTTCTTTCCCCTTTCCTTTTTTTCTTTCTTTTCCTTTTTCCTTTCCCCTTTCCTTTTCCTTTTCCGTTTTCATTTTTTTCTATCCTTTCCGCCCCTTTCCTTTCCTTTTTTTTCACCTGGTGTGGCCTCTGAGATTGCTCTCACCTCTGCAGTATCTTTTGAGTCACTCTCGGACTGTAAAATACCAATGTGGATGGACCCCATTTCTGTTTCTTTCTCATATAAACATGCACATAAGAAAACTGCTGCCAAATTCAAGTTCTGAGACAGAAGGCTCAATAGCCAAAACGAGCACCTTCAAGATTCAGCCTCTGACATCTTTAGTTGTGCCATAAGTAAGACAAAGTCTTGTTGAGAAATTTTCTCTTCTGAAGAAAAGGAATGAAATCTGCAGATGTTCATAGAGCAAACCCCATCGCTCATCACTCAGAACGTGATGAGCAGAAAAAGGGGGTCTCAGTTTGAAGACAGAAACATCATTGCTGATTCCCAGCACATGACAGTAAATTACAACCTACGGTTAGTCCCTGGGTAAGGCTTGGATCAAAAGGAAAGTGGAGAGAGCAAAAAGGCAGAAAATATTATTCATGTAATTCTACTCCTGAATGTTTAATACCATGATAGCATCTGAGTAGTAACAGTAGTAGTAATAATAATTAAATGGATGGTTCACATGCTGCAGTGTCAGCACCAAACTCTCCATTTTAGCACAATTATTACTAGATGCTGGAGTACTGATCTCTCTTTACCACTGTGTGTTAGATCCTGTGGCACATCAGACTTAAACAAGCACAAAATATATCTATGGACACTGTAAAGTAAGTGCAGAGGTTTAGTGGTAAATCATTGTATGCTTCTGGCTCCTTAAAACCTCCAGCTGTTGCTGGTGTGTGGTACCAGTGCTCACACAAATGAGGTACACTCCTTTTAATGCATTATTAATGAGTTTTGCCTCCTCATCAGCCATTGCTGATTCGCTGTAGCTGGGGTGAGCCAGAAGTAAGTTGGTTTTCTACAGCTTATCCCTATTTGCATCTGGCCACCCTGTCCTCCAGGGCCAAACCCCACTGGGACAGCTTGAGCAGGCCCTGAGTGAGGGGTTCCACCTGTGTGGTGGGGTTGAAGGAGGAGCCCCCCTAGCTAAAGGGCATCAAGGGCTTCGCTACAGGTTGGGCTTCACGGGGTGGTGATGGTGGAAAGGCCTGAGCTTGCTGGCCACCACAGTGGCTCTCACAGCCTCATCCCCTTTCCCACTGGATTTTGGTGCTATATGAAGATGTGGGCTGTAGTTCAGAGCTGCTGCAGGAGATGGCAGTCATGTATTAGCCTTACCTGCCCAGGAGGGAGTGCTTTTTGGGATGGACACACAGTTTTGCTGTTCCCACCACACCCAGCCATAGCCATGGCCTGCCACGTGGTTTTTGGAGCCCAGCTGTCAAACAGCACATGGGCCGGGTGCCTTTGGGACTGCTGGTCCTTCATAGACAGTCACTTTCCACTCTGAATTCAAAGAGTTTTACTCTTGAAAAGATCTAGAAATCAGACTTGAATTTCCCTTGCGAGCTGCTGGTGCGAGTAGCTGGTGTTCTGATGGAGTGGCGCGTTCCTTCATTCCTTTGAAGCCCTCCCAGCTACTTGAAAATGACCTGCAGAGTATTTCCTGAGCAATTGATTTGACTACTTAGAAATTATTTGCAAAGTATTTCTTGGGGAATTTTTTTGAGATTCTGTAACATTTTTGATTTTGCCTTCTTTAGAGCGGAGCATTTAACACAGATTTCTTTAAGATTCATCACAGGTAACTCGACAGTTGATAGTTGAGGAAAACAGCCTTTCACCGTAAGCTGTTATTTTAGGAGTTTCCAGTAGCTGGTGCATGAGGCTTGAGTAAATCAGTTCAGGATGATTTTAGTGTTCCCTGTGTGCTTTGCAGTGAATGGCTTTTGGGCTTTCGTCTTATGCACCATATTTGCACCTCATTGCTTACTTGTAACCCTTTCTTTCAGTGAGGAAATGCAGAATATGCCAAACCCCTCATCCCTGGAATCTGTCTTTACTTTTTCAGTGCTGAAGATATAGTGGTGAAAGTGCCAGGCAGCCAGCTAACAACAGAGTATTTGGAAGAAAATGGTTTTGCAGAGCCCATCCTCGTCCCAAAGAAGGATGGCCTGGGTTTGTCTGTACCTGCTCCCACCTTCTACGTCAGCGATGTTGAAAACTATGTTGGTGGGTATCTGGTGGCATTGTGCTGTTTGGAGCTCAGCTGCTTTTATAAATACATACATTTGTATAAAAAATTGTAAAATATGCTTTAAAATATTGTCTGTGTCTTGATACGTGCTGATGTCAACGTTTGTTATGTGGTGGTAGCTTGTAATTATCAATAGACTGTGTGAGTTGTCCCTGCCCCTGGCAGGAGGGATGGAACTAGATGATCTTAAGGTCCTTTCCAACCCTAACTATTCTATGATTCTATGATTCATTCTTGTTTCTTGTATCAACTTGACAGTGAGCCCAAGCCAGACTGCACTGTACATAGCACTGCAGTAATAGTAGTAACAGTCATAGTAGTATCAAGAAATAGTTTCTTCAGGCCAGGTCTTAACTGATTATTGCCACCTCGCTTTGTATAGAAGGAATTAGTAGACTGAGGCTCCCACTCTGCAAAGGCAGGGCAATTTTTAACACTGGTGTCAGAGCTATTTTCATTGCTGATGGTCACTTGGATTCATTTTGACATTCCCCTGTCTCCACCCTGAGCAGGGTATTGTACTGCATCTTCTCACAAGTCATCACGTCATCCCACCTCGGAAGACATCCCTTGGCCAAGAGCCATGGAAGTGCTCTTCACTTCTCTTTGTCTCCACATCCTGATTCCTTTAGCATGTATGATCTCGTCTCTTGTCCTTTCTCCTCTGTGTCATTTCCTGTCTGATTCCGTCTCCTTCCAGTCTTCTGGCAAGGCATCATCCATATGGAGCTGTGACTCCAGCTCCAGTGTATCTGTTTGTATTTCACAGCCCCAGCTCTTTATCTCTGCTAACCACACCATCTTCCTGCCACTGACCTGTTCCTCAAGCTGGCGGGTGCTCACCAGGCAGGCACTGCTGCTCTTGATTGTATCTGTAGTCATGTTCAGTGAGATACTATGAATAAAGGAGAATTCAAGACCCCTGATTTTGTTATCTCTATCCCATTGCTTCTACAAGAAAGATATTTTCCTTGCCCATCTGGTGCACTTAGCAGTTTTTCTTTTAAGACCTAGGTGCTCCTTATGCATCTGCTGGCTTTCTTTTAGCCTCTAGCTGAAATAATCCACCCTACCAATAGAACTGTTAGTTCAAAGCTGAAGGGAATGACACAGCTTGTTTAATCTGAAGCTGGCACCAGATTTAAAAGTGAATGGCGCAAATATGCACTGGTCCAACCTCCATGGGGTTAGTTTGCTTGAATGGGATTTCCCAGGCAGGGATTTATCTCACTGATTTGTAGTTTATTGCATTGGACCTAGAATGTCTTTTAGAAACAACCTAAAGTAAGTAGCAGAGGACAAAACACCACAAAGGAGGCTGCCAAGTGCATCATTACTGTTCTGGTGTTCCATGAAAAACAAATGGAATTCTTTCGCCCTCCTAATGTGAAAAAACCTATGAATGAAACACTGGGAGAGTTAAAATACAGCCAATTAAAACTGAAGGGAAGAAAGACTGGAGAGATGCTTTTCATGCAAAAGGGATAAGAGAGTGTGCTTAGAAACGGGCTCTCTTTATAAAGCTCTGACTTTCTCCATGTGTTCTCTGGTTTGCCCAATGTACAATTCCATTAATTGACTACGACTGTTAGTATTAACACTGGGGATTTGTATCCAACAAGGTCTGTCAGAGGAAATGTATAGGTACTAGGAGATTCTCTGTACTCTAATACAGAGAGGATGGATTTCTGATAGGTGTAATTTGGGGTAAAATAACAAAATCAATTTTTTTGTGACACATCTGAAATACCAGGATAAAAAATGGGAATTTTCCTGCAAAACTCCTTCTCACTTATAGATTTATAAGTAAAAATTTAAAATACAGCATTAGAGAACTTGCAATTTTGGGAAAACACCTTGACAAGATGTCCTGTGCAGTGTTACACTCTATCTACAATTACAAGACTTTCACAGCATGGTGGGTAGGGCTTACTCTGTGGTTATACAGGTATTTGCGTATAATATTCACCAAGCAAATAAAATCCATAATGAAATTTATAGATTCAAAATAACATTAATCTTTTAAAGATAAAAACTGCAGAAATAATTATGTCAGGGGCATGAATACAAAAGCATCATTTTATGCATACATATTTTATGTTTATACACATCTTTTAGAGATACATCCTAGAATCCAAGCCTGGTTTGTGTTGGAAGGGACCTTAAAGCTCACCCAGTTCCAACCTTGCCACGGGCAGGGACCCCTTCCACTGGAGCAGCTTGCTCCAAGCCCCTGTGTCCAACCTGGCCTTGAGCACTGCCAGGGATGGGGCAGCCACAGCTTCTCTGGGCACCCTGTGCCAGCGCCTCAGCACCCTCACAGGGAAGAGCTTCTGCCTAAGAGCTCATCTCAGTTTCCCCTCTGTCAGCTTGTATACATATATAATGTATGTATACATGTATACAGGGAAGATAGAAAGAAGATCAGAAAATCAAAAGATTGAGATGTTTCTTGAGATGTTACCTCACCTACAAGCACACAAAATGGGGCAAGTCAGGCTACCCTTCAATCTCTTTTTTTCACTGAATTCATTTGTAGGACCAGAGAGGAGTGTTGATGTCACTGATGTCACCAAGCAGAAGGACTGCAAGATGAAGCTCAAGGAATTTGTGGATTACTACTACAGCACAAACAGAAAAAGGGTCCTCAATGTGACCAATCTGGAGTTCTCGGACACGAGGTAAGAGCCCAGCCTGCTGCACTATGTGGTGTCTGGGCATGTGGTTGGGTTCAGCTGGGAGAGGCTGAGCAGCCTCTGCTGTCTCTGGTGGTTTCTTCTTTAGGAAGTGCTGTTTAACCTTGGGGCAGCAGCTTCTTGTCACTCTGGCTCTCCACTGCATGATCCATCTGCAGCCAGTTCAGGCAAGGCACAGCAGAACAGAACATTCTGTTATTTTTCAGTTTTATTTTAACTCCAGTAGTATAGGTATAGTTATTTCAGTGCATAGAGCTAGAACATAACATAACTGATGCTCCAGGAGTGAATTCTCTGCCTTGCCCTGGTAGTGAATGACAACAGTCTGTTTCTCATATAATATTAGGGACTTAGATGCAACTTGATAGTTACTGGTAAGACCAAAGAAAGGAGGTCAGAGATGTCCACAGAAGTATGATCGCAGAATCTCAGACTGGTTCGGGTTAGAAGGGGCCTTAAAGCTCATCCAGTTCCAACCCCTGCCACGGGCAGGGACACCTCCACCTGGAGAAGGTTGCTCCAAGCCCTGTCCAGCCTGACCTTGAACACTGTCAGGGATGGGGCAGCCATAGCTTCTCTGGGCAACCAACAAATTCTTTGGGCAACCAATCTCCTCAGAGCCTTCTTTTTCAAAATGCATTGGACAGCAGTGAGCATCCTGCTTGTACAGCACCAGACTGAGTACCTCAGAGGTTGTTTACTGAAACCTGCTGTTTAAAGTAGCAGAGTGAGTAAGTAGGTGAGGTGTGGCTTTAGGTATAGTGTAACACGTCACTGAAATCTCATAGACCTCATAGCAGCCTTCCAGTATCTGAAGGGGACTTATAGGGATGCTGGGGAGGGACTCTTCATTAGGGACTGTAGTGACAGGACAAGGGGTTAAAACTTAAACAGGGGAAGTTTAGATTGGATATAAGGAGGAAATTCTTTCCTGTGAGGGTGGTGAGGCACTGGTATGGGTTGCCCAGGGAGGTTGTGAGTGCTCCATCCCTGGCAGTGTTCAAGGCCAGGTTGGATGAAGCCTTGTGTGGGATGGTTTAGTGTGAGGTGTCCCTGCCCATGGAAGGGGGGTTGGAACTAGATGATCTTGAGGTCCTTTCCAACCCTAACTATTCTATGATTCTATGATTCTAAATCGATATAGTTCACTACTCCTATATCGTGTGTTACAGTTTTAGTTTCAGTGCTTTCGCGAGATAACCTGCAATCTGTATGGCAGGTTACAACTGCAGTGATGCTGAGATCTCAGTGGGCAGTTAGAGGGTGATGGTACAGATCAGCTCTGAACTTGAGGTCATGGTGCTTTACTGGTGCAGCAAGCCAGAGGTAGTGGTGCTGGAGATGAGAATGTCACCAGTCCTCAATGACAGGAAGCCCCTTATTCTCCTCGTGCTTTATATTATAATTAGCTGATGTAAATGCCTTACTGCTTTGTGCTTTACAGAGCTGTATTCATCACCTGAGCTGTGCTTTTTTCCAGAAGTAGGCAGATGCATCTGTGATGTGCTGAAGTTTGTGCAACTGTGCAGATAATTTTTACAGTGCTTGCATTCCTTTCTGGGGAGCTGGTGCTTCTGGAAAGGCAGTGTCAGGGAAGGAAGAGATTCCTTTTTGTAAAATGCTACACAGAAGATGATGAGAGTCATCATCTTATAAAAATAAAGAGTGGTTGATGTGGGGAGAATTCCATTTTAGTGAGAAGACTTCAAGTGGTCTTAAAAAGAAAGCTGATGAATAATTACTAGCTCATGTTTTGAAAGCCGTTACCTTTAGCCCTGTAGTTAGTGTTTTAGGAGCTCACACCCATTTCTGCAGAAAGCATCTCCAGTAATTACAGGCTTCAAGGATTACCAAGATTTTCAGTTGAGATTTTTTTAGCCATTATCCCAGAATAACGGGAGGTCTTTTGTTCTGCAGGACTGGTGGAGCTGTCACTCAGCTCCTGCTGATTTAGACATTAATGAGCAAATATTTTATTTCTTAACATAGGCACTGACACTTTAATTGAATGCACTGCTCCATCTTTCCCTTCCATTTGAAATGGAGCTATTGTTATCAGTGGTTGACAGTGAGCATAACTGACACATGGGAGTGTTTAATTTTAGTTTGAAGTGCAGATACTCTTCCTGACATGGTATTTTAGAGCGTCCAACAGTGAACCTCCACCCCCTGCAAATATTAGTCCAAGATTTTGGGCTATTTAAACATAAAATTTAGCATATTCTGGGGTTAAACACTTTAAATACCTGTTTATTATGCTACTACATTGTCTTAACAGTGATTTATAGTCTATATTACATATTAAATATAAACATAAATTATATGTTTCTATTTTATAAATTACATAATTTCATACAATATTAATATATGCTCAATGTAAATAAGTATGTTCATGTGTATAAATTAGATATTACATATGCTATATTTTAAATATATTCACATTATCAACCCAGATTAGACTTTTTCCTTCTTCTGAGTTTTTAATATAATTTAATCAGTCTAACAAAAAAGATCACTGTGATTTCCAGCATCAGATTGAGACTTACTTAGTCCTTAAGTACTAATGTTATTGTTATTAATATGAAGCTTAACTTGCAAACTTTCTAAGATTTATGTAGGGGTACACACAATTTCACTGCCTCATCTGATGGGGGTGGAGAAGTGACCACGATCACAGATCTGTTGGTAACTGAGCCTACATGGCAAGAGGCAGGGACTGGGAAAACACAAACAGCATAGACTTGATTAGGAATACTGCTACTGAAGAAAGTCAAAGGATCATTGCTAAGTTATCAGGTTTTAAAAGCCTTAAGTCTCTGTCTGTAAAAAGAGATTTGAGACCTTTTCTAAAGGCAAAGCAGTCCCACTGGCACACAAGGATTGCTGTGCCAGCATTAGAGTCACACTCTGCTTTTCGTTCTGTCAGGGTCCTTGTACTCATGTTTTCAATTCTCTCTGTAAAGGATGTCCAGTTTTGTAGAGCCTCCAGATATAGTTAAGAAGTTGTCCTGGGTGGAAAACTATTGGCCTGATGATGCTCTTCTGGCTAAACCAAAAGTCACCAAGTACTGCCTGATCTGTGTGAAGGACAGCTACACAGATTTCCATATAGACTCGGGAGGAGCTTCTGCCTGGTACCATGTCCTGAAGGTGAGGGCCATGTTTTTGCAGTGTATCTAGCAACAAACTAAACTTCATATGCAAAGACCATCCTAAAATTCTCTCCAGACTTCAGGTCTGAGTCTTTTTAATCCTCATTCCTGTTGTATCCGTAAGTAATATGCAGAGAGGTATATGTATTTAGATTAATACTTGTGTGTGTGTGTGTATCTCTGCCAGCATTGTTTAGTTTGGATGCTTGTTGCTAATTTTATGTTTTCTAATTCAGGGGGAAAAGATATTTTATCTCATCAAACCAGCCTCTGCAAATATTTCTCTTTATGAACGCTGGCAATCAGCAGCAAACCACAGTGAGATGTTTTTTGCAGACCAAGTAGACAAATGCTACAAATGCACAGTTAAACAAGGACAGACACTCTTCATTCCATCAGGTGAGCAGGCTGTGGCAGGTGAGGTTTCTGCTCATTTTAAAGCTGCTGAAGTAGTGTGTCCAAAGTGCTAGAGGGATGTGATTTGATGATTTTCTCTGACAAAGCATGAATTCAGATTCTCAGTAGAAGTATAATTTCATATGCTTGTAAAAAAACAGCCAAAACAACAAACCCCTAGAACTTATACTGTTTTATATGAATATTTTAGCAGCCTTTAAAAAAATTAAGCTAGTAAGTAGTGTTCTACTCTTAGTGTAGCTGGCCTGCAGTAACTCATGAGTTCTCCCTCTGTATCCAACTATGACATTGGTTCTTTTTGCCGTCTAACAGAGGATTCATGCAGAATTACTTTCTGATCACAATTACCCACAAAATCCTTTTCATGGTCATTGGTTTCTCATGACACAAAGGAACTATAGGTGCCTGCAGAAATGTGAGTGTGCATGTATAGTTTCACCTGAGAGTGAAAACCTGGGCCTCACAGATTTTTATGAATTACTTCGTAGACTCAGGCTTTCATTGCAGGTTAGGGGTGGTGGATTTTGTTCTTCTTTGTTCCTGGAAGGATCTTTATAAGCATACGGAGTTGATCAGAAGACAGTGTAGAGTTGATACTCCTGCCCCTGTTCCTCACCTTCCTATCACCATGGACCATGAACAGCATTGCTGTTTCCAGCAGTCCATTACCTGTTGAAACTATGATCTGTTTGGGACAGGGATTTTCTTTCCCTGCACTGCCCACTCAAGCCATAACCTGAGAGAGGCTTCCAGGCAGCATGAGTAAGTAAGAGCACTAGTACTTGTGATTTGGAGGCAGCATCAAGTAGTGCCATATGTCTATGTGTGAGTATATTCTTTTTACACACTGGAATTCTACTTTGACTGTAAAAACTGGAAAGCAGGTATTTTTCTCATGACCATATGTGGAGCAGATGGTGGAATAAACGCCAAGCAATTTATAAGGATTCACGGAATCACAGAATCACAGAATCCCGGCCTGGTTTTTGTTGGAGGGGACCTTAAAGCCCATCCAGCTCCAATCCCTGCCACGGGCAGGGACACCTTCCGCTAGAGCAGCTTGCTCCAAGCCCCGGTGTCCAGCCTGGCCTTGAGCACTGCCAGGGATGGGGCAGCCACAGCTTCTCTGGGCACCCTGTGCCAGCGCCTCAGCACCCTCACAGGGAAGAGCTTCTGCCCAAGAGCTCATCTCAGTCTCCCCTCGGGCAGGTTCAAGCCATTCCCCTTGGCCTGTCCCATCAGGCCCTTGTAAAAAGTCCTTTCACTAACGCTCTGATTTGATTCACTATATTTGATTCACTCTATGCATAATATATAAAAAATTCATCAATTTGAGTGTATTTTTGTATGAAAACGAATGTTTGGAAAAACACCCTGTTCCCGAAACTACAATAAATTTAGTGTCAGAAACTGCCACAGATTTTTATGGTGATGTGAAAGCAGCTACCATTATGTAGCTGCTGCTGCTGCTTTCCACAGTGACAAGAAAGTAATGTCAGTGTGAGCAGAATGTCCCCTCTCACCATCTGACAGTTGAAGGTAGTGCTGGGATTGGGACCGGGAGGCAGTGGTACATAGTAACTCCCTGGGCTGGGCCTTTGTCATGCAAAACAAACAAGGGGCGACTTTGTGTGGTTCTCTGTATGTGATTGGTGCTGATGTGAATTGAAGAGCTGTATTGGTACCTAGGAAGTAATATGGGTTATAAACATCTTGTTGTGAATAAAGTCTTTGTTACTGTCATTCCAGTTTTTACCCTCAGGACTCTTTCTCTTTTAGGTTGGATTTATGCAACTCTAACACCTGTAGACTGCCTGGCCTTTGCAGGACATTTTCTACATAGTCTAAGTGTTGAAATGCAGATGAGGTAATCTGTTTTAAGTATCTAAAGTTAGGTGGAGGTTCATTTTGTAATACATTGGCCATTGACTCTCTTGTTAATTAACCTACACACTACCGTTACTACTGTGTAGTTACTACTACACATGCAGTGATGATGATGGAGGTCTTTTGGGCAGTTTTGGAAAGTGTATCGCCATTTGTCCCCTTTAACTGTGTTCTCTTGTGCTGAGCTATTCCAAGCTGTCTTTACTACCATTGCATATCTCATGGAAAGATACGTGAGGTGCTTGGCTCAATGTGGCCATATCCTGAAGGAAGAACTGTTAAAACCTGTCAGTTTTACCCTAGAACATGCCATTTGCCCTCTGGATAAGCCCCCACCTCCTCAGCTGGGCTCTTTGCCCACTGTAAGACAATAAGTAGTCACTTCACTGAGGCTGGACAAATAATGCAATGAAACTAGCTAACGTATGTATCACACAGTTTCTTCCCAGTGTTACTTTTATGTTTTGTTACTTTGGTCTGAAGCCAGAATACATGGTAGCAGCACAAAGAAATGAAGCACTGCAAAATGAACCTCAGGCATTTATGCGCAGTGCTTGTCACCGAGGGACATACTTGTGCCCTGCTATGCTCTGAGTTCGTGTGGCTTTGTGTTACAGAGCATATGAAGTAGAAAGACGGTTGAAAATTGTTAGTCTGACCCAGTTTCCAAACTTCGAAACTGCATGTTGGTACATGGGGAAGCATCTGCTGGAGACATTCAAAGGTAAAACTGCATTTCTTTGCCTGCCTTAATTACTTAGCTTTGGGGGCCTGGAAGTAGTTACTCTTAATTTCTGCTGATGTGCCACATAGAAGATGGTGGACAAAACCAGTCTCGAAAAACACTTTTAACATCCCAGCAGAACATGCTGGTCTGGTCCAGCTCTCTCCTTAACCTACTGCCATCTCACTCTAGGAAGGACCTTAACTGTCCCTCTTACCTGTGCCTAAGGGAAGGTTTCATCTTCTTTATAAACAGAGGAAATAGCATCGTATCACTTTTTTAGATGTTAGTTTCCTGTTCAGTCTAGGTTCATTCGTTGTTTTAACCTCATGAACTACAGGCTCTTTCAGTTCAAGGCATAGAGTAGCCCTTCCTTCTCCCATCATCCTGCTGATCCCCATTGAAGTACATGGGCACGTCACAGAAACATAGGGCCAGGGGAACGCCAGCCATGTGGCCAGTGGGAACACTGAGAACTAAAGCAAAGTCTCCTATGAAATTCAAAATCTTCCAAATCAGATTCCTTCAGAGTTGATCTGAACATCCACGTGTGCATGTTCTTCACAGATTTGCTCTTTGCCTTTGTTTCGCTTACTAAAAACATGTCTTGAGGCACCCACCTGATCCTTTTATAATGAGAAAAATGTGTGTAATTAATAAGGAAGGTGAAGGGTCCGTCTGAGTGGTGCCTGGAAGGGGTGTCTTTATGACCTACTCAGCAGAAACTGGAGTGAGGGGAGATGTTCAGGCAAGCTTGTACTCATGCCCAAGTGAAATGCTTTGCCCACTATACCCTTTGTTTCCACATACTGGTATTTGCTTTTCTGATCAGAATAAAAGAACTGCTGATGGTACCTTTTTATTCCCACAGCCTAGGCTGTGTGAACATGGAAGCTAGCTTGAGTATGGCACCAAGAAAGGAACCGGAAGGATTACCAATGTAGACATAACTTACAGGAACACAGTGTAGGAAGTCTGGGTTGGATTTATGACATAGTAAATATACTCCTTATTGCCATCAAATTATAGTAGGGATTCAGTTGTGGTGACCAACTTCCAAAGAGTTAGATTTCGCAGTTAAACATTTTCAAATGAAAGGCTTTATGTAAAACACCTTTAGCTCTCAGTGCTTGAATGGCATCGTTTTCTCCCTCTACTTAGGTTTGCATAAAGCTGGGCAACAGCCTCCTGCTCATTTACTCCAAGGAGCAAAAATTCTCAATGGTGCTTTCAGGTCATGGACTAAAAAACAGGTAGGAGAAGAAGCCTGTTTTAATATTGTCTGTTTGCCAGTCACTGAACAGAGAGCAAATGCCTCGACAAATAGTATCTCCATAGCAAACCAGCTAATTTTGAAGTCCAAAGGGAAGGGACTGGGAGAACATGGAAGGAGGGCAATAGCTGGGATTTCATAGTGCCACGTGAAGAGACAGCAATGAAAAAGGTGCCACAAGAGATGATTTTAACAAGTCACCTCTGCACACAGCTCGAGGGATACTGAATGGATGTTCCCCTGACTCTGAGCCTCTTCGTGTGCCAAGTCAATTAAGTAGAGGTTGTGTATGTGAGCAGGGCTTAGAGAAACACCTGCATTTTTGCATGCACAAGGTGCCCATTTCTTGCAAATCAACACATTAATTGAGCGAGGAAATACATCTGGGTTGGAGAGAAGGCTTAAAGGCATTTGCAGGCTAAATTTCCTGCTGCAGCCATTGCAGAAGTGTTATTCTTGCATGTGTTGCTCCTCGAGCTTGGGGGAATTAGCTGCAGGAGACAGGCCATTTGATCATAAAATGTGACCAGGGGAACTAGCAGCTTCAGGATTTTCACACATTTCAGGAAGGGATGAGCAGCTGAGTACACACTGCTGCACACACAGTTAGGTCCTTCAGTGGCTGTCCCACATTTAAATGTAGCCTGGGACTTGACTGCTCCTTACTGCAAAAAGACAGTGCTCAAGCCTGAATTCAGGATTGCTCCCTGGTTCCAGTAGAAGGATTAACCAGTGTGCGAGCTCTCTTCTCCCTGTCACCCTGTTTATTTTTCCACTTGCCATGCAGATGAGAAGTAGGAGTCCAAGGAAGTTGGACTGTGTTGGTGTTTAGGTAAAGTTTAACTTTGAATATTATAACATGACATGTGAACGCAAATGTTAGTCCTGCCAGGGAGCTTCCAGAGTGCCCTGCTGAGGAATTACATGTGTGTTGTACTCACTGAAGACACCAGCCTGAGATGTAGATGCAGGAAAGGAATTTCTCATAGAATCTGATATTAAGGGGTGAACAAAGTGATGTTACAGTTGTGAAAATGCAGTAATATCTGAAAAAGACTATTGACTTTGTTGTTCTCTCAGGACAACTACAGTAACATCCACAAGGGGGAAAAAAGGTGTATTTTTTCCTTATCTGGACTATTGAGGCACTCAGTATTGACTTCAGTACATAGGAAAAATATGCACGTGTCACTTAGAGAGCTTTTTTATATATTTTTGCAAAAAACACGCACAGAAACAGCAATCTGGCTTTGTTGTGTTTTAGGCTTTAGCAGAGCATGAAGATGAGCTACCAGAAAACTTCAAACCAGCACAACTTATCAAGGACCTTGCCAAAGAAATAAGATTAAGTGAGGTTTGTGCTGTTTTCATTATATTAACTATATTGGTCTCTCAATAATCCAGGCTATGAAATGGATGAATTGAAATAAATGAATCTTCTTCCCTACTCTCTTCATTAAAGGAATTCATATGAGGTTTCATGCTGGTGATACATGGCTCAGGACTCATGTCTCAGGCTGACTTGCCACATGCTCTGGGCTCCTGTTTGCTTTCTCCTCAGCGTTACGCAGTGTCTGCCGGTCATACATCCTTTCTCCTCTACCTTCTCCTAGCTGGACTGGCCACACTCTCCCCTCTATACGTTTTTATTCATTCACTTAGCTATTCCCTACCCAAAAATATGATAGAACTCACAGAACACTGTTCCTATCCCCGTGATCATGCTCCCTGTGTAGGATTTCCCTTTCCTTATGTTCATGGTCTTGTCTATGACACTGTCTGAACTTGGAACTATTCTTCTATACATTGTCCCAGTAAGAAGCCTTGCTCTTGGCTGGCTTCCAGACAGAATTACTATGGGAAATGTGGTAACTGTAACAACAACCTCTCCTCAAAAAACAACCTTTAAAAAAGGAGGTTGCATGGAGGTGGGCCTCCTCTGTGTGACAGTGCAGGACGGCCATAGGTAGTTCAGTTGTTTTAAGAGGACGTTGTGTTACATTCCCCCTCTTTCTAACTATATCCCAAGATCTCCAAATTGAAATCTGTCTTGTCCCTTTATCCTCTTTGATGTGGTATGGAAGTTTTCTGATTGTCAGGATGGCAAGTTAAGCAGAAAATCATTTCTTTTTAATTAGTCAGACAGCATTAACTTTAATTAGGCAGCTATTTTACTGCTGCTTTTTCCTGAGGGCATGAAATATGATTCTGCTACATTTATCACATGTGAATTAAATGCTCAAGCTGGTTAGCATTTTAAACAAAAGACCATTCATTTTGTATGGACAGTCCATCTGACAGTCCTACCTGGGCATAAAACCTGATGAGAGTGACTTTCCTTACAAAGCTGCTGGAGTTTCTCCAAGCCAAACTTGTGCTTGAGCAACATGGGGTGGGAATTAGCGGTGAGCAGTGCATTATTCTGTGATGTGGTCTTTGTTCCCTGGCCAGCCTGACCTGGGAATGCAGTTACCCTTTATGGAAGGGAGGATCTTTGGGGTTTGTTTCCCCAAGGAAGACAGGGTGAGGTGAATACCTAACGTGAAGCAGGTGCGTCTGAATGCCTTTCCATTTTGTGCTGAACTCCAGAATGCTTCAAAAGCCAGCAAAGCAGACACGAGTGCCAACACCAACACCGAGGAGATGTGTCCCATGGAGAAGGAGGAGGCACCATCACCCATCCAAGCAACGCCTCCACCCCAGCCTCTGGAAAAGCTCCCGAAAAAAAAGACTCCCAAAACTGTGAAAACTCCCAAGCAACTGAAGCCATCCAAACCCCCCAAACTTCCCAAACCCCCCAAGCCCCCCAAGCCTCCCAAAACACCGAAAGTTAAGGGAGAAGGGAAAAAGAAAGGAAAGAAGGCAAAAGAGAGTCCCCCACCAGCCATCCCCAATCTGGACTTGCTGGAGGCACACACAAAGGAGGCTTTGACAAAGATTGAGACGCCAAAGAAGGGAAAGGTGGGTCCCATTTTAACTTCACCCTTTTCTCCTGCCATAATAAAGATAAATTCTAGGGGTTTGAACTGGATGAGTTTTAAAGTCCCTTCCAACCCAAACCAGTCTGGGATTCTATGATACTCATTTGAAATGGAACCTCCAAGAAACCTATGATTCAAACTGAGTCTGGCAAGCTTCTGCCAGTTGACAGCCCAAACTGAGGCAAGGTGAAAATGAAAAGATATTTTTAATGGCTTTTTGTTTTTGCTCCTTGAACCATTATATTCTTATTTCAGGTGTTATTCACATACACACAGTTCCGTAACCAAAGACGAAGGAACTCATTTCTAAAGCATCTTACTTGCATAAGATTTTAGTCTAGAATGAGTGACTGAAGATAAAACAATAGTTTGCTTCCATTTTTGCCCATGTAAGACAAGTTTCATTTTGATGTCCTTTAATTCAGCCTGAATTTTGCTGCTGACTTCAGCAGGGCCCAGATTTCATTGAGGCACAGGCAGCATGATGTGTTGTACACTGTTTGTATCAGTAAAACTGTAAGTATCAGTAAACTGTATCAGTAAACTGTAAGTATCTGTAAGTCTTGTCTAAAACACTTCTGAATTTCCTGGGAGTCTGTATGCAGTTTGTGAAACCTGCCCACGGAGCACTAGGCAGGGAGATCGCAGTACTCCTGTACATTGGTATGTCAAGGAGAAATGCAGCTGGTCTTCTGCGTTCAGCCGTTTTTGATTGAATCTCACATTTGGGCTCAGAAAGAACGAATCAGGAGTTTTCATGTTCTAATCCAGCTAAAAGGTGTGTTTCTGTACCATGCTGGCACTCCATCCTCATTGAGATACATGCTGTTTTTTTCCCCAGGCTGCAAAGAACGTTCTAAGTGCTCCCAATAAGGAAACTGCTGCTAAGCAGAATGAGGTGGAGAAATTTGAAGTTCGAGAGCAAAATAAAAGCAAAACAGAAGCCAAATGGAAGTACAAGGTAATGTCTCCTGTTAAATCCTGCTGCTGATTCTGCCATGGAAGTCAAGTGATAGGTGTCTGGAGAAATACTCACAAAAATACTCATACTAAGCAAGAGAGTATGAGGCACCAATTTTCATTTCCCAAAGAAAATGGGAAGTAATCATTGGGGGGGGTGTGGGGGGGGTGTGTGGCAGATTCTCCAAAGCATGTGCTGGATTGTCCATCTTCATCCTTGGGTAAGCCTGCAGGAACACAGTAAATAGTGAGATTTATCAGTGCTGATCTCTTGTGATTCTTACTTTAACACAGTGGAACTACTTTCAGTCTGGAGTAGTTCCAGAGAAGTCAATAACTAATGATGGCATAAACGTAGAGTTAATGAAATCTGAATTATGCCGCATGAATTTAAAGCTTTCCTTCCTGGAGGGCTAGTGTAGGTAGAGTGAGTAAAATTCATTCATAGAATAATACACTTTTTCCCTAGGTACTATTTAAAACAAGGTGATATGAGGCTTTCTTACAGAACTCGCTGCTTTGTGAACTTCTAATGACAGAGGTGCAAACAAATTCCACCGAACAAAACAAAAATACATGCTTTGTCACCTGGGGAAACTACTAAGAATCATGAATCATTAACATTAGAGACATCTATAATTTTTGTGTAAAACTAATCACAGTTAATGTGATCAGATCAATATGTACCAATTAACTCCATGGCCAGTACAGCTTAGGAAAGTACTAGGCGATGCTTAAAAAAATAATCAAAGGCTTCCACTGCACTGAATGACTTTGATACTAAATTACTGAATTCATAATTCAGGCTCTTCTGAAGGTGTGAAAGAAGCAGGTGGAGCCTAGGAAAAAAGCAGTTGTATCTGGGAGGTTGTAGGCACTGTGCTGGATTCTGTCCTTATCCACACAGGACAGTGCTGCCGAGCAGCGTGCTTGGTGCCTGCTCTGATTCACAAAATGTGTGTTTAGTGTTTGACCTCAGTCTGTACCAGTTCAAGAGAGCAATATGTATACTTGCCATCATGTTTCTGGCATGCACTGCTTAAAACTGGTGCTGAAGTGCTTCCTGACTGGGGACAAGTTCCTCGCTAAAACCCATGTTAGTGTATGGAAGACTGTAATCCTCTATCACTCACCACATTGGGGGGGAACATATTATTCTCCTCATACAAGTCAGTGGATTCTGAGGTTAGCTAGGGATCTGAAGTAACAACAAGGCATTTAACTGATTTTATTGTTTTGGCTTGGGTCTTTCTCCTTTCAGAACAGTAAACCTGATTCACTTCTAAAGATGGAAGAGGAACACAAATCAGAAAAGACACCTTTATCAGGAAATAAAGACAACAAATTTACATTCTCTTTCTCTAACAAGAAATTGCTTGGGTAAGTAAAAATCTGACAATACGCATCAACTAAAGAAGCAGACTTAAAAGTCGTTATTTAGGTTTATAATTTTTTTTATACAAGAAGATGAAAATCTGCCTTTGTGGTCAGTGCAGAAAATACACTTGCACAAAAAGTTCTTTTCTCTAGAACTTTTACCTAGAACCCAGCTTAATTTGCCGTCACAGCAAAAACCTGTCTTTGAGGCTGGTAGTTTGCTTGTGAATAGTGACTTCAGCATTCAGCATTGAGTTTTGGCACTTCAGGTTCTTACTAGTTAAGTTATATTAAGCGGGTTTGGGGCAGATCCTTCATGGTACAATTTTAAGTAACTGTAAAATGAACTCTGCATTCCAAAATTCCATGCTGCACGTGTGTTATGCAAATCACGCTATTCTTTGAGGCAGCTTTAAGCAATGTAGTGCTTATTTGAGGCCAGCCAAGGCCACTCTAGTGGGCATTATATCTTGAGATACAAATTTTATGTTCAGAAATGTGTTTGTAAACTGACCCGAGTTGCTGCGGCGCTTTGGGACGTACCCAAGTGTCCTGAGATTTCTGCATAAAGATACTCACTGTCTTCTCGAGTCCACTCACAAGGTGTTTTCCAGTCAGAGCGTTGTTACTGATTTGTAATTACTTTCCTTTCAGTTCAAAGGGAGTCAAACCCCAGCTGAACACCAGTGTGTTTGGGTCACTGCAGAATTTTAAAGAAGACAAAGCGAAACCTGTACGTGATGAATATGAATATGTGTCAGATGATGGTGAACTAAAAATTGATGAGTTTCCAATCAGGAGGAAGAAAAACACTACAAAAAGAGAACTGCCCTGTAAGAATGTTTCCTATTTTGTCTGTATCTGTACAACAAAATCTTAGGGATTAATTGTCCAAAACTAAGCTTTAAAATCTGTATGATTTATAACAAAACAAGCTGTGTCTTAACTGTCAGTCCAGTATAAGTGGATTGGCAGTACTGGGTTTTGAAGAGAAAAGAACCGTGACTTTCTTTCTCCTTTTGTTTTCAATTCAGTTCTGTCAGATAAAAAAGACACTCTGCAGCACACTCCTGTTAAGAAGCCAAAGGTGGAGTCGGTATCATACAAGGTATGGTTATTATTGTACCTATCACAGGAAGCAGTCATTGTATGTCTCTAACAGTACATGCGGCAGGGCTGTGATGGCAGGAGCAAAGCCTTCTTATGGCTGCTGTGGCATCCTCTCCTTCACTCCAGTCACAGCCTGCCCAGAATAGGTGGCAGCCAGACATTGCCAGGAATAAGTGTCATGTGGTGCTGTGGCTTGAGCTGCTGGTGCATGGGCAGGCTTGGTGGGAGGCTTGTGGGGACCATGACAGTTGTCCATCACCACAACAACAGGAACAAGGAAGAACTTCCTTCTTACCTTCCCGTAAGAAGGAACGGGAAGGGTCAGGAGTTTTCTGTCATACCTGGCTTGATGTTACGTTGCTGATTGATAAACACAAGGGGCTGTCTCAGGCTGCACTCTCAACCTGTGTCTGTTCTCCTGTTTCCATTCACTTTAACACTGGTTGTTAAAGTTCCATGTTCATGTTTGACAGATGAAACTGCAAGTACTCGTACAATGGAACTCATGTCACTTCTCATTTCACATTATTAGAAGCCCTTAATACCTATTAGGTGGCAATTAAAGGTTTTGTTTACTATCACTTAGCAGAGTCTCCCTCTGCCCATTATGGGTTTACATCTAGAATGCTGTCAACACAGCGTGATACTTTACATGTCCCTTTACATGCAGTGTCAATGTGCCTGTTGATAGCTTGCCTTCAGGAAGTTGAACAGCACATATGGAAGCTTGCTCTGTATTAGCATGGAAGCTTAATATTGGAAATTAAATGACATTAAAACTTAATGTTTTGCCCAACTGTGATTAATAAAATAAAAAAAAATCGTATTATAATATCTGAATAAATCAGGAAAAGTAAAATACATTATTAACACAGCACTGTAGCTGACTCAAATGTTTGACCCTAAGAACTAAGAAATCCTTTTATCCTGGTTCGGCTCAGACATATTCAAGAGCAAGTGCAGACCTCCTTGCCTGAGTTAGTAGTTGTTGCCTGGATACCAGTATACAGAGAACAGGGAAAAACCTGCTGGTATCTCGCTGTGCAGAAGCTAAAGGAGGGAGGCCAGTCCCTGGAGAGGACAGTGCAGGCTACGCATAAGGGCTAGTTCTTTAGAGGTCTGAAAACAGGGCTGGAATGGGGAAAAAGGATGTTCTGTTATACTCTAGACTACAGTGCATAGAGATACCAGCCCCAGAAAGACAGCAGATGCAGGCAGCTTCCTTCAGAGGCCTCAGTTTCCACTGTTTCTATGTGGCTATCCCATTCCTCTGGCAGTTCTCCCTGTTCTCTTGCAGTAGTGATGCCAGAACTGGGTCTGTCCCTGTGTCTGAATTGGCTCTGTTAACAGTTTTGCAAGATACAGACCTGTGCCCTGCTGCATATCTGGGCTGACAGACATATGGCCACACATTCACTTCTCTTGCTACATGGGTCTCAAGAACAGGAGCAGGGGCTGAGAAGGCAACACAGCACCTGGAAATGCCACCTTATGGTGGTTTGATGCCATGTGCAGGATCAGATCTCAGAGCTGGTTCTTCAGGGTTGGAAGGGGATAGAAATCCTGCCATGGGTATGGCCTGCAAGGCAGCTGACATTTACTGTGCTCCTGATTTTGTTTGTCTTTTGGTCTTTTGTTGTATTTAATGAAAGCACATGGCAAAGGCCAGGCCTGTGTCTCTGGAGGAGCAGGAGGCTGGGGACTAACTTCCACTTTTTTGAACCTGTTCCTTGTTTTTGCAGAGTGATGACTCGTCAGATGAAGATTTGCTTCACATTGACACAGAGGCAAAGCCAGGGCGCAATTCCAAAGTAAAGAAAGAGAGTGGAAGTTCAGCGGGAATTCTTGATCTTCTGCAGGCAAGCAAGGAAGTTGGGGGTTTGGAGTATAACACCAACAGGTAAGCACCAAGGGATGGTGTTCCCTCTTACCCATAAACAGAAAAGGCTTTTTTGTGGCTCTGTGTGTGAGAATGAATTTTGCACCTCAGCAACTGCTTTTTTTTTTTAATCCAGTAAGGAAATTCTTCCTTTACCCTGTGATCTGGAGGGAGAGGTGGGAAAGTGCATGGGAAAGATTTTGGTGATATAATGTAGAGGCATTTCCCATCTGCAAATGTTGAACATCCATTTTAGCAATAATACCATATCAGATGAATCATTAAAAAGGAAAGGAGAATTCAGTGGATGCGGCTTGAGGGCATGAATAATGGTTTTTAATGTAGTAATAATTAAGTAATGTAGTAATGTTGTAATAATAAAGTAATCTAGATGACCAGGACTCCTTCCATAAGGCATTATAAGGTGCTGTGCAGTTGCCCCAATGTCAAATGTTTGCAGGAAGAAAACAGGGAATTATCTACCCTCCTTCACACCCCGGTCATCATTCTTCTCCCTGTCAAAACACATGGCTTGGAAAACACCAAACTCTTTCATGGATACTTCTATACCTAAAATGGAAGTGCTTGTCTGGCCTTGGTTGGGTTTTATAAGGGACCTTTTTGGTAGACACTGATGTTGGCACTGGATGGTTTGGAATATGGTTAATAAGGGACAGCAGTAGAGCTTTTATTAATCCAAACAGTGAGGAGTGAAAAGCAATACAGAATTGGAAAATACAGTTCCTAGACTCAAATCCTGCAGTGCAGGATCGTCTGGAACATGGGTTTTGTTTGGGCCCATCTCCAAACAAATGGATGGGTTCACTACCTCCAGTGTTTTAAGATCTTAAACTACTGGTAGAGAATTAGGTAGCAGAAGCATTCATGTTGTTTTGAAAAAAGCTAGTGGAACTCTTCACATATGGAAATGTCTTGCTTAACTCAAACAAATCCCCAAGAAGGGCTTTGGGGAACTGACTTTATGGCTTCTGTGCACATAATGGCACCACAGACATGAACTGCTACATCTTATGCCCTGTCCTCCCTAGTAGTCTGCTGATGAAGTAGATCTTTGCTGCTGCAGTCTTAACTGGATGATTTGTCCCCCATCTGTAGAAGACCAAAGGTATTCACTTAAGCACTTTCCACTGCTCCATAGGAACCACAGCCTTGATACTTTTGGAAGCTCTGGGTAAATTATTGGCACAAGTTTCTAGCCTCTAACTATGCCTGTTGTGCAAACAAAGGAGTTATCTCCTGGAAGGTGAGAATGACAGGTCAGGTGGAGATGTGGCAGTGAAATGTATGGCAAGGCTGTTCTTGTCTGGCCTTTTAATAAGCCAGTTCCATCTCAACTCTGCTTCATTTAAAAATCATCTTTACCAGGCAGGCTAGGCATATTATGGGGTTAGAATGGTTGGGGTTGGAAAGGTCCTTAATATCATCTATTTCCAACAGCCTGCCCACAAACTAAACCATGTCACCCAAGATTCCATCCAGCCTGGCCTTGAACACTGCCAGGGATGGAGCATTCACAGCTTCCTTTGGCAACCTGTGCCAGTGCCTCACCACCCTCACAGTAAAGAACTTCTTCCTTATATCTAACCTAAGCTTCCCCTGTTTCAGTTTGAACCCATCATCCTTTGTCCTATCACTACAGTCCCTAATGAAGAGTCCTTCTCCATCATCTCTGTAGCCCCTTCAGACACTGGAAGCTGTTCTGAGGTCTCCACGCAGCTTCTCTTCTCCAGGCTGAACAGCGCCAATGTTCTCATCCTGTCTTCATGTGGGAAGTGCTCCAGCCCCTGATCATCCTCGTGGCCTCCTCTGGGCTTCCTCCAAGAGCTCCATATGCTTCTTATGTTGAGGACACCAGAGCTGCACACAATGCTCCAAGTGAGGTCTCACAAGAGCAGAGTAGAGGGGCAGGATCACCTCCTTCAAACTGCTGGTCATGCTCCTTTTGATGCAGCCCAGGACACAGCTGGCTTTCTGGCCTGCGAGCAGTGTTGGTTCTCCAGGATGGCTGTGTGAGGCAGAATTTATCCTACTCATGATTCATATAGCAGATATTGCCAGTGGCAGGGGGGTTGGAACTAGATGAGCTGTAAGGTCCCTTCCAACCCAAACCGTTGTGATTCTATGGTGCATGAGAGCAAGAGGTGTGTTGCACCATTTTATATGTGCAAAACAGCAAAACCAGTTTGCTTTGAGCAGTAAAGCCACATCCCACATTCCGTAGTGTCAGTATCTGTTTCCTCCCTGCTTTGTCTAGATCTGCTTTGGTTATAAAAGCCACAGAACCTGTGGAGGAAGTAGAAACAGCTATAGGAGTGGTCTGAGAGTTGAGAACAGACTGGACAAAGAGGTGGATGCTGTCCTCACCCATGCTGGGCCTTTGCTGGCTATTGGGGGCTGTGACCCAGGAAAAGACGAAAGGACCTGTTAAAATGGAATGAAAATGCTCGCTCAGATAGGAAGATACTATTATCTAAACCCAGGAAAGATGGGAAGCTAAAAGCCATAACCGAGAATTCCAAAAGATGCGCCTTCTGGTCAATGGGGAACATATGGAATAAGTTACTAGAGGAAACCATAGAAGCAAATTTTATCAGTGAGTTTAAATATATATATATATATTTATATATACGTTTTTTGATGTTTAGAGAGAAGATGGAATTTTTTAAGGTCGCAACGTAGTGACAGAGCTATAGAGAAATCAAAAGGAGGGAGTGTTTCTGAACCAGAGACATCTTTTGGTTCAATCTTCTCCGTTTATTAGGCAGTTGTCTCTTTCACAGCTTAGAGATTAAAGCATGTTATATAGACTGGCTTCGTGCAGAGTACATCAGTTCTGGAGTGCCAGGCAGCCCTGTGACAGCAGTCTTGCCATTGTGCAGCAACATTGGGAGGTTGTTACTCTCTGCAGCACAGTGACTGGGATTCTCAACTCTCTGGTGAACAGAGGTGTGCATGCCGAGTGTCCTCTAAGAGTTCTCTTTTCAGTCCTAATGGGGGTGAAAAAGCCAATGATTTTCCAATCAAGTAACATAGTCACTATACGTTACAGAATCCTAGACTGGTTTGGGTTGGAAGGGACCTTAAAACTCTTCCCCGCCTAGCAAGCATCTGGTGGTTTTAGCTGCAGACAGTGCAGGAACTGAAGGAAGTTCACGCTGGAAGCTGCCAGCTTCGCCTGCAACACCCAGCACTGCATGGTAAACCCTGGTGCAGCTGCTACATGGTCCACAGGTAAAAAAATTCACATAATCCCAGACTGGTTTGGGTTGGAAGGGACCTTAAAGCCCATCCAGCTCCAACCCCTGCCACGGGCAGGGACCTCTTCCCCTGGAGCAGCTTGCTCCAAGCCCTTGTGTCCAACCTGGCCTTGAGCACTGCCAGGGATGGGGCAGCCACAGCTTCTCTGGGTACCCTGTGCCAGTGCCTCAGCACCCTCATAGGGAAGAGCTTCTGCCTTAGATCTAACCTGAACTCCCCCTGTTTCAGTTTGAACCCGTCACCCCTTGCCCTATCACTACAGTCCCTGACAAAAAGTCCCTTTCCAGCACCCTTGGAGACTGCCATAAGATACTGGAAGGCTGCTCTGAAGTCTTCATGCAGCCTTCATTCTCTTCCTTGCTTGGGAAGTGTCTTTTGCTGTCTACAACGGGTTAAAAATGCCACTCAATAATGGAGGAGGACTCAGGCCTTTCAGTTTCCTCCCTCCAGCCTGGGCTCTGGAGACTTGCAGACTTTGTGGTTTCTGAAATCAGTCACTAACGCAGTCACATAACTAAACTCCGCATGAATTAGTACACTGTGTGTTGTAGTTCAGTGGGAATGTGTCATATCAATTTTGGCTCTTGTATAAACAATTAGGCTTTGGCAGTATGTCTGCAGCTTGATTGAAGAAAGCTCCCGATAAATGAAATGAGTATGTTTCATTTCATAATTATGCTGGGCTGTTTAAATGGCCATAATGTGCTTTTTAAAAGAAATAAATGGAAGAAATATGAATACAAACCTAGCGTGTCACAACATAATGCTAGGTGGTCATGTCTGACTCTCAGCAATAATTTCCATCTTTCCTTACTTGTAAAACAGTAAAAGGTAGGCATATGTATGTACTTGTATATAGATATATATATAAAAATATATATATCAACCTTGAAAAGAGGAGACTCAGGACACCTTAGAGCAGCCTTCCAATACCTAAGGGGACCCACAGGAAACCTGGAGAAGGGTTTTGGACAAGGGCCTGTAGGGACAGGCCAAGGGGAATGGCTTGAACCTGCCCGAGGGGAGACTGAGATGAGCTCTTAGGCAGAAGCTCTTCCCTGTGAGGGTGCTGAGGCACTGGCACAGGGTGCCCAGAGAAGCTGTGGCTGCCCCATCCCTGGCAGTGCTCAAGGCCAGGTTGGACACAGGGGCTTGGAGCAAGCTGCTCCAGGGGAAGAGGTCCCTGCCCGTGGCAGGGGTTGGAGCTGGATGAGCTTTGAGGTCCCTTCCACCCCAAACCAGTCTGGGATTATGTGAATTTTTTTACCTGTGGACCATGTAGCAGCTGCACCAGGGTTTACCATGCAGTGCTGGGTGTTGCAGGCGAAGCTGGCAGCTTCCAGCGTGAACTTCCTTCAGTTCCTGCACTGTCTGCAGCTAAAACCACCAGATGCTTGCTAGGCGGGGAAGAATTATTGCAGTAACCTAATCTCTCAATCATGTGTCCTTGTCTTTACAAGAGTAAAAGGAAAGAATAAAATCCCTAACAGGGAGGCCATGCAAAATCCCAAACTGGTTTGGGTAGGAAGAGACCTTAAAGCTCACCCAGTTCCAACCCCCTGCCACTGGCAGGGACACCTTCCACTAGAGCAGCTTGCTCAGAAGTCACAGAGCCACAAACCATTAAGAAGTGCTCTAGCTGCTTTGCTCCTGCTCCCCCACGGATTTCAAGTGTTTGCTAAGTCAGAGTTGTAACCCACAGATAGTTCACTCCCATAAATATTTTGAGTTTGAAGTCACTGCTGAAGCGGCAGGAAGGGGATAGATATGTCCTTCCAGAGCTTACAAATTGCTTCCTGGGTCTTTCTGAATTCTTTCAGGCTTAGAAAGCTGCAGTGCTTCTAACGGAAGCATGCACAAGCACGTGCTCTAATGAGAAACACTTTGCCCCACGCACAGCTCTGTGTCTTTGAGACATTTCTCCCACACTTTCAGGCTGTGGTCTGACTCTCAGAACCACTGGTTTTGATCATATTCCACTATTTACTTGTTGAAGTTTGTGTCGCTTAAGGCAGTTTCTCTCTGATTTGCCGATTTAGTGGCCACTACTTGATGGTCTGTTTGCAGTGTTTTGAGAGGTTGATGTTTGCAAAAGCAGTTGGGGGAAAAACTGGAAAGCGAATACGTTAATTTCTTATAGATGGTGCAAAATATGCGTTTGATAGGAGAAGGCTAAAGCATCTGGCATGATAATGAAGGGATTAAAATGTCTCTTTCCTAACTAAGCATTCTTTTATTCATTGAGTTTCTAGCTGCTAACCCCAGTCTTAACTCATTTCCAGGATTATTTATTAATGCAATTAGTGCCCAGAAACTCCCATTATGTCTTGTCCATTACTCTATCCTGAGTCCTGTAATGGTTTAAAGTGGATTAACTTAAAGTAAAGTAAGAGAAAGCAATGTGGTACTGCTAATTTGCTTGGGAAATTCTGTATCTTGGTGGCTTCTGCTGCACAACCGTAAAAATATCATTCCCACAGCAAAGGGGGGTGGGGAGGTGGGGGGTGGTGTTTGCATTTTGCATTTCACTTTTTGCCCAAACTCCAAAGTTCTGGCAGCGCTTGAGGATGTGTTCTGCCTGCCACAGAATTAATGTCTGACTTCATCTGAGGAGATTATCATTCCTCTGCATTCTCTGTGGTGGGGAGCTTGCTTTCCACATCACTAAGCATAGATGCCAGTCAGAATTTACATGTTGTTGACCTCAGCCTGCTCCATAGGAGTGTTTCTTCCTGTAGTAGATGTGCTGTGCCTGTTGACAACTGGCATTAAAATACCAAAAAGCAAGTTCCATGAAAGCAAGGTTTTCACCCACCCTGCAGCCCCCCCATCCAGTCCATGTCTCTCCAGCATCTCCTGTAATCAGTCCATCCCACACCCATATCAGAAAACCATCCCAATGCATTATAGAAATTTCTTCAGTTGTTTGTGACCCACGATAGAATCATAGAATGATTTGGGTTGGAAAGGACCTTAAGATCATCCAGTTCCAGCCCCCTGCATGGGCAGGGACACCTCACAGCAGACCATGTCGCCTAAGGCTCTGTCCAGCCTGGCCTACAATATTCTTTTCTAGGAGATGCTGGAGTGGTGATATCCCCCAGTGTGAACTGCTGCCTGTGATCATGAGCTTCCTTACAGTTGTTCAGATTCTTCCTCTACTCTCTTGGCAGCATGTCACAGAAGCACACCATAGCATCCCCCTCCAGTGCTGACCCATAAGCCCTTAGAGCTGGTAGTAGAGACACTGTATCATTGCCAGACTCTTTCCAGTGATGCCCAGGGACAGGACTGTTGCAGATTATCTTAAGTTTTACTGTATCTTTCTATATTTTGTGTTTGATTATGAAGCAGTTAACTATTAGAACATCTTGATTTAAGAAGTTAGCCTCTATGTTAGCATGGGATGCTGTGTTAGCCTAGAAATTAGACGCTGTGTTGCTTCAAGTCCCTGTTCTCTGTGACATGCTAGCCTTAGTCCTTACTCTCTAGAGCATAACCAAAGCACCTAGGGTTCATTGTATATAGGATGAGTTATGTGACAACCTGGCAAGGCAGAAATCTCGCCGGCCAACTTGGCAACAAAACTTATTTTTAAGGTGACCTAAAGTAAACTGCCTTCATTATAATACTAAAAAGCACACCCACAGATCAAGAAGACCCTTGCCCAAGTGAAGACCCTTCCTCTGCGCAAGCGTAGTAGCAGAAGAGAATGACACTGCAGATGTTATAATTGTATGTAAATCACTAACCAATCATTGTAACTGGGAGTGTACTACCTTGTGATTTTTGTGTATAAATGTAAGGATGAAATCAGCACTGGGTGTGCTTGATTTGTGGAAATTCCACCTAGCACCCAGCGCTGCAATAAAGAAGTGCCTGCTTCTTAATGCTACACTGGTGGTAAGGAGTTTTATTCTCCCAGCGTTCGGTGACAGGACAAGGAGCATTTGCCATAACTAAACCACAAGTTTTATCTCAACATGAAGAACTTCCTCCTGTTGAGTGTGGAAGAGCACTGAACAGGCTGCCCAGGGGGGTTGTGGAGTCTCCCTCGCTGGAGACATTCTAAACCCTCCTGGACATGTTCCTGTGTAACCTTCTCCTGGTGGCCCTGCCTTGAAGAGGGTTGTACCGAATGATCCAAAGAGGTCCCTTCCAACCATAAGGATTCCATGATTCTTTGTGATCCTATGAATGCTGGTTTGGGCTATGAAAAGCAACCTGGCCCCTGTCCTCGCCCCTGCTGATGCTGTCACCCACCAGCATCAGCAGCCCCCAGGGAGCTGCGCATTGCATGCCAGCTTCCTTACTTCTGGGGCAGCACCCTAAAACCTAATGGGCTGACTGGGATACTGCTGGTAGCATAAGAATCACTTGTGGTATGTCCAGCTGCTCAAAAGGCAGTAATCAGGAAACCTCTCCTAGCAGCACTGTGCAGGAAAAGGAGTAAGCTGTTTGAGAGGGGTTCCTTCGTTTCTGGAATCATTGATAGCTCTTGTGTTTCTCACTGTTCCCCACAGTCAGCCACCTGCCTCACCCAGCACGCAGGAAGCGATCCAGGGCATGCTATCCATGGCAAACCTCCAGTCCTCAGAGTCCTGCCTCCAGCCATCGTGGGGAACCAACCAAGCGAAGAATAACTCCATCTCCACACAGAACTCTAAAAAAACAGGTGGTGGCAACAACAAAAACACCGGCAAACGGTTACTGAAGAAAAGCACAAAGAACAACATCGACATAGAAGATTATGATGAGGACCAGGACCACTTAGATGCCTGTTTTAAAGATTCAGACTATGGTGAGTACAGATGAGCTCTAAGTGGGTGCCTGCGGCTGCATGTACATACCTGTGCATGTTTGCACATACACCCATGTTTCTCATGATGCGCTTGCTCACATTCTGTCCCATTGGAATCCACTGGGTGTTTTGGGAAGGAGTGCAAATAACAAGAGACCTGCATGGCAAAATTAAGCAAACACTGTAAAGACGGGTAGGCTGACCGCAGAGCCAGTGGTGACATGGCCATCCAGACAGACTGTATTTGGGGCATGTCACAGTCAGACAGTCTTAAGAAACATGGAAGCCCACTGAAACCACAGCAGTCAGCCAAGAAACAGGAAACTGTCCCAGAAATGTGTGTCAGAAATGACAGAAATGTCTTTGTCTACACAATGGCAATAAAATATCCAGCTAAGATGAGTGAGAAGTTGAATTTGTACTTGGAAAAGGGATCCAGTGGTGTTTTGAGTGCTGGCAGAGAATGCCAGCATCTGAAGCAGAAATGGGCACAAAGCCAGTTTGCACCAGTTACATCAGTTCTGCCATAATAATCTGGAGGGGTGTTTTTTGAGTATAAAGAAGTGAGGAAATGAAGGAAAGGAATAATGTGAAGACTGGTAGGGGCTGGAAAATCTGAAGTCCCAAAGAGGGCAAGAAGTTGGTAGAGGTTTATACTGGAGTCTGTGTGTCTGAGTCTCCCTGACAAGCAGGGCCACCAGAAATCATTTGTTACGATTGGAAAAGTGAAGTGTGTCTTTTCACATTATTAACAGAGACACCAAGGTGAGATGGAGATGTTGCAGAAGGCTGCCCAGCCATTTAGAGTGCCTTTGCATGCAGTGGCGGTGCTGGAAGGTGCTTTGGGAAAGGGCAGCTCCGTGAAGCTGTTGGGCAGGGCTGTGGTTTAGAGACCGACATCACAAGTGAACAAGGCTCTGCTCTACTGAGGGGTGGATTTGCTTCTTGTGTGCCTGTGCCGCCAGTGAATGGGGAGTCTTTGAGGGGAGCAGGCTTGGTTTCCAGAGGCTTTGTGCCACCTCTGATCATCAGGCTTCTGGTGTCAATGGCCAAATGCCACAGTAATGCCAAAATCACGAGTGAGGTGGCAAATGGCAGCTAGCAAGAAAATCAAACGTGTGTGGAAAAAAAAAGAAAAGAAAAGCAGATACTTCATAGTCCAGGTTGGGACAATGTTCAGAGAGATCAGTTGGAGTTTATCCCACAGGCCTGCAAAGGGTCCTTTGGCAGAATGGTTCACATTTACCTTTTGGATACTTGCACTGTGTCTTATTTGTCTCTGCTGCATGGTGCAGGAGTCACAGGAGTCAGGACGCTGTGTGCTGAATGAAGTGGTTGGCTGACATGCCTTCAGTACCAGTCTAGCTTGAGATAAGGGAACCTGTTCATGTATCTTCTAGCTCTGCTGCTGCTCCACAGACAAGAGAAAGAACTGATTTTTCCTATCTGAGAAGTTTCACTGTGTATCCTAAAAGTACCTGGTCACAGCTTAATGACAGCAGCTCCCAGGTGTAGTGTGTGCATTAGAGTAGAAAGTTCCCTGAGTGGTGCAGCTGTGTCACCACTCAGGGGTTATTTCTGGGGCCCTTGCTATTATAGCTGTGCTGCCTGTAGTTACTGCACCCACACAGAGCAAGTGGGCCTCGATGCAAGGGTAGAGCTGTTTCCTACACTGAAACTATTGCCTTTGTTTCCCACTGTAGTTTACCCTTCTCTTGAATCAGATGAAGATAATCCAGTTTTCAAATCCCGATCAAAGAAAAGGAAAAGTTCAGATGATGCCCCTTACAGTCCAACTGGTAAGTCTGTCCTGCCCTGACTCAGGCTAAGTTGTGTAGGTCCCTAATAAGTCAGCCATTTTTCAAGGAGTGTGGAAATTTTAAGACCACAACTAGCAATGTCTTTATCATGTGAAGGATTAATCCCTCCCAGCACAGTGGGAGGTGACAGCCTGCGCTGGGACTCATGCCAAGCAGTGTTAGCCTTCCTCTGTCAATCAGGTGGCAGGAAAAGTCATTCCTTGGTGGGTTGTTGGTTTATTTTTCTTCACACTCTTGGTGATGGAACAGTTGGTGGCCCCCTTAGCAGTGGTGTAGCCATGAAACCCCAGACAGCTGAATAGCCAGGGCTTTTAGGGGTTGGCTGTGTAAAGAATAATGAGAGAGAGTGTGGGAATAGTCCTCCATGTTCAGTCAAAGCTGGTGGTCTGGAGGGGTGGTTTTGTTGCAGCACATCAGGGTCAGTGACAGGCAAGGGGGTCCTTAGACCCCTTTGATGTGCCCACTAACAAGGAGGTCTCTGCAGCTTGCTGTGTGTGTGACAAGCAGCCCATGTCTCATCAGCTTGTGGCACGCATGTCCACCTGCAGCTTGTGGGGCAGTGAACACTTTCCATTTGGAAACGATGCTGGAGTCACTCATATCTGTAGCGTAGGCAGAAACCTCCATGGCTTTGGCTTCAGGTAGCTGCAGCTGCCAGTGAAGTTGCTCAGCTGTGTTTCATCCTTATTGGTAGCTTCTCCCCAGGCCACTGTGACTGGAGGCTGTTGGCACCTCCTGGCTTTGCACGCATCCTGGGGAAGGAAGGGCAGAGGCTGCTGGATCCCTGGCCCTCCCTGCACAGGAGGTGGGTTGGTATCAGTGCTCTCACAGACACCTTCTGCACATCTCACCTGCATCTGCTTTCCTTGTAGCACGCGTTGGCCCTTCGGTGCCTCGACAAGACAGACCGGTGCGAGAGGGCACAAGAGTTGCCTCCATTGAAACTGGACTCGCCGCTGCTGCAGCCAAGTTGTCACAGCAGGTGAGGCTGCTTCAGAAGTCATAGCTATCAGGAAACGAAAGCCCTCTCCCCAGCAGCAGCCGTGCCGTGCAGTGTCAGCCCTCCCCAGTGTTTACTCATAACAGTGACACAAGGCTCAGCAGTCTCAGGGATGTGATGAAAGTCCAACAATGTCACAACATGACAATGCTGCAGCTCAGAGTAGGCGATGTGTTGGAAGTGTAGAGAAGGATGAGCGAGCGTAGCCACCAGGCTAAGACAGAAGGAGGTTGCCTGAAAGAAGTGTGCATGAACAGCACATTGATGTGTATCTGGTGTGACTGGTGTGATTGCCTTGTCTGTGGAAATTGGCTGCTGAGAAGCATAAGGATTAACTTCCAAAGACTTGCTGAACTGTGGATAACTGTGGGTCAGTTTAGCAAAGATTGAGGCACTCTGAGTGTTGCTGAGTGTCTGGTCTCTGAAGAGATGCTAAGTTCCCAATGCACACAGGCCCCATAAATGAGGCAGGAAGGTGACCAGGTCTGCTGGAGCAAGGTTGGTGAGACACTTTGGCAAGCTGCTGGAGATGCAGGCTTTGGTGGCATTGGGCTTCTGTGGTGTGTACTGTTCAGTAGAGGAGCTCTTAAGAATGGCAGCAGGGTTTCATAAAGGAGTGGACTGAAAGTAGGCAAGGGAAACAACATGGTGGCAGAGCACTGTTCTCATGGTATGTATGTATAAGTGCAGTTACAGGTGGAAATAACATGTATGTCCTAGCAGGAAGCAGAGTCTGGGAATCAGTGGGATGTTTAATGTCCTCCGTGCTGTTATGAAAGTGTATGAAGATACCTGAAGATAGGAGGTGACAGTTTTTGTGGAACATCGAAAGATTGTCCATGCAAAACCCCACTGGTCTCCCACGGCAGGGTCGTTTTGGTCCTGGCTGGCTCCCGCTCACTGCAGTGTGTGCAGAGTTGACAAACAAGGATGCTCTGCACAAAGCACACACATAGGTCAAGAAAGACAATAAAGGCAAATGTTTGCCTGCAGCAGAGAGACCTGTGAGCGAGACGGTGTTGGAACAGCCCCTGAGCAGTTTGTACATGGCAAGCTTCATGGGTTTTCGTTGTATCAGGACCCTAAGCAACGCCGCCGGCCCTTGCTGTAGCTAAAGGTCTTCTGGGGATTAATCTGAGCTTCATGTTTGTCATTTTAAAGGAGGAACAAAAAGGCAAGAAGAAAAAAAATACCAAAAAGAAGCTGTCAACCAACAACGTGAACAAACCGGCTCAGGAAGGCAGCTCGCCAGAGCTGAAGCTGGAGTCACATGCCAGCAGCCTCACAGATCACGAGTACACCGCAGGGGCCAGCACCTTTGGGGTCGCCCAGCCTAACAGGGGATCGCAGCCGATGGCACCCGGTGTTTTCCTCACACAGAGGAGACCCTCATCATCCTCGCAGAACAATGCCTCCGCCAAAGGTACCAGGAAACGCCTGGAGTTATGGTGTAGGAATGGGGAAGGGTGAATTGGTCGTGTAATCCATGCCTTTTGCAGGGACCTCTCATGTTGTGTCTGCCATGGGTATGTACAAGTGCTTCAGTAGGTCAGATCTGGTCGGAGACAGGGCCCATGGCTTTGGCTGTCCTGGCATCGTGGGCCCAAACACGTGTTTGCTTCTGGGCTGTTTGTTGCAGGGTGCGAGGCATCCCGTGCTAGGAAATACTCCTGAGCATGCCCCGAGGCTCCTGAGGACACCTGCAGTGGTCACATCACAGTCCAGCCTGTCTGGCGAAGCTTGTCCAGGGGAAGATACATCCACGAAGGCTGTTCTGCTAGGGCTAGGTCAGGCTCTGCTGTGGTTGGGTGGTGGTTGTACACCAGTACCTGTGAGGACATCCTCCCAGCACGTGTAGAGCAGTGCACATCCGCAAACTTGTCTTGAGAGTTGCCACAAGGGAGCAGAGGAATATCAAACCCTGGGAGTAACACAGCTGCACAACCAAAGCCAAGAGAGAGGAAGAGGTCGCTGCTTGTCTGCTGTAGGGAGACTGTTATAAAGCTGAGGCTGTGCTGGAGTCTGGGCTAGGACCTCCTATTCTCTGCTTGAACTTTGCTCAGTGAGTGTGACAGAGACAGGTGTGGGACAGGCACTGTGTAGTGTGAAGATTAAGGGTGTGATTCTACTGGGAGAGTGCCTGATGTGAGCCAGGCGATGTGGCAGATGTTTCCTGTGTCCCACTCTGTTTGAGTGGGGCAAATTAGAAGTAGAGCACAGTGTCCTGACAAACAGTAGAACACCAGAGCAGCTGGAACAGGCCATACAGGACGTACATTGCCCATGGTAGGTGCTAGGGTCCTGCCAGGAGCTGGTAATACCTGTGGCTGTCTGCAGAACCAGAGTGGAATGAACGTATTTGCCTGGAATTATGTCTTTGTGGTGAAATGGTGACATTAGTCTAACAGGTCCAAGCCAGCGGAAGATGTCATGGGAAAAGGAGGGCTGAATGAAGCCAAATCCCAGTCTGGTTGGTGAGTCAGGGCATCGTGAAGGAAGCCTGATCACACCTTGCCCATGGCATAGCTCAGTCTTCAAAGGAGGGAAAGAGCCATGTGCCAAGAAAGCAAGTGGCTGACACTGCAGGGAGCAGAGCACTTTCAGAGCTTCCTGTGCAGAGTCTTGGGACAGCTGGGGGCACCAAGGGGACTTCAGGGCGTCTCTCTGCATGGAGCACAGGAGAGTCCCAAGTCTAGGATCACCCCAGATTAGGCATCACTAGGAGTGAAGGAACTATGGAAGGATATGGTGGGATGAAGCAGGAATTAGGGAGCTCTAAGGCCTCCTCAGGGAAGGTCTGTCAGTTTTAACAAGTGAGGCAAAAGGATGAGAAAAGAGGAAACTTCCTGTGGAAGGTGTCACCCACAGAGTCATGGTCTTCAAGGCTGGGGCCCTTAATGCAGATGGGAAAAGCAGAGAGAAGCTGAGTGCCTGCAGGTGTCGCACACAGGTGTGCCAATGGCAGCATAATGGGAAGAGAACAGGCTGTATGGGTTTGTGTGTGCCCAGCAGTCCTGCCTGTACTGGTGACCAGGAAAGTTTCTGGCCCTAAGGTGAGTGAGTGCAGAGGAGCTGCAGCAGCTGCCCAGGACCAGCAGACGGGGAGCACAGACCTCACTGAAGCACACAGCTCGTGAGCGAGGGTCTGGGCTCATGGTGGTGGTGTCCTCTTACGGCATGGGGACAGGAATGGGTGTATTGTAGTGCCTTGGTGCTAGCCTGAATCTGTAGGAAGTGTGTGTGTGCCCGTGCCTGTCTGTGTGTGTGTCTTTTCAGTGTCCTTCTGGCAGGGCTGGACATAGGTGATCTCGGTAGTGCTGGAGGAAGAAAGGGCAAGAAGAAATGTGGAGCTGCAATGGTACGTGGGTTAGTCCTGGTGCAGTGGCCAAGGGACCAGACATCCTCAGGGCAGTGCTTGGAGCAGGACTCACGGTGGCCCACGAGCTCAGCATTCCTGGGATACAGATTTCCCTTAGAGGTGCTCAGAGATCCCTGGGGGGTACTGTAATGGCCTGCTAGGTGTGAGGAGCTGAAGGTGCCCTTGTGTGTGTATGCAGCCCTGCAGAGTGGGACGGTGCTGGCATGGCTGGGCTCCGACCGGCAACCTGTGGGCAAACAGGTCACCTGTGCGCAGGGAGCTGGGCCGGGCGCCGGGCCGGGACAGGGCTCAGGGCCGCAGCCGGAAGGGACGAGCTGCGCCCCGACCCCGCGCAGGGGCACTCCGGCTCCAGGGCCGTGCCCCGCCGCGGTGCGCGGGCCGGGGGCGGAGGGACGGCGGCCCCGGGCAGGGCTGGCTGCGCGGCGGGGCGGGCCCTCACGCTGCTGCCCCGCTCTCCTTCCAGGGAAGCGCACGAAGAAGGGGATGGCCACGGCCAAGCAGCGGCTCGGCAAGATCCTGAAGATCCACCGGAACGGGAAGCTGCTGCTCTAGCGGCGGGGCCGCGGGCAGCCGCCGCCGGGCTCTCGGCCACCACCACCCCCCCGTTAACTTTCAGCGGTCGGACTGTACAGAACCCTGCTATAAATATTTTTTACTATAGGTGTCCTTTCTCAGAGCGCTGAGCCTGCCCAGCCGCGAAGTTAATCCCGACCCGACCCGACCCGACCCGGCCCGGCCCTCAGGCGGAGCCGCGGGGAGGCGCGAAGGCGCCGGGCCAGGCCGCCCCCTTTCCGCCCGGCGGGCGCAGCGGGCGGGGCCGCGGGCGGGCAGGGGCCGGGGTTGGGCCGAGGCCTCGGGCTGAGGCGCCGTGCTATGGCGGCCGGCTTGCTGAGGCGCCGTGCTGTAGCGGCCATTGTGCTGAGGCGTTGGGCGCGTTTCTCAGGCACTCCCCCCGTCGCCCTGTGTAGCTGCGCTTCCCGAGGCTCCTTTTCCTAGAATGTAGCTTGTACATAGCTTTTGGAATAACCGCCGCCGGTTTTTTACACGGGGAGAGTCCCTCCGGGGCGCCGCCCGCCGGTACCAGCTCTTTGCGTAACTTCTTGTACGAGGAGGGAGACGAAGTTATTTTACTAGCACCTTGTGGAGTGTTTCCGTGTTTTGTGACGATGTAATTTATTAATGTTTGTAGCTTTTTATATTTGTACATTTCTTATGGGCTTTGTTTATATACACACATTACCGGGGCGCGGCGCCCGCGGAGCCAGCGCCCCCCGCGGGAGGCGAGGCGAGGCCCGCGCCGGCTTTTTTTATTATGATTATTATTATTAGTATTATTATTTTTTCGCGACATGTACATTTCTAACAAAGTTTATCGTGGCTATCTATCTATGACGGTGTTTTATTTACCGATTCATTTCAAATGCTCTTGTATCGAGTTCACAAAATCTTCAAGTAAGCCTAGAGCAAAGTTTAAAAAAAAAGAGGAAAAAAGAAAAAAAGGGGGGAAAAAGCAAAGTAAACTATTTCAGGTTTTGTACACAACCGCCTGGGCCTGGCCTTTTTGTGGGGTGGGTGAGGGGCAGCGCGTGCCTGCGAGAGGAGCAGCGGGGTCCCTGCGGCGGGCAGGGTGGGCAGGCAGCGCCCACGGCAGCTCCTCTGCAGGAGCAGGCAGGTGGGCGGCTCTGCTGCCCCTTTGCGAGCACACCTCGGGGTGCTGAGCCCCGTCTGCCACGCAAAACATGTGCCAAGACCTCTGCTTGCTGCAGCGCCGCAGGAAACCCCGGCTGATTTGGCATGGCCTTCAATGTCCTGGCAGGACCCCATGGGCCACCCTGACGTGTCTGCCCACTGCTGAGCGCTGCTCTTACCATTCACCTCCCTTTCACAAGCACACACACGCATTTCCCTCTGCTTCCTTTCTCCACCTCGGAGGTCACCAGGTACTTCCCCTTTTTTTCACCCACTAACGCATCAGGTACCTCACCTTTCACTCATACCTACTTTGACCCATTTCTCCAGACTGACCCTCCTGTCCCTGGGGCTGTTCTCCAAATGCTTCTTGTAAATCACGAGAGAGACTGAACATGATACCCACAGATGGGTGCATCTGCTGCCGCTCCTGCAGGTCTCTTTCTCGTACAAGGCCATTCACGTCTCTCACACCTAGGCTGCTACCTGGCTCTTGGCCACACCATACTGGAAGGGGCATGAGCCAATTACGCCTGCACAGAGTTACCCATTACCCCTGCTGACAGCCCCAGCAGGCTCAAGGTTAGCCTGGTAGAGTCCTCTGCCTGGAGGTATGCGTGATGTGGCCTCAAACCTCAGTCATGTTGGTGGCAATGACACAGTGGAACAATACAGAACTTTTCACTGACCACATCTCTTCAAACAGGTTGCCTTTGGATGAAGCTTCACTGTCAGGAATTCTTTAAGGACCGAAGGTCAGGTTTGTTGTCAAAGGATTGCTGCCTTTTTGGGTGCCTCTGCCTCTGAAATATCCGCACTGGTTCCTAGATCTCTGATGCACTGCAGGCAAACACAAAGGCTACGTGTGTGCGGGAGGGGTGGTTGCCTTTTATTATGTGCAGTACGAGGCATTGCAGAACTCATCCCAGTTAAATGTCAGCTTTCAAAGCAGGCACCCTGTGGTGACACGTGGTCAGGGGATGAAGAATGTTCCTCAGGGGAATGGTCTGGCAGCCCATTTGGATTGAGGAGTCTGAAGGAATGCTGGGAAGTTACTTTAGGCCAAGGGTAAGCTTTTGGCTAAGGACAGCATGACAAGTGTACACAGGAGCCCAGGGAATGTTTCTGTGGGGAACAGGGTACCAGGCCCCAGGTGGACGTATCAGCACAGTACAGACAGTTTGATCCTCTCTGCTGTCCAGCACAGACCTTGGTCAGATGTTGGCCAGTAACTCCTTACAAAGTCCCAGGCCAAAATGGTAAAGCTTGGATAGGGTGAGCTGCAATCACATCTAGTTCCCACCCATGAGTTCCCTGCTAGACTGGGGAAACCACTGCAGGC
Organism: Lathamus discolor; assembly: GCF_037157495.1. Classification (NCBI taxonomy): domain Eukaryota; kingdom Metazoa; phylum Chordata; class Aves; order Psittaciformes; family Psittacidae; genus Lathamus; species Lathamus discolor. The sequence continues at coordinate 22,568,162 of NC_088890.1, read as the reverse complement.
AGGGATGTGTCCTGCCTGCATCCCACACCTTTGCTTTCCCGTTCCTGCCCTTGTGTTTCCACCAAGCATCTTGCACTGGCTCACTGACCTCGTAAGAAGCTCACCCAGATCCAAAAAATAAGGTGTTTCATTTTCCTGTTGGAAAGTTGGAAGGAGTTTTGGTTGTAAGCTCCGTGGAGAGTGGTCAGTGATCTGTTACGGATTCTTTCATGTACAAAGCCCAAAAGAGGTGACCTGTGATGTGTGTCATGGGGAAGGTTTGTGTCTGTGTTCTCTTGAAGTCACACTTCAAAGTAATTTGAGCATGATGGTCCCTCATGGATTGAGGGATTGAGCATTGATAGAGAAACTGCTGTGCCTGCAGCCCCTGGGGGTTTGGATTTTCTCACATTCTCATCCAGCATCCCTCAGTGCTCAGACTTCAGGAGATGAACAGACCCCACTAAGCATATGACACCTGTGGACACATGCCGACCTTGTTGATTTTCACGAGCACCAGACAAGACAGTTATGCTACTGCACCGCTCGCTTTGGTACCCTGCATCAGCACATCATCCCACAGACACCATCACTCTGATTGACCGGACATCTCTGGACGCTGGTGAGTTTTTGGGGTTGGTCTTGCAATGTCCTCGCAGAGACATTTTGGACCCGAGGCGGGGTGGCTGATGGTAATAGCAAACGTTCACCAGCTGGGGGAGTTCCCAGTTCAGAAACAGCCACAGCCCATAAAGTAGGACCTGTTGTAATAAAACGCCTAGCACGTCCCAAGGCTGGGTGACACCTACAGCCTTTGTTAACCGGGCTTATTGCAACGCAGCTCAGGATGCCCTGTGGCTCATTCCGGTGTACCAGCACTCCGCGGAGGCCGCTGCAGGGCTCTGTTTCAGCCTGTGCAGAAAACACCCTCACAAAAAAACAATGACAGAGTGTAGCTGCTGCAGTCCAGAGGAGACCATGCTCTTGGCAAACCAGCACGGAGCTGCAGCTCTCATCCTGTGACACAAGTACCCATTCAAGCAGCAGGGAGAACAGCAGAAGTGGCATGGAGGGACAGGAGGAGTGGCTGGCATGGGGCGATGCAGAGCAGGACCTGCCTGCCTTCATACGTGGGTTCAGCTGGGAGGATCCTGGCTTTTGCACAGTCCCTTTTTGACACCTTTAGAAAGTATGGGCAGGACAGCCCAGATGCTCCATCTTAACCAACAGCTCTGCCTGGCCTTGTTCACACACACAGAGGCTTTTCCAGCAACACAGGCTCAGGGCTGTCCATAGGCAATACAGCCCCGTGCATTGCTGCTGATGAACACTGGTCAACCTGTCCTTCCTGCTGGCCTAGGGTGCCTGAGACACCTCCAAACAGCAGGAAGATGGGCAGCTTTAAGTGGAGGACAGCATGGTTTCCAGTGCATGCAGTGTGGCCATCAGAAGTTTGAGCAGTGTCATTACACTTTCTGAAGCATATCTTACCTTTCCTTGCTCACAGCCAATAGCAGGGTTTGATGCAGATGCTGTTTCTTGGGTATTTCCATGGTTACATTGCAGAAGGGACTGCCTTGCTGGCCTCCTGGTTTGCTAGGGGCTTATTGCCATTTTATCCTGGTTTATCTTGGCTTTTTCGGACTTATTCTTAGGAAGAATACATAGGGGCTTGTTACAAGTCATTCCTCAGTCTGTGATTCTGTCCAATCTCTTGCCTATTTCCTGAATTGTTACTGCTTCTTTTGCCTCTATGGTTTTTGCCCTTCCTCTGTGCTCCCAGATAGTCTGTATCTTTCAGTCATATTCTTCTGCTCTACCTGGTGGGATGTGGAGCATAATCCTGGCATTCACTAGCATGGCTGGCAGAAGTATAAGAGTGTCTTTGTCTCTGAAGACGGGCTGCTGACCCTGTCCAGGCAACTCCTCCAGCCCTTCTTGGGCAAACTCTGGACGGCTCTGCAGGCCAAGTCCTTATCCTACACAATGTCATATAAAAACTAGAGAACAGAGCAGGAGATGGGGGTCAGCCCAACTTACTCTCTGGCTGACTTGATGTGTCCCATCAACATGGTAGCCTCATGCTGACAACAGAGACAAAGGATGGCTGGCACAGGTGATCTCTCTCCAGCTCCTCAGGAGAGCTCTGCAGCAGGGCTCAGAGCAAGCACAACTGAATACAGCCTGTACAACACAGTCAGCATGAGATAACCTTTAGCAGCCCCTGGACTCTACTAGCCCCCTCTGCGTGGCTGCTCTGCTTGGCCCCAAACCTTTGCTGTGCAGAGATCCTGCTGCCTTCCTTCTGTTTGCCCAGCTCCACACACAGCACGGGTACACTTCACATTCCCCACAGGTGTTTGAAAAGGCCACAGAGTGTTCCACATTTACTGCTGTTAAGCTGACTGAGGACATCTAACACCTATCAGTGTTACCTGTATGTCCTATCAGGGTATATCAGCATAATCAGAGCGTCCTGCATTGGGCACTTCCACTGACTCAGGTGAGATAATTGACAATTCCTTTTTTTGCTAGTGTGGAGCTCCCTGCAGGAGGGGCAGTGAGTACACCTTACGTTTTACTTTTACAGTGACTGGCAACATGAAATTCATTGATCTACTGCTCAGTATACAAAGGATCCCACTGCCAGTGAGGTGTTTTCTGTAAACATCTATGCAAAAGGCTGTTGTCTGCTCCTGGTAAATGATTATTAACAACATTTATAGAATCATAGAATAGTTAGGATTGGAAGGACCTGAAGATCATCCAGTTCCAGCCCCCTGCCGTGGGCAGGGACACCTCACACTAAACCATCTCACCCAAGGCTCTGTCCAGCCTGGCCTTGAACACCACCAGGGATGGAGCATTCACAACTTCCTTGGGCAGCCCATTCCAGTGCCTCACCACCCTTACAGTAAAGAACTTCCTCCTTATATCTAACCTAAACTTCCCCTGTTTAAGTTTTAACCTGTTACCCCTTGTCCTGTCACTACAGTCCCTAATGAAGAGTCCCTCCCCAGCATCCTTTAGGCCCCCTTCAGATACTGGAAGGCTGCTATGAGGGCTAAAGGGTTTCTACCGTCTTTAAACTGACAAGAATCATTCAGAACTGGACATTTGACACAGTCCTACATTAGTCTCACAGACCCTGCATTCATCTTTCATCTCTAGTGGGGGCAGGCGCTGCCTGCACTGCAGAGAGCGGGTTTGTTACTTACAGCAGTGGCCAGGTGCCATCCTGCACTGCAGATGCTGTTCTTTCCATTAACATCTGACATGGATTTGTAGTACCCACACTGCAGAATTCACAGCATTTGTGTAAACAGTTCTGAAGTTGTTCTCTGTATATCATGAGAGCAAGTCTGCTTCTCCTCTTCTCCTAAAAGTGTAATAATTATAATTAATTAGATTTCCTTCTGTTTCCAGTCTGCTGGGAAGACGCGCTTTGAGGCCCATTTTCAGGTCACTCTTCTGTCAAACTTCACATACCTCTTTCCCCCAGCTAACTGTATTTACTAAACATTTAGCTCCATGGCACACTTCTTGGAGAAAGGCACATAACAGCCTATGGCTGCCAGGCAGGGCTTGGCTCACTCCTCGGCTCACCATGTGGCACACAGGCAGGCATTTGCAGACCATGAGTCTTCCTCTCACCTTCAACTCTATCAAATTAATAATTAGCAGTCACTTAAGTGACAAGGAGACACATCTTAAAAGGCTTTGTGTTTACACTACTCCTTCATTAGCTGCTTAAAAAGCTTTCTTTGGAAGCCCAAGGAAAACACAATGCACCCTTTCTTCCTGAGGTCGCCAGGGCATCTTGAGTTCAGCTCCTCACACCAGCCTGAACACAAGCCGCATGCCTGTACCATAATGCTGTTCATCACTTCATTTTGGCCATTAGCTGGGAGAGGGCAGTGGGCACCACGGGCCAGACCCCTCCTGCGACCACAGCTCTTCTGCAGATGTTGCTTCATAGTCACACAAAACCTGCCATCACTTCGTAAAGACTGTTGTGCCACAGAGGTCTGTGAGCACCCCGCGGGTGTGCAGAGCTTGTTCATGGGTCGGTCAGGAAGGTTGTACAAAGTCTTGGTTTCTTCAACACAGCTGGAGGACTTCAGCATGAGGCCATTGGCGTAGACTCTCCCACACATCTTCGTTCTTGGTCCACTTTGCACTACAGAGAACACCTATCTCAGAGAGCATTTGTGTTGTGAAACAAATGGCCCTTTCCCAGAGCTGGACCCCTCTTTAATGTGGTGCTACTCACAGACCTACCGAGAAGTTCCAGACCCCAAAAATCCCTTTCCTCCCTCTCTTCGTTATCCTTTATCTTTCTTTTGTCACACCGTGATGTACCTCCAGCCCCAGGCAGATCAAAACTTCCCCTCACTTGCTGGTGGGTTGAACAAATAAGATGCTGCTGTGTGGGAACATCTGCAAGAGCTTCTCAAAGGAGAAGGTGCAGCTGTACACCTCATGGGACAGTGAAGCACTTCATGCAAGTGAGGTGCATCACTGTGGTAGACTGGATAAATAACATAAGCACAGCTTCTTGCTCAGCAGAGTCTCTAAAGGGTCCAGGCATTGCCATCGTGAATGCACAATAATAATTTAACTGGTTTCCCCATTATGTGCCGGTGGCTGTAACACAGTGGGATGATGTCATCCAGTGACACATGAGCGGAACACTCAAGAGGTCCTTAACACAGCAGTGAAAGAGCTGGTATATCAATGTCATGGGAGCTGTTAGATGGATTAAGTGCCTCTTTCTTGCTGTGCTCAGCCAGGGAGGGCTTTCTTTAAACTGCGCCTGATAAGCTTATAGGTAAACCACTCAACGCTTCATGGCATCATTTTTCTTACTGTACCTCTAGTTTACAAGCCTGAGATCTGTAATTACTTTGCTCTCTTGGGCAAACTGTATCCTGAGGAATTACAGATGGATTAAGAGACTGCTGCCTAACAATAACCTGTGGTGGAGACTACTAGACAATGCTGGATGAAGCTGCTCAGCTTTGACACACTGCTGTAACCATCTTATGTGGAAGTTCAGAGAACTCACTTCTGCCTGTCTTGCCAGTAAGTCACCTTTCTATTTCTCATTCCCGTCAATAGAGAACCTGAAAGATGATGCCATGACAAGGGGGAATGGGTTCAAACTTAAACAGGGGAGATTTAGGTTGGATATAAGGAAAAAGTTCTTCCCTGTGAGAGTGCTGAGGCGCTGGCACAGGGTGCCCAGAGAAGCTGTGGGTGCCCCATCCCTGGCAGTATTCAAGGCCAGGTTGGATGAGGCTTGGAGCAACCTGCTGTAGTGGGAAATGTCCCTGCCCATAGCAGGGGGTTGGGACTGAATGATCTAAAGGTCTTTTCCAACACAAACCATTCTATGAGTCTATGATGACTGACACAGTTTCATCCTGTAGCTGCTTAGGTGGTTATAATCTTGCTGATAATGACTGATATGATCCTATTGTTGCAGTGCCCAATGCGCCACGTCTGTCCCTACACCCATGTGTCACACAGATCTTTGCTGTGAAGGCTGGATGACCCACCAGCCTGCTTTATCTAGACTCCTTGTGCTTGCTGCCAGCAAAAACTTTCCTCCACTAGCCATTTTTTTGGCTTTCTGTGCTGTTCTCAGCAGTTCCAGCCACACAGCCACTTTATTTTATTGCTGTCATAAAACATATTTGGTGGGTTGGTTTGGAAAACAAACACCTCTGCAGAATATGGAATATCAGATGCCCCAGTCCAGAGGATGTAGAAAGGGAAGAAGGGGTGAATGTTTCCTAGCATCATTTATGTATAAATTTATTGGAGCAGCCCATAAAATAGGACATAGAACAAGTTATACAATAAAAAAATGCATTAATGCTGTACAGTTTACATGTCCCTTGCCCAAGGTAAAGACTGTAACAGCTCCTTTCAACATACTTTCTTAATTCAAGCTCACCAGCCTCGTTACTTTGCCTCAAAATGTGCAAACCTTTAACTTCTCCCAAGGGATAACTTGAAACTCGCTCTGAGAATGAGATTATTAATTAAAGAATCTCAGCGTATGCCCTGTCACTGTGTGGCCTCTAGGAAGCCAGACACGCTCCAACCCCAAAGTGCTCCCTTTGTGTGAGGCTTTTGTTCCCCACATTCCACCCGTTCTGCCCTGTCACAGCTGATAACAGCTCCCCAGCCCTCTGAAAGAAAACTGTCATAGCTAAGTGTACCTTGGCTGCTTACAGCTATTAAGGAGCTTGTTATCTTGAGCAGGTTTTACACAAATTGTTCCCTGTCCGGCATTTGGCATAAGCAGCGATGACAACTTTTCGACAGATGCTAGTGAGAAGAGAATAAAGATTTTGTGGCTCCAGCCCATCTGCAGGGATTAAACCTTCATCACATTAGGTGACTTTTCTGCTCCTGAGACAAAGGAAACTTTTCTTTTTCTCTAGCTACACTCCTCAGTTTCTCCAAGACACTGTTTTGCTGCCAGACACTTTCGTTGTAGCTTGTCTATCAGAGAGCCATTTGGAAACCACTATAAATTGACTTTTTGCCCCTCTTGACATGCAGCAGATTTAATCCATGAGGCTTATTAATGCTTTTCTAAATCTCCAGCTGCAGCCATAGAGTCATAGAATCAACCAGGTTGGAAAAGACCTTTAAGATCAAGTCCCACAGTTCCCCAGCATTGCCAAGGCCACCACTAACCCACGGCACTGAGGCCTCGTCTCCACGGTGTGTGAACGCTTGCAGGGCCGGTGCCTGCAGCCCTGCCCTGGGCAGCCTGTTCCAATGCCTGAGCACCCTCTGGGGCAGGAATTGTTCCTCAGCTCCATCTAAACCTGCCCTGGTGCAGCTTGAGGACGTTTCTTCTTGTCCCATCCCTGGTTCCTTGGGAGCAGATACCAGCAGAGACCACCAACCTGTCAGGCAGTTGTAGAGAGCAATAAAGTCCCCCTGAGCCTTCTCTTCTCCAGACTGAACTGCCCCAGGTCCCTCAGCCGTTCCTCATAATCTTCTACCTCATCCAGGGCTGTTTCAGGAAGGTGTTAGTTCCTGCTCAGGCCATCAGCTTCTAGCACTGTCCAAAGCCTGTACTAGCTGCAGATGTCCAAGAAGAAAGTAATTTGTTCCAAGAAGAAAGTGCTTTGTAATGTAGGACCTGAAGAGTCCCAGCTTTTCATAAGCTTCTTCTGAGCTATTTGTAATGTGGAAAAAACAAGTGTAAATCGCTCAGGATGTTGTGATTCTCCATTTTCTTCATAATCATAGAATCATAGAATAGTTAAGGTTGGAAAGGACCTTAAGATCATCTAGTTCCAACCCCCCTGCCATGGGCAGGGACACCTCCCACTAAACCATAATGTCACAAAGATGATTTGAGGAACAGAAAGAAACATTGACTATAATGAAAAAGAGGAAAATATTAATACTAGAGTTTGTCCAATGCTTAAAACTGAATAGGAAATGAAATACATCCAAACAAAGCAATTAACTTTGATCAAGAAACTCTGCTCTTTGTTGTCAGCATGTTTTAGCTGGATACAGCAGCACATGGAGAGGAAGGAACATCAGATGGGGCCTGTTTACATGGTGGCTTATCTCATGAGTGTGACTCAGTCCTCATGTCCAATGGCTTCCTCCCTCCTATTGCAGATGTATTTCCACTGAGCTCCTGGTTATCACTTTGCACATTTATTCCTTCCAGAGCCCTGCTGAGTATGTTTCTGGTAGACTAACAATGTGGTTAGCTGGATTCCTACAAATCTCAACTGCTGGATAACACAGACCTTCAGGCAGTAGGATCCTGTGTTGTTACTGCCAGAGCATATCTCCTGATGGTGCTGCACTGGATGAACACTCACCCTTCGTAGCAGTAGCAGCACTCACAGCATGATGAATTCTCCTTCTGACCGATTACTGTGCACTTTCAAAATGTACTTCCAGTGAGTAAAAGCCATGGAAGTGTCCTCTTGATGCAGCCTGACCATCCTTCACACTCTAGAGCTGTTCTGTCTCTGCATTTAGTGTTCTGATAAAAGAGACCCTTGTCATCTTTCTTTAGATGAAAAGGAGAGAAGGCACAATTACTGAGCCTGCAGATTGTCAGGCCCCCAGACTGACCTTTCATAATGCAAAATATGAGCCCAAGTGATAAAATACGTCTCCTGGAGATGAGGTTGTATTGAACATCTCTGATGATTGCTGTGCATCAGTGGTGGTGTGGGCTGCCCTCTCACTGGCTGCCGAAACCCACAGAATGGCGGGAGGAGCTCCACTGTCAGTCACAGTCACCCTTTACAGTCAAGTCAAGGTGGTCTCCAAACTCTCAGTGTTGTGAATTATTGACACTACATTGCCAGGCTCACTGTGCTGAGGATTTCTATCAATATCAGTGAGATTTGGATCAAGGAAGCTGCCAGCCATCATCTTCATGCTCTCCAGAGGTCAACTCAGCTCATCATGCATCTCCCCATAGAACAGGGAGAATCTCAGGAGTTACCCAGCCAGTACCACAGTGCTAATCCCACCTATAGCAACTCACACTGACTTAGTTTGTCCTTGTGACAGAAAAGGTCTTATTGGTTACAGGCCTTCACACAATATCCAGACCTCTCTGGAGACCCACATGCATTGTAAGAGTCTGGTGCCATCACTTGGGGTGGCTAATCTTCTACCATGTATAAGGAGAGGGGAGAGATACAAAGCAAGCACATAGAAATCTCACATTGAGGGATCTCGCATGTAATAGAATCATACGATCACAGAATAGTTTGGGTTGGAAGGGAGCTTCAAAGCTCATCTAGTCCAACCCCCTGCAATGAGCAGGGACATCTCCAGCTAGATCAGGTTGCCCAGAAGCATATCCAGCCTGGCCTTGAGTGTCTCCATGGATGGAGGCATTCCAGGTGGATGCATCCACCACCTCTCTAGGCAAACTGTGCCGATGTTTTACCACCATCAGTGTAAAGAATTTCTGCTGCCTGTTTCAATACATCATTTACAAAAAGACCACAGAAGTCATTCTTACTCTTCTATTATGAAGAGCCCAACATGTTGAGAATGTCAGACCAGACCTGTCAGAGGGAGGGACATGACCACCTCAGTGACTGTCAGAGGACCATCGCTCCATGTGCAGAAGGGAGCTTGCAGGAAAGAAAAAGGAAGGGGTGGGGTGTGTGTGTGTGTGTGTGTGGTGTGGGGGCGTGGAGAGAGAGAAGGGGGAAGCAAAGATTTCCTGGGAGAAGCAAACAAAAGGATTTTCACAGAATAGGACCACAAGGTGAGGCTGGGCTGGTTCTGGGGTAAGAATGGATATTTGAGAAAGGTGTAGGTTTTCAGGTCATCAAAGATAAATGATCCTGTTACATACAGTGAAATTACGGGGAATGGAGAGTGTTGGCACACTGCAAGGTTTGACAAGAGTTGGATGCTTCTGTCAGTTCTTTTGGCATGTCAAAGCTATTGAGTTATGGAGGAGACCAGCGAGACAGGAGGAAGCATGATACTTATCCAAATAATCCTTCAATATCTTAAAATAGGGCTCATTCCTCTGAGCACGTTCCTTGTTATGCAGAATATCAAGTCCCCTATAATAAAAGCAAATGAGCAAGTAAAACAAAAGTCCTCATTATTTAGTGCCCAGAGTTAAAAAGACCAGACTCTTTTGTTTCTACAGATTTTGCTGTCAAAAAGATCTCACTGTGCGGTGCTATCGATACTGCAGTTCTGTACAGCACTCACTGCAAAACCTTCCAGTAGTCTCTCAGCAGTACATTAAGGAACATTAAAAACCAGATGACTGTTGACAAAGGCCACAGTTATTCTCCCCCATCCCCTCTGCTTTGGCAAGGTTAGATAACCTGTAACCCACAAAACTAGATGGCAAACCAGCTGTACCCTTCCTAGGCCTGTCTGACATCCCTCTTCTTTCATTTTTATTCAAGAGCAACACCAGCTCAATCACTACCCAACAAAAGCCTCACGAAATATTTTCCTGAGTTTTAACAATCACCTTGGTTTGCTAAATGAGGAGCAGGGGAGAAATAAATCTGTATAACTTGTGGATTTTGGATTCATGCTTGCCTTGTACGAGACAAAAAGGCTCATGAACTGTTACTGTGCCTCTTTCTGTGCCTGCAAACGGATATCCTTGGGCTTTGGAGGACTGACTATGAGCCTAAGAGCTTCCTGGCAAGGGCAGAGTGTGGCACTGCAGTCACTACCATCAGAGCCACTGCTGGAGGTGGACCACCACCACCATAATTTTCCTGCTGCTGTGCCTCCCATGCAAGGGTATGTAGGTTGGTTGTACCTCCATAGCTTGTGCTCCTTTGCAGCAGCATTTTCCTACAACAGAAGAGTGAAGAGACTGCTGGGGATTGAGTATAACTGCACATCAAGGACGAAGAAGCCCAGAGCCTTGTTGATTGCTACGTAACCCTGCAAAGTGGGGGCCACATGTTCCTACATTGCCATGAAATGATGTGCACCACCAGCACAAGGGAAGGGTGACGCGACACAGAGCGCTTTCAAATGGCTGAGCTGCCCTGAGCGTGTGAGGAGGAACCTGATTAACATGAATGGAACATGGGGAACATGGATGGGTAGGTGAGGGGCTGTGTAAGGAGGAGAACACCAGGACCTTGCTCTGCAAGATGGGCATGGTGCTCTCCAGGAGATTCCTACCAGACACCATCTTCATTCACCATCATGCTGCAGGCCAGCCCACTGCAGTGCACAGTGCATAGTTTATATACTGCAGATAAACCAAACCTGCCCAACCACAGCCTCGCCAGCCTCTGCCATGGTTATGTCCTGCAGTGTCACCAAGACAACAAATTGATCTGGAGTTTGTTCTCATAAAAGCATTTTATTTACCAGCTCTGTGCTTCACAACATGTTGTACTACACAGCCCCAGTCTCCTTTTAAAACAGAATAACTGAGTTTGAAAGAAAACGTTGACTTCAAAGGTTAAGAGGTGGGATCAGAAGTAAGCCACCTGTCAGACAGGATAAGAACCCAGGATCTTTTCCTCCGGATTTAACCAGTCATTTAAAATGTAATAGTCATGTTTCTGTGTTCTCTCTACGGTCTAATTTTTAGAGTATTTGTACGAAATAAAAGAGTGAGTCATACTGAAGGCTGTATTTTCAACTACTCTCTCCTTAATTGCCTAGTCAGTAATGACAAGGAACCAGACCCTATTAGAGTTATTCCTTGTCAGCAGCAATTATTTTTCGTGCAGACGTCAAGGGAGATTTCTTTCTGAAAACTGCCTCCACTCTGGCCCTGAATGGTCAGTAACTGCTTGCCCAGAGGAGGTCCTTCACACACATCTGTCCTAGGAAGTCCCACTAATCCTATGCACAGTATAGATTTGCATAGATGTTAATAAAATGGTCCATTCTGTGCCTGCAGTCCTCAAATCCGTGTGTCTTCCGTATTTACACATTGTGCAGTGTGAGAGAAAGCTTGGCCTAGGTCCCTTTCCCAGGGCAGATGCTGGCTTAGGTGCCAGGTCCAAGCAAGTTGAGCAGAAGCTCCAGCAGCATCTCCCAGCGGTAGTGCAGCCCATGTCCGTGACACAGCCCCGAGAGCTGGGCAGAGACAGACATTGTTTGTTGTCTGTGCTGTGATTCCAATGGAGAGAAGCATCACTGCTGCTGCTGGTTAAAGGTTTGCTGTTTCTTAGAGCATCCCATGCACGAGCAGCTACTGACATGTGTCAAAGGCAGGACACAGAACTGAAGAGGAAAAATGTGCTTAGTTTTGCTATGAGCCATTTTGCTTGTGGCTGATGGACCCATGTCTGATTTGACTGCAGCCCATCTGCACGGCTCCACAGTGGGATTCCTGAGCTGAGATCTGCCTAGAGATTCACAAGGTACATTTCACTACTTCCTAAACATTATTTTCCATGAGTGGCTAGGATGAGAAATCTAGAATAGTAGGGGGATCTTATCACAGAATCCCAGCCTGGTTTGTGTTGGAAGGGACCTTAAAACTCATCCAGCTCCAACCCCTGCCATGGGCAGGGACCCCTTCCACTGGAGCAGCTTGCTCCAAGCCCCTGTGTCCAACCTGGCCTTGAGCACTGCCAGGGATGGGGCAGCCACAGCTTCTCTGGGCACCCTGTGCCAGCGCCTCAGCTCCCTCACAGGGAAGAGCTTCTTCCTTAAATCCAACTTAAATCTCCCCTGTTCAAGTTTGAACCCATCACCCCTTGTCCTATCGCTACAGTCCCTGATGAAGAGCCCCTCTCAGGCATCCTTGTAGGCCTCCTTCAGATATTGGAAGGCTGCTATCTGGAAACACAGTGCTTTGCCCTTACGTATATTCCTTTTCTATATGTACTGTATATGTGAATACATATATGTATTTATATACATGAAAACCAGACTAATCTTAGACATAATAATAGCTAAACCCCATACTTCAAGTTGGTATTCATTGTTATTGCTATTAAACGGCTGTTATTCATAACACAACCCTGAAGTACTTTGGATCTTAATCTCCGTTTGTGGTATAAAATGGTCCAAACAGCTGGTAAATGGAACAAAAGTGTAATCCATCAGTATCAATTTGAATAAACATAAACATCCCATTTCCTTGCAGACAAACACGGCAGGGACTGAGCAGCTTGCTTTGGCCGTCAGAATGATGCTCCCAGGGCTCTAAGATCATGGAAAATTAACGTGAGCCTAGCATGTGGCCCTTCATTTTGGGGTTCGGGGGGGATGTGAAAGGCTGGGACACACTGTGACTGTGCTTTTGTGGGGATGGAGGTTGGGAAAGAACCTCTAGGGCTGTGGTTGCTGCTGAGGGCAATTATTCACAGCCCTCATGCTGGTTCCATGGAGGGGTGCTCATAGCTGCTCACAATAGCATTCTGCAGCTATCTAGGCATGAGAGGAGTGTCACTGCTGCAACCAGAATTGCATTAAAACCGTAGCTGAAGGGGGAGCTCCATGCGTTGCTGTACAAGAAACCACACTTCAGTTGCTCTCTCGTTGAGGTGTAGCAGCAAGAGAGTGGCTGGGGCATGCCCAGCCTGGTCCTTGAGCCAAAACTGAGGGGACCCCAGTTGAGCACCTGAATACCAGACCCTTTGCACTGTGCAACAGATGATAGGAGGCTGCCAGCCCCGGTAGGCAGATAGCACAGGGTACTGTCTGTCCCCGGACACGCTGACCCATTTCTAAGCACCCTTATAGGTAACACAAAGTTAAAACCAAAAAGAAACTATTGGCATGGGGTTCCTCTAGAGACCACATGAGCAAGCACTTTCTAAGCTCCTTTGTCCTCAGCAACAGCCCTCATCAGCTCCTGCCAGCATGGCAAGGACTATGACTGGAGGAAGGAGGTCATCAGAAAAGTCTGGTTTTAAGAAGCAGCAATGCTTTCTCTGATTGAGTTTGAAAGTTATGAACCTGAAACTAATCAGAAAAATGTTTCTCCCTTTGAGATGCAGAGCTGTTTTGAACACAAACACATTTCTGTTCAGCTCAGGTTCAAAGTACAGCAGGCACTCAACATTCAAACACCACTTGGCCACAGTTTGGGGTGGAATGGATGAGGTCAAGCTGTCAGCCCTATGGCAGTACATCTCCTACAAAGTGTCCCTCTACATGGAGTGGATGAAAGTGAGTCTAGAGACAGCTAAGAAAAGGTGAATCAAATACATCGTGGGTAATTTGTATTGAGCTGGAGACAGACTCCTCAACTTGGGGATCTGCTGGAAGGAAGAAAGAAGGGAGGGAAGAACGGAAAAATAATAGATCTGGAAAAAGATGCCTTCACGCACAGATAACTGCTACTTCCATTGGCACCCTGAGTCACTGCTTAGGTATGGAGAGACACCACCACTGGGTATTTTCTCAGGAGCTCAGGGTTGCTGAAGTGACTCCAGAAGCAGGTGAACCTGCTCCATGCTAGAAAACCCTGGGTCTCTGGGACTACCCAGGTGATTTCACTTCGCCATGAGATAGCAGATGGCACTATGTCTCCTCTGCCTTCTCTGGAAAGTGCACTCCAGGTCTGGTAGCTGTGCCCCAGACAAGTAGAGGTATCAGCATTCATCAACACTGGGGCAGCCAACTGCACCAACCAGGAGAAATCACCCCCTACACAGCAAAGGCAATAGTATGGCTTTGAGTCTGGGACTAAATAGGAGTTCCTCTTTATCTAAGCAACCAGGCCTCTAAATATTCCCTTGCAAAAGACAATGATCAACAACATGGCTTTGTTAATAACTAAAAGGTTTTATCATATTGCAAGTGCGTGCAGAAGGTCCATGTGCTTTGAGCTACTATCGGCCCAGCCTCAGAGTCCCAGTTGAATGTGATCTGCTGCATGAAAGTAATTGGAAAAATATGGCTAAAAATGTGTGTGTACACATGCACATGAGAAAAGCAGCTTTCATTAAACACAGACATAAGCCAGATTTAAGTCATATAAGTTACCCCTGATTCCTGCAGCCAGCACTGGGGGTATGGAATGGTGCCTTTCCCAGTGTGATCACGTGCAGCAATGGAACCTGCAAGCAAAGAGATGAAGTCAAAGAAGAGGTGAGCTGGAGATCCAGAGCCTGACAACTGGGCATTGTGGATCCTCACTGCTCCAGTGGAAATCAGTGCCAGGTCACCAGGAGACCTTTAAGAGTGAGACCTCCTTGTGTGCCCGTGGCAGCTATCAGTATAGGACCCGATGAAAACACAAGTGATTTGTATCCTCATGGGGAAGAGATAAACTGATGTTTTGGTAATAAATGTGCCCCCACAAGAGTCAGCACGGCTTGGGGGCTCTGTTTTCTGCTTGGTGCTCAGTGCTGGAGCTTTGTCTGAACTCAGGCTGGTTTTAGAAAAGCATTGGGAAGGGACGGAAATCCTTGTGGAGGTCAGAGGTGCCCACCCTGAATGGCACTCAGATCTCCTGGGCCTGGCAAGAGCCCGGCAGCCATAAGGGGAACAGGAGCTCAGGCCCAGGCTGTCCTGCTGGCGCTTGCCCACAGGAGCTTTCAGCACCAGTTTTGCCAAAGAAAGAAGCTCATCAACCCATGGGCCACATCCAGGTGCCAGCAGGGACAGACCCATGATGCAGAGGTTCCCCTCCACGAGTGAGGCCACGTGAGGGGTGAGCAGTGCATCAGCCCAGGCTGAGGGGAGCGAGCAGCACGGGGAGAGCCTCACTGCAGCACAGACACGGGCATGGGCCATGACAGGCGCAGGCGGCCGCTCCTGAGCCAGCCCTTCCTGAGCCAGCAGCAGTGCAGAGACACGCAAAGCTGCACAGACAGACCCATGTCCAAAGCCCAGCTTATGCACACACTGCTACAAAGCTGGCCATCAGCTTCACGCTAAACTGCATCTACCCCATGTGCGGGGGGCTGATTCTGAAGCAGAGATGCCATCCAAGTGCACAATGCAACGGGTCCTCTTCACAGTGCAAGAGAATTAGCCAACTGCCTGTTCACACATGTTGTGAGGTGTCCTGCTGCTGTAATGGGAGTGCAAAGACTGTGGGTTTAGTTTGTAATGTTGTTAACTTGTTTGTTTTGAGGTGAAATTACATGACCTTTCTGTTAGGGAAAAAGAGGATTGTTTTTAAGGCGCCTCTGTAACATGAACCCGTGTTAGATGCGTCCTTTGAATGGAGCCTGTGACTGGCCAAGGTTCAAGTGTGATGCTTGAAAGAGAACTTGTAGTGAAGGGCAGTGAAGATGACAAAGGAGACTTTAATTGAGATGTGTTAATGACTGACACTGCTCTCAGCCCAGCACGGGCTCTATGTCCCTGGCTCTACTCATATATGGCAGAAACAGCCCCATGCTCACTCTTCCTGCCTTGGACTGTGGAGCCAGACTGGAAAGAAGCAGAGCCAGGGGCATGCAGCAGTGCTGGAGAGCTGCTGATTCCCTTCCCTTCATTTCTTTCCTTTCACCTTTCCTTTTTCCTTTCCTTTCCTTTCCTTTCCTTTCCTTTCCTTTCCTTTCCTTTCCTTTCCTTTCCTTTCCTTTCCTTTCCTTTCCTTTCCTTTCCTTTCCTTTCCTTTCCTTTCCTTTCCTTTCCTTTCCTTTCACCTTTCCTTTCCTTTCCTTTCCTTTCCTTTCCTTTCCTTTCCTTTCCTTTCCTTTCCTTTCCTTTCCTTTCCTTTCCTTTCCTTTCCTCCCCTTCCATTTCTCCCTCCCCTTCCCCCTTCCCTTTCTCCTTCCCCTTCCCCTTTCTCCTTCCCCTTCCCCTTTCCCCTTCCACTTCCCCTTCCCTTCCCTTTCCCTTTCCCTTCTCTCCTCCCCTCCTCTCCCCTCCTCTCCCCTCTCACCATTTTCTCACCGTCTGGCTGTGGGCAGTGGTCCCTGTGGATGGTCCCGTTGGGGTCAGTGGGATCTCCTCAGTACAAGAGGTCACAGGAAGAGTTTCCGGCGATGGGTTTTCAGCCCAGGAGGAGCGCTCCTGCATGGGACCATCTACAAGAGGCACCAGCTCAGCCAAGGGCAGGAGGCTCAGCTGGTGACAGCACAGAAAGAACTGATACAGACAACCACTTCCAAAGCAATGCCAAGGACATAGGATGGGACCGTCATGGGGCTCCATGGGACCACAACCGCATCAGGGAAAGGGTCAGGCCAGAGGGGCAACTGCAGAAGAGAAAGAGTGAAACGTGTGGAGGGGGAAAACTGCAGTTCATATAATGGCCCTACAATGTATAATGTTTAGAAACATGAAACCAATGGAGCCAGTAGGGTTTTTTAATTGGGAGTGTAGAGTTTTATTATTTAAAAGGTTTTATAAAGGAGGTTTAAATAGACCATGGAATTGCTGTAGCAGGTTTTTGCTTTCTCTGTTGGAAATTACTCAGCCATTTGGTTTCTATTTTTGCAAAAAGTACAAGCTTTTTGAACAATCATTTGATATGCTTGTTGATGCATCACAAGAAGGAGATATGCTTTGAATTCTCCTTAAAAACCCCATGTAAACACAAGGCTTATGCATAATTGCAACAAAATACCCTCTCCTTGTTGAGTGCTTTCACATGCAATTTCCTCTCTGACTACTGCATGTAAACACCCTTATTGTATTTGGGAAACTCCCAAATCTCAGACACAATCAGGATCAATAGCTCAGCAAAGGCAAATTATAGTGTAAAATGTCCATGTTTTGCAATAAGATGCCTGGATGGTAACAGAGGGAGAAAGAAAGGGACATATTACTATGGGAGAATGGTTGGATAGCCCTGTTTTCCACTCCTTGAGTCACAGGTTCGCACTGCACACCAGCAGCATCCAGGGACCACTGGTACACAGGGTGTAGGACACACATCCATGAAAGAAAATCATTAATTGCCACTGAAATAAGTGGATTCTCTTGGTTTCCCACTGTGTACACAGCACAGTCCTGTGTGGAAGGTCCATCACTGTGCACTTCCCTTTTTGCTTCCCCCACAGAGCCAGCCAAAATGTTGTACGTGTTTTCCATTTCTTTACCTTCAGTGCCCCCACGGACATGAAGACACCCCAAAGTCTCTTTTAGTTTATCAATCACATAAGCCATTACCACCGTCCTCCCCACAGCTAGGCCTTCAGTATATGTTGTTGAAAGTCTGAATCTTCTTAATTTGTAGATGGATAGCCATGAAATTCTCTTAGGAAAGTTCTAAGGTACTGTTTATACCCCTAAGACCATTTATGACTATAATGGTTATATGGTTATAGCCATTTTTATGATTATAATAGTTATATGGTTATAGCCATCTTTATGGTTAAAATTTTCCTCTGCTGAAATCAGTATTACAATTAAACTGGATGGAATTCCAGCTGTACCTGAAGGCAACACAAGGTCAGCTTTCTTCTTCTTCAAAGCTCTTCAGCTTTCCTTATGCTGACTTACAGAGCTCTGAGCTGATCACAATAGGGGATTAGTGCAGCTTGGACTCTGCCAGTGTTGCGGTAGGGCAGAGCTTATTTCACTTTGCCCACGTACAGGCAATCACATCGTTGGACTGCACGGTATTGTTGTCAAGCAGAAGAGCTGTGTAATGTGAGGACCTGGAGCAATGGCATGGCTGAAAGCTGCAATGGTTTTCCCCTCAACTTTCTGTATATTTTTTATTTTCAGATTTGTTTCTGCTCTACCCTGATTTATCAAAGCACTAAAACACATGCTTGACTTTAAATGCCTCACTGCAGCTAAAGCTAATTGCATACTTAGTCTTTGATGGCTCAAGGTCATAAAGAAATCACTAGCTTTTCCAAACAAAACCCTCAATATGTTAATTGCTAGCAAACCCAATCCCACAGCCTAGTCAGTCATGGGGGTAGGTTTGTGTTCCTGACATGAGTTAACATGTTTCTGCCTGGGATTTCCCAGCACAAATGCAGCCACCACACAACTCCCCAGGGCACAGGAAGTCTGGAAATATCAGAGGACATGGCTTGGTCCAACGCTGGGGTGCCACACATTTACCTGGGAATGCCTGACCAAGAGTATAGAGCCGGACAAGTGTGTAGGGCACAGGCACAGGATGAGCCCTCTGTTTTCTGCCGATGTGCAGCCAAGCACTGGGAAACAGATTCAGCCATTCTGACCCTGCTGCTCTTGGCTGGGTCAGAGACACCAAACTTGCCAGGGGTACCTGAGCACATCTGCCACAGCTCCGGCATCTCTTCAGCAAACATTTCCCATCTGGAAGTGGGAATGTTGGACATACGATAGTCTTCTTCTGACCATACAGCTCATGCAGTTCATGTTTTGCCTAAAGACACAAGGGTGCAGGGGCCAGGGAGGGAGTGTAAAACACAAACATGAGACATGTATGGCGAGACGATGATGGCTCAGAGGCAGGGGGACACCAGCGCATCGCCCTGATGGGGACATTGTGCCAGTCCTGGTCACACTGCAGCCCAATGCACTGGCGCTGTCTGCATCTGCATGTTGGCTTCTCCGCTGGATTTTCACTGTTCCTTTTGAAGTGAAAGAGACAGAATGATGCATTCCTCTGAAAGGTAAATCATTATTTAGCTGTGAAAGCAGGAGGCAAAACTAGGGATATTCAATGTCCCATACTTAAACATGTATGTACATGAGTTCACATGCACACTGCATACATATATATGCACACCATGTGCGTACCTATACACATATATAAATATAAATATATATACATATGCACATATATACACATAGACATAAATATATAGTATATCTCAGTAATATATAAATAATGAAATGCTCATATATAAAGATGTGAAAGCGGGGCTGTGTGAGCAGGGCTCCCATGGACAGTCACTCTGACAGCCTGGGGATATTCCCTCCCTCTACGCTGGCTGCTTTCCCCTCCAATATTCTTAATAGAACAATAATATTTTAACAGTTGCAGCTTTAAAAAGCTTGATTATTGACCAGTGCTTTCTCCCAGGCAATTGCATATTTAGCAGAAGGGAAAAATTAAACTTCCCAGGCATGAGGTTATTTAGGGCATAAAATTCAAGGAAATAGGTATTTAGGTCATTGTGGGCATGGTTTTTATTTTCCCTAATTTTCAGATTACTTTCGATTAGGTCTGTTCAGAGTGGAAACTTCTTGATGTGAAATAGATACTATCTAAATCATTAGAGCTCATTCATTGCCATGTGCCACCTTTTAGAGCAATTAAAGCTGACCTTGGGGTTACCCAGCTGAATACTCACCGACCCAGGGCACTTCCTCTGAATATGAATAAGCTTGTAGTACAAATACAGTCAGGCGGCAGCATCGCTCCTGGCACAGATAATGCCTTTGTTAAATGGAGCTGGGGGTCCACGGGCTGAGACTATGGAGCCCATTGATTCAGAACATTCTCTGCTGGGATCAGTTTTGAGGTTTTTTTCTATCCCTGACATCTGGAGTCTATCCCTTTGCCAACCTCTCAACCCTCCACTCAGAAAGATAAAGTGAGGGAAGCAGACGGACACACTCACAGGCAGACAGAATGAGCTCCAGAAAACCTTTAGAAAATTCAAATAATAACAAAACCAGTAATAATAATAATTACTAACAGTAATATCTCCATTTTTAAGTCTTCTGGACATAATTTTTTCTGTGAAGAACTTGCTAGGCCGCCCCTCAAATACACACCCCTGACTCTCCCCACATTGGATTCTTCTCACTTTCAGACTTTAGGTGGTTCTTCCCTCAGCACCTGTGTTGTGTGCCAGATTTGTAGCCCTTTGATCAGAACCTATTTATAGGGCAAGGAACTTCCAGTATATGAGGGACTGGTTTCCCTGGCACTGTCTGAGAGGCCAACCTACCCATCAGACCTACTTCAATGCCTTCTTCCTTTGGTGGAAAAAATGTGGAAGCTGCCTCTACTTACACTAAACAGAAAAGGAGATGCTGGCAAACAATTAAGTGAGGTCTTGTTTAGAGAACATATCTTTTTATATGCTGCCAAGCTATGCTAAACAATAACTGTCAGGATCTGCTAAAAGAGCAGAAAAGCAATATTGCTTGGTACAAAACTCATTTTGCTAGCATTTGTTCACAAACTGCACCTCCTGTTTAGTGCCTTTTACTCCATGAACTCTCAACAGTCAAAGACACTTCCAAATGCTGTTTCTTTCAGCTTTTATAATGCGCTAAGTAGGGGAAGAAAGGTCACCTGGCCTTCCTTCGCCTGGCAGGGTGACTCTTCATTAGGCTGTCAACCTGAAATGTAACCTCCAGTGTGACCCATGGAGAAATGTGCGGGACCCACCTGCAAAGTGAAGGCTCTTTTGGAGACATAATCATAGAATCGCAGAATTATTAGAACTGGAAGGGACCATGAGGCCAGCTTCCCGACGGCTGATGTGTTAGGGTTCATCTTTAGGAGACTTTGTCAACTCGTGTTTCATTGCCACTGTGTGCAAAGGTGAGAAGCCACAGAGGTCTTCTTGGGTCCTGATGACTTTGGAGATCATCATTCCTCACCTCCTCTCCATTTTCTCTATTTTTACCACAAGTAACATGTTGAATGATGTAGAATTGGAAACATTTCTCTTTTACCTTTAGCTGAGCTTTTGGCATGACCTCCATGCAGTCTGTGTGTCTGCAGACTGCCAGCAATGTTCCAGTGGTGCTGGGATGAATCCGTGCAGAACAGAGGGAGCAGCTGGCAAGAGAAAGACATAATTCTGTCAAAAGAGAGAAGCTTTTTTGTATTAATATTTGACCATGGATAAAGCATTGCTGCTTTTAACTTCACCCCCGCCATGTACTTGGGCAACAGCAGTCCTGTGGGTGCAGCCAAAGCCAGCCCTCAGAGGCTCCTCACACCTCAATAATAAAATGGGCACACGCAGATGCCATCCAGGTTCTTGTTTTCAGCGTGGCAATCTGAGGACCAGATAGTGCTGTAGTTTTCCAAGCTGACAGTACTCTGTGGGCATATAGATGTTACTCAGGCTCCTCTTAATAAACACTCAGTTCCAAGTCTTTCTGTTCATTTGCAGGCAGGAGTTAAAACTGCTGAAGGAACTAAATGAAAATGTCCTTGTTCCTCACTGACTAAATCCACGAGGATAAGATATGGAAATACCTTGTCACAGCACAGCATGAAGAAGTGTAGGCAGGGGGGAATGGGAGGGTAACACTTTCTCACTGTATTCTATAGAAGTCTAAAGAAATAGCAAATACTCACTGCTCTGGCAGATCTTTGGGTTCAAACAGATGCCATTTGCAGGTGTTATTATATAAAAAGATGATGGAGGATATTTTAAATCCAATTTTATCTAAAAATTCCATCCAAAGTAAGGATGCAGCTGAATGAAATGTGAATGTGAGAAGAGTTCTTCGTGCTTCGTAATTGCTAATATGTTATAACAATACTTATTCACTTTCAGCTTTAAAAGGCTTGAAGATGTTATAGAAAACTCCTCAAGCTTCTGAAGGCTTCCTCTCACCTTGTGCTTGTTCGAAACTTGGCAATTATTCTTCTATGATATATTGATCTGGCTGCAGCAAAGCGAAACCAAAGTTTGGGGAGTCCATGTAGACAGATAAACTGGTATTTCACTGAAATCCACTGCTAAGCAATGCTTTCCAAATGTCTTTATCCACTGGTCTTACAGTATCCACAAGAGAAATAACTGTGATTGCTACAAGATTGTGCACAGAACAGGCCCTGACCTGTCTGATTAGGGCCATTATGTTTTTTAAACTGCAAAATTAAACATGTTAATGAACTGTTGAATGCTTTATCACAAATCAGACACAGTGGGAGGTTCCCTTTTCTGGAGTCAGGCATCCATGTGTCTGCCATATATACCTATATAAATAAAAGATGTATTTTTGTAGACTTGAAGTAGCAGATTTTGTATTAAACTTGACTTCATGAGCTTAAATTGTCTATAAATAAATGAGCATTATGTAATATGATATAAAAATAATCATGCTATTAAACCTATTAAATTACTCTGCTGTAGTCCTCCACTTGCTCTGACTCCTGCCCAGACGCTGTGTGGATCCAGACTTACCTTTCAGAATTCAGCCTACATTAAAATCATCTGCTTAATGGGGGAATGGCATTTCCAACAGGGAGGTGAAGTGGAAGATGCTTTGAGAGTTAGAGCTATGGAAATTGTTGGCCTTTTTGTCTTCTCAAGTAAGGGGAAAATTATCGTTGGGCCTATAAAGACAAAATGATCACAATTCCAGATGGAAATCTTATCATCTAATCCAACTGAGATGGGTTTTTTTTGCTGAGTATAGTGGCTGCTAATCCTAAGGATGAGTGTGGTAATTTGGGGACTCTGATGGAGCTGAATTTATGAACGTACAAAGAAATAAAATACAAACTCACTGTGGCTTAACCAGAAATTGGAAGTTGCCCCATTACACGGTGGGGAATGTACTTTAGTCTCAGGTTTTTATGGAGGTCTTGCATTTCTCCTGTGACTTTGATACCATCACCATTTAGCAATATATCCTATTTGGCTTTGGACAATGGTGTATGTGGTAGAGGCCCTGCCTCCACATTTATGTGACTTTAAAAATAACTGGCCCTACATCTGCCATGGTCTTTGGTCCGTAATCTCGGTGCCTCGCTGAGTTTGTCATGTTTATTTATGGAATGGGATCAAAGTCAGTGACTGAGTCTGAAACCACGGCTGAGCCTCTCCAGCAGACGTGTGCGTGTGTTGTTTTCCTCCAAGTTTCTGCTCAGGCACGTTCCCTCCATGCTACGTCCATGACGTGTCTTTTAAACAACCCCCCCATTTTTCCTCCCCTCCAGCTGGAATGCAGTGGAGGCAGATACCCAGCGCTTTGATGGTAATTGTGCCAACTGAGATTTTCTGTGCTTGTTCTTCGGCAGTGCAGGAGCAGACTGTTGCTTCTCAGCACCTAACAAAGCAGAGCTTGGAGGAAACCAAGTTGCTGTGGTGGCTGAACAGTTTCGGGGTGAAAGCTTTGCTTCCTTTTCAACTTCATGTACAAATACAGAGTCCAACCAGCCACTATTACACACAAGTGCAGCACTTGAGTTCATGAAAACAGCACTCTGCTCCTCTTGAAAGTTTCTCTCATCATCCATTGGCATCCCCTAGGGAGCAACTCCTTTTCTGTGTAAGCATTTTATTTGAAACTCATAATATTACTGTGCAATGAGTATAATGACATGTCACCCATGCTAGGCTATTCCTTTGGGAAATAGAAGCTGGAAATCCACACCACTGTCACCCTTCACAGCCAGCCAGCAGAGCCAGAACTGCATCAGTAGCGTAGAGCTGTAGGATACAAATCACCTTGCATTTGCTCAGTTACAATAGTGCAGTTTTACTCCATCAGCTCTTTCTATGTCCACCAAAATAAAATACATTTGTAAAGCAACGAGTTAAGTGCCACATGCTCTGACCATGAGGCAGATAAATGAAGCTCTTATCAGAAAGGAGCCACAAAAGGAGCCTGTCTGCACCCAGACTGTGCCTCAGTGGGTCGCATGTTCTTGCACAGAGAACAGATGAGCTGTCAATGATTAATGTGTATTTGCTTGTGAAGGCAGGATAAATGTAATCAAATTCCCATTAACTAGATACTTCACCCCCAAAATCCTTGGCACAATTTGGGAGTGCTGGAAACATGGCCAATACAGTCATTCACGGGTATTTCAGGGGGACTGAAATATCTCTGTTGGCAGTGGTTTGGTATTATTTTTTTAACCAAACTACATTTTAGCAAGCTACAAAATGTCCAATTGCTAAAACAGATTTTCACTGTCCTGGGCAGAGAAACAGGACACGCAGAGGAGGAAATAAACAGAAAACCCAGGTTAAAGCCAACTGATTTCTTGCAGAAGTTTAAGTCTCTCACTAGCAGCACTTTCTTTTATATAATTAGAAAGAATAAGTGCTGCAAAGTGAGGGCTGCCTATGAATGGGCCGGGGTTTGGTAGCAGGAGGGGTAACATTGCCAGCTCCACTCTGGCCATTAGCAAGAGCAATTTGCCCACAGACAATCTGGAAAGAGTTTTCTCAGGTTACAGTAAAGTTAATGGAGTTGGAAATTCCTCCTCTTTTGGATTAGCTCAGCCTTCTTTATGCAACCTTTAGTATCTGGTGAAGTGCAAGGGAGGTTCTGATAGCAGAAGCAGCAGGGTAGCATACACTGTGGGGGCCTAATCCAGGAGCTCCTCAGTGCTCCCCGTTTCTCTGGGTGCAAAACCACGAGAACTCACTGTTAAGTGAGAGGGAAATTAAAACCCTAGTGGGGTGAATCTGATCGAACCGGTGACTTAAGGGGGGGGGGAGAACTACCGTAAACAACAGACATTTAACAAGAAAAGGCATCATCACTTTGATACCAGATTTTGCTGACAGCCAGAGCATTGCAGATGATCAGCACAGAGAAAATCTGCTGAGAGGAGAGACAAGTAACACAGACATGCCAACAGAAACCATGCATTCTGTGTTAATTAAAATTAACTGTTGGCCTGAGCCAAAGTCCATTATGTGACACAGATTAATCAAAACATCAGAAAACAGCACAGTTGTTCTGCACATCAGGAATCTCTTCTGTAGGTCATTGATCACATTACAGATTCTTCATGTAGTTCTTCCAAACCTGCCTTTCCACCTCCTCAGATTTAAGAGCTTTTACCATAGTGTCAAAGTAACTGATTATCAAAAAGTTGAACATCATCCATTTAGAAAAGAAGGGAATCAAGCAAAAGCTTATTTTTTCTTCATCCATCTTTACATAGCTAAGATTTGATAAAAGAAATTAACCTTGGAGAACTCTGTGCAGTCAACAAAGAGTCTTTCCACCTAGAGCTCAGCAGGATTTACCCACACATCCTTAAGCTACCAAAGAAGAAATGAGCACTGGCAGGAATTACCTCTAGCTGCAGAACTGATGTTTTTTAGTTAAAGCAATGGAGAAGCTCTTGCATTGTGTTGACTTGATCCAAAAACTACTCAAGTCATCGCTGCTAAGTCAGGTGGGTTTGAGATCTGGCTGTAAAAAGGACCATGTCTTTTTCTATTCATCATTAAAGTAGCAAAGCAGGGCAGAGGGGGTTGCTTCCAGACTCATTTACTTTGAAGCCAAGTTTCAGCAGGGATGAGGGACCCACCTCAGGCACAGCCTTGGTCATCCTCAGCTGATGAATGAAAGAAGCTGTGGGGGGGTGAGGGCATTTCCTCCTTCATTTATCCCCACCTCCTGTCTTTTTAAGCGCCATTACATTACTGAAAAAATACTTATAGTTAATCAGCACTGCTTAATCCTATTCACTTCCATCTGTGCCTCTTTGTAGCCTGACACCTCTCCTGTCCTGAGGCCATGGAAAGCAGAGGGTATTTAGTGCAGGGGGGAGCTCTGCTGTTGGAGGCCTCTGGGGAGCAGCTGTCCTCAATCATGCTGTGTACGGCCCTTTCATTCCTAGATTACATCTTGTACCAACAGTTTGTGTGTGGGAAAAATCAAAGCTGTCAGAGGCTCCTCCCAGGACGTGCACTGCGCGTAAGGTGCCCAATCACCGGCCCGCGGGTGCACGACCTTTGGGCTTGTGGGGAGTAATGAATTGGGGGCCACTTTTCAAGGACTCACCATCATCATCCAGCCCCAGCCAGCGCTCGGCATTGGAGTAATCACTGACAGGCCAAAGCAATGAAAGCAATCTGTTGTTAACTGCCTGAACAGGCTTGTCCCAAGCCCCCCGACTTCCTCGTGCAGGCACATTGCACAGTGGTAATTCTTTCCTTAAAGGAGAAAAAAACCCACCTCAACAGGCTAAAAGATGCCTGCTTAGAGCCTTCCTTCCACTGTGCGGGGTTCAAGAACAGCTGACAGAAAATCCAAGAGTGTAGTTTCAGAAACCATTACCAGTAATGAACGTTGAACGCCTGAATAAATCCCGATGGACCAGAAAGATTTGATAACAAAAAGAATTTCTTTAATATTAGTTCTTCACCCAAGCACAGGGTGACAAATCTATTGAATGCCCACTTTGTTACCAGTAGTTGCACATCTGCTAACTGTGGTATTTTAGTGTCTTTTTAGCATTTAAATGAAGTGTTCAGTTGGGTGCACAGGGATACACTGAGCCTGCTCCAGTATGGCACTGCCTGGCTTTGGGCTTCTGGTTATTTTCAGCTTCAAACACAATCCTTTACACCACAGTATCCTCATACAACCATAAAGTGTTGTTTCATGGATGTGGCAGTAAAGGACAGGACAGGTAAGCACCCAGCTAAGCTCATCGCAGGAGCCCAAGGCTGATCTAGAGGATTGATCTCGTTGCTGGCCACCTATGGGTGCTCCTTAGATGGTGCCAGCTTCCCTGGAGCATACCGACTAGCAGATATTTGCACAGCTTTATGGAGGGGCTGGGTGGACTAAAGACACTCAGTCTGGTTGCACACCCCCCAGGAATGCCCGTTGTGCCCAAAGGTGACCCTCTTCCTTGCAGGTCCCTGTCCCCACGTGGCTCCAGCCCTGCTCAGTGTGTGGCTTCAAGCACAGCCCGTCCTTCTGCTCTGGTGTTAATCCCAGCCAAGCTCCAGTCTCAGCAATATGTGTCTGGCTCCTACAGCACAACCTGCACTGCCAGGACAGAGGCTTTAGTAACTTGGGAAATACACAGTTGTGGTTAAGAGTTCAGGGCAGACAGCATGAGAGGATCACACTGAACCGCTAGTAAGGCTTTAAAAATGATATATCCACCCTCATATCAAATGCTCTTTTTTTCACTGCAGAAACACCATTGTTGAGGATATCAGCGGTACTAAAAGATGAACTTGTCAAATCTGGGTAATAGTTTATGAGTGATTTAAGCACTTCCCAGTTGTTAAACAAAGACTTCTCTTCCAGCTTGGCTGGGGAAATGCTACTTGGTGCCTAGGCCACGTTAAAGAACAGTGTTATTTTATGAACAGTGTGGGATGATGCTATCATTCTTCCTTCCACACGTCAACAGCTTCCTGCTGCTGACTTGTTAGCAGGTATTCTGCAGGATTGAATAACCTGATGTTATCAGGCTGCAGGGCAGAGTTCGGCATGTCTGGACAGATCTGACTGACTGACGCAGTGTCCCCTCTTCAGTACCCAGAGAAATAATCCCCATTTTTCATGCCACATGCCAGGAGGCATTGTCAGGTTTGCATAAACAGATATTTTGACAAGGAAATGGAAGCTTTCACTCCGTTATTTTGTCTCATACTTCTCATGTTATGTCTATTGTATTGCAGATTGCTTAAAACAGGAGTGCAGCCGATGCAGCAGCATGCAAAATACATAGACAAAAATGTATTGTCCACTTCATTTTCCCATTAGACAGTACTTGTGGGTTGAAGAAATCTACTCCAGCTCTGGAAAATACCCTCATGTTTCAATGCAAGCCCTTAAAAAATGATTAACACCAAACATTCTGATTCCAGCCACAAGCCTTGATGCTGACCCTGCAGTCATTGCCCACTGACCCTCAGTTGAGAGAACCACCTCAGCTTGGTTTTATCATGAACATTTCAGTTAAGGACTATAAGAATTATGAAGTCCACTGTGCTGAAGGGCTGTGCCACATGATCCTTGTGTTATAAAGGCAAAACTTGGCCATGTGCTGGCAGGGTGTTTCTGGTCCTTCTTTCCGTCACCTGCCCTCACTGCTCTGTATTTGTCCTGCTTGCTTGCAGGGATACAGACACTGTATCCATGCCTGACATGGAAGATCCATATGATTTATCTGTAATAATTTTGCTTGTCTTAATGTACTAAGGGCCATTCCAGACCCTTGAGTACCCTCTGGCAGAAGGAAAGCAAGTGCATCAGTCCTTCTCCAAGCATAAGGAGAAGCAAAGAGCAGAATGGGTCCTTGGACTGAAACATCTCTAGTTGTATCCTACCTCATTTTACAGATTTCCAGTATTATCTTTATTTATAAATACATATAATGTCACACATAATCTCTGAAGCTGCCCGGCGAGATCTCATCACAGAGACCATGCTGCAGTGCAGAGGTCCACATGATCTCTGACATTTCTGCCCCGCTCTGCCTGTCCTCCACATTTCACAGGGGTGCAAAACACAGAGCATGTTTCTTAAACAGCTCTCAAATACAATTATATCAGCATCACAGTCCCAGTCTGGGCTGTCTGCTTTAAAACTAAAACAATCCTGCGACGTGCCTTAAAAAAGGAGGACATTTGGAGGACGAAAGCTTGGCGCTCTGCACCTGAGTGGTGAAACTCACATTGCTTCAGTGGAGGCTCTTTTGGTCTGGGGCACAAGAGGAAATCATGTGTACAGTGCAAGGCCCCTCTTTTGGAAGAGAAAGTGTTGATTTAAGGGTCTTAGACCAGCTCAGCAGTGGTGGTGTATCTACAAGCAAGTTAATAGCTGGTGTAGGTATCTATCTCCAGTATGAGTTATGGAGCTGTTAATCCTCCACAGGTTTTAATAATCATTTAGTATTTAGTGAATACGCTATATTATAAATGTTTTATTAAATCTAAATTAAATGCAGATTTGGAACATAAACGTGCTATTGAAATTTATGAGGGATCTTAGTAGAGAATAATTTTTAGACACTGCTGTGAAAGCTACAGAATATCAGTTTCCAAATTAGTATGAAATACTGTGTGTTAGTTGTCTGTTACTAGAGAATGTGCCTGTGGAGGTATATCCCGAAACCCTTATGTGATCTCAAAACTTAATTCATCAGCAGGAATTTTTAGGTCTGTAAAAAGCAAATTAACTATTTCCATGTCTGTGCAGTGCTGTGTCACCTAGAATCATTGCTTGTGAGTCCTACCTTCTCCATGCTAACTATCCTGAGGATGTGCAGAAATGCTGTGCTCATCCCAAGACTGCAGATGTTAGGGTTGATGTTACTTGTTTGGACCATCAATGTTCATATCCAACATCTAAGGATTTCCAGCATGTTATGGGTTGCAGTACCAGATTTGATACCAGGATTCATAGAATCCCAGACTGGTTTGGGTTGGAAAGGACCTTAAAGCTCATCTAGGTCCAGCCCCCTGCCATGGGCAGGGACGCCTTCCACTAGACCAGGTTGCTCTAAGCCCTGTCCAACCTCCAGGAATGGGGCATTCTCAAGAAAGGATGATTAGCACTAAATATGTGGTTCTTTTCTCTTAGCACTTGTTTATTGAATTGTTTTAACCCTAAGGCACTTCTGACAAAGCTCAAGACCATTT
The DNA here is from genome assembly GCF_037157495.1 of Lathamus discolor. Classification (NCBI taxonomy): domain Eukaryota; kingdom Metazoa; phylum Chordata; class Aves; order Psittaciformes; family Psittacidae; genus Lathamus; species Lathamus discolor. The sequence continues at coordinate 22,538,508 of NC_088890.1, read as the reverse complement.
CAGACACAGCTTGAGACAGAGGCCACTTTCCGCTGGCTAGGTCAGTGATGAGCTGGAGTCCCCAAACCCCTGTCTGGTGCAGCTCAGCCTGGTCCTGCCCTGCACAGCTCCTGGGCACCACAGGGCCAACACCCCCTGCAAAAAATGGATGGAATTGTTCACTTAAAACTGAAGAGAGAGGAGAAAGTCACACCAACATGAAAAGGAAGAATACAGCAGAAGTATGGATGCACTCAGCATTGCTGCTGGCTCCAGCTGCTGCTGAGAAATACCAGTCAGAGTACCTCAGGTTCTTTGTGAGAAGCTGAGAACCTGTCAGTAACACTGTCATGGCAGAAAACCAGGGCTTGGTTTCTTCTTCCCTGAGAGTGATCATCGGAGCTCCTACAACCCCTCACTGCGAAACCTGGAGATGTGTTGTTGATAAACATAAGGAAGCCATTCCCAATAAGTGTCAAGCACATCACACACCATGAGGCATCATTAGAGGACAGTATTCTATGTGTTGACATGCCCTTGGTAGAATTTACATCAACAATATTGTGCATTAATTTGAAATACTTCCTGGGTTTTTAAAAGAAGAAAAGCAAAGCAACAACAATTCCAGCCTACTTAGAAAGCTGTTAATGGCTGCAAAACCTGGACATCATTCACACTGCAGCTGCTTTTTTGCTCAGGTGGTCGGGCTTTGTGGTATGCAAGGGTCTCATTTTCTGCAGGAGAACAACAGGTCATCAGTGTTGCAAGGTTTAAAACCTTCAGGCAGAGCAAAGCTGTGAGCTGAGAAATGAGCATCGTCAGTACCATAGACAAGAAACAGAATCTAACTAAAACTCTTCAGCGGCTGGGAGGTCAGAGCAAACTTTAGGGAAGACAAACTAGTGGAGAAGCAGCTATTCAATCCAATGATTGGGCTTTATTTTACAGTCATGCCAGATTTACTTCACAGTCTGCACCAAAAATTAACACATAACTGTCATGTCAACATATGTATATGTATTTCCTAAAAGACCATCTCTGTTTCTAGTAATTCCAGATGCAATTGTAAACCTTACCTTAATCAGGCACTGTGGATATCTGCTCCCATTCAGGCAGGGAAAGAAGGGGAGAAAGTGGCAGCGCCAGGGCAAGCTCCTCTGAGTGCTGGTATGAGCACTGTAGGTAGTGTCTAGAGGCCAAAAAGAGACACTTTCGATTGATTATGTTCTTCCCGTGGAGCAAATCAGTGTTGATGACTTCCTATCACTTGTAAGACTGACACATCTACAATTTCTGTTTCCAGCCCTGCACTTGATTAAAGGACACTGCATCCAGAGTGATGTTATTATACAGAATGCCTGTGTTATCAAATAATAAACTAACTGTCACAATATTGGCTCAAGGCTCAGGAATTTTCTAGCCTAGGAAGATTAAGACGATTACAGTTCAAATAAGTACAATTTTTGACTAATTGTTTGCAGATATGGCATAGAAGCAATATGGCTTGTTTGGGGAAAGTAGTAGGATTTTCCTATACAGAATTCTACCTGAAACATAGCTAAAAAATGAATGCTCAGAGCCCAGACTTGCTTAAATCTATACATTTGCATCCACATGAAGGGAAGCTGCACTTACAAAGATGAAGAGCTGTCCCTTTAAAACTGAAATAAAACAGCGGTTACTGTATTTGATTCAATCAGCTGGACCTAGATTTTCTTAAAAGCACATGGGTAGCTCTTCAGATTTAGCCTACAGAGAACAGACTAGACCTGTACACAAGTCTTTCCTCTCCCTGCACCATACCCATAGATATACACACACAAAAATTCACTCTACAAAACTCCTAAAGGCTCCTGATGCTTTTTCTGTCTATTAATATATGGCCTTTTCTATACAGGAAGGTCACAAAGACCACCATGTCTCCACTACTCACTTCATATGCTCCTGTGCTGATCTCCATGGGTGACCTGCACAAGCACCCTCTCCTCTGTGAGCACTCAAGCTGCTCTGCAGTATGTTGAGCATGCAGGCAGAAAGACCTTGGTTCTCCATTCCAGCTGAGTCAGAGGCTCAATATGTGACCTTCTGTCTCTTGGTCTTCTTATGTCAAAACCAAAACCGAGTTTAAAACTAGGAACGCACTGAGAACCAGATGCTCCATCTGAGCCAAAACTTTCTGGGTAAATATATTGCAAAGAGCACAAATCATAGCATTTCAAACTTTGGGAATCTGTATATATTTAACTATATACAAAATTCTGCTGTTTCTTGACAATAGCTTCATACTGTAGAAGAACAGAAATCCAGCAGACTGAAATTAATGCATTAGAACAAACACCAGTGCATTGTTTCCCATGTAAGGAACTGCCTGGATATAAATAAACCCTTACTCGTATTCTGTGATTTAAATCACGGAATCGTTTTTCGCCAGAGTAACAATTGCACCTTTCAGAAAAATAAGAGATAAAATTTGCTCTCAAGAAGAAATTTGAGGAATTAGACTTAAACTCTCTTGTACCAGTGCTTTTGCTGTCAGTGTATTGAAACCACGTAACTAAAATGCAACTAAAACCTCTTGCTCTGAACATCCCCAAAATTTCAGGAAGAGAATTACTTGGATGACTGAAATTCAAGCTAAGGCCTATTTGTACTTTTGCTGTTCTTCCTAAAGGTACTGTATCCACAATGTGGCCAAATGAAGCATTGCCTCCTACTAAGCCCAGCTTTTCCTTTTGCAGAATGCAAGCAGCATGCAGTACATGGAACCTGGATGCGAATATTTGCCGAAAATAACAACTTAGCTAAAATTCCAAAGAAATGAACATGGATAATTTTCATACAGAACCTGTCTATTGGCAGTGGGGCACAATGTGGCAGCAGTGAGAACGTGTTTTGCTTTGCCTCTTGGGTTACAGCCAGTAATCAAAGTAGCTTATGACTATTCAAGTTCACCAGACAACAGACAGGTGAATTATTGCATGTTTGTACATCTCTGATGATACCTCCATGTAACACCAGAAAGAACCCAGGCAAAGGTTTAAAACATCATTTTAGAAATCTGAAATAGAAAGAAAAAGTTCAATTTAATAACAAGTTAATAAGCTGTATTGTTCCAAAAAATATACGTTGCTTTGCATTCAAATACAGTAACAAGATCCTTTTCCCTATAATTTCACAGTGGAGAAAGTTAGTTGCAAGGTAGATTACTAGCCACTTTATTTTTATATAAGCCCAAGGCATTTTAGCATATAAAATATCTATGCAACATACCCAGCATTTGGAGTGAACAAGAAAAGAAAACAGATGATAAAGTATTTTCCTTTGCTTATACTATCAGTTTGTGAAAACAGCTGTCTCATGAACAACCCATTTTTAACAAGCAAAATTTTATTAGTGTGCAGTACAGGAAATTGTGGTTATTTCTCTCAGAACTTTGCTCCATGTCAAGCACTGATTCCCTTTTATGTAAATGAGAACCTATAAACTGATGCAATTACCCTCCATACATACATTAGTTTAAATGCCGGGGTGCTACAAAAGTCATTTATCTTTCATACTTTCTGTTAGGCTGCAAGTCAGCTCTGAGGTTTAAATGTTGTTTAAAAGTTCTTGGCTAATTGATCACTTTAGAGATGCTTTAAACACAGGTAAAACACCGACAAAGGCTTTTAAAGTAAGCTTTCTTAATGGATGAATTGCAACTATCCATCATTCTGCTTGCTACTTCCCTACCACCATCCCATTAAACCTAATAAGTTCTATTAAAGCTGTTAACATGTGTCATCTGTTAATGGAAAGTGTATAATGAACAAGGCATGAGGGGGTCCTGGGGGCTCATAGAAGTAAAGTTTGGAACAGAAAGACAAATTCCGACCATTCACAAAGTTAATGTAAAAACAGGTCAGTGTTCCAGGCCTTTCTTGGAGATGATTGCCATTTAAAGCCTTGCCTGTGCAGAGGCACTAAGGTTAGATTCACTGGCGTGTGTTGTATTTCAAATGCTTCACCAGATGAAACGTAGAAGTTGAAGGGAAAAAAAAAAAAAGGGTTTCTTTTTGGCTTGAGAAATCAGTGTGACACATGACAAGCCTGGATCTCTTTTGGAGAGGCTGTGCTCTGTATTACTTGAGATTAAGTTTGATCATTCCTGAAGGAACACAGAAATCCCCAAACCTGGATGGCAAGGGCTGTAATAGTTGCTCTTAATGTCTGCTGTTAGCTGATTACTGACATCTTGAAAGCATTGCTCAAGCAGGCCCTCTCGCAAGCTTCTGTCATGTGGATGCTCTTGCAGATGGAGAGCATGCATCATAGAGCGTGGGTGACGGAGAGCTTCAAGGACCAGCCTGTAATCAAAAGCTTTGAACTGCTCCTAGCTTGTGAGACTGCTTTACTTGTTACTAGGGGGACTATCAGATCACATTATAATGACCAAAGCCAGCCCATGTAGTAACAGCTGGGAGTGTAATCCAAAAATTAGCTCATTAATTCACAGGAAAGTATTTTCTACTCATCTTTCATTACAAAAAATGTGTCTGCTTGTTAGTGGAACCTAGAGCTTTAACGGGAACCTTTAAAACATTAGCAACGCACATGTGCTTTTCTATGCCTTAGTGGGAGATTTATGAAGTTTATTCTCTAATCTCTGTTTACAAGCAGAAATATGATGAACATAAATCATTTAAAATAAGATTTCAAGCTACAAATCCACTTTGCTGTTTCCCAGTCTTATTATGCTATTTCAAACATTCAATTCATTATTTTCCTTGTTGGCCTGTTTGTTTCCAAAAACAATTTCACTCCACTTGACCTTTGTATTTCTTGGAAAAATGTTCAATTTCTTGGAAATAGCTCTAGATGTTGTCTGTTAGTTCTTATTTGCCATACACAGCATGCTAAACTTGAGCTGAAGCTTAGGAGCCCCAGAGAGATACAAGATGTGAGGGGCAAATCAGAAAGCTACCAGTAAGAATTAGCATAACAGTGATACTGTGATCATTACTAAGGACAGTCAGGCTACTCCTCAAGTGGTGACTCTTACAAAAACCTCAAATTAAAACAAAAAAGAGAAGGAAAAAATCCATTATATGTTGCCAGCTCTTGCAGAAAACTGTTGTTAAAACATGTTTCCCATCATAGGATCAAACAGTGCAATGACACTGCAAATCAAATGTTTATACAGTATATACAAAAGCACAGTGCATAACAATTGTCTTGCAAAACATTAGTTTATGCACAATGGATATATTTTCATAACACACTAAGTTGTATTTTCTTATTTATAATGAAGAAATCAATGAACATGAAAAATTAGAAATCTAAATGTTTAAGTATTTTTGCATAAAGTGGTTTTGCACAAAGTGGTTTTGCACTTCAACAGGGACAAGACAGTTCTACATGCCTGTTCTGACACTGCAATGAAATGAGCGGTCACCCATGTGTGAAAAATCACCTTGACATATCCCTTGGTTTACGGTCCCTTTCTCTTCAGTTTCCTCACCACTTCTGCACAGCCCAGAAGCCATAATCACGTAGAATCGTAGAATCATAGAATCAACCAGGTTGGAAAAGCCCTTTAAGCTCATTAAGTCCCACAGTTCCCCAGCACTGCCAAGGCCACCACTGACCCATGACACTGAGGCCTCGGCTCCACGGTGTGTGAACACTTGCAGGGATGGTGCCTGCAGCCCTGCCCTGGGCAGCCTGTTCCAATGCCTGAGCACTCTCTGGGGCAGGAATTGTTCCTAATCAGTCTAAACTTCCTCTGGTGCTACTTGAGGCCGGTTCCTCTTGTCCTATCCCCTGTTACTTGAGAGAAGAGACCAGCCACCTATATGTATATTTAAGAATACTATAAAGTTTGTTTATTGCCAATTTGCTGCAAAGCTTAAACTACAGTGCCATACACCAGGACTGCAGTGATGAGAGCAGCACCCACACTGCCACCCACTCCTGGTACCAACCACTGATGTTAATATACTGCAAATACATTTAAGCCAGTAGACATGCAGTTAGGAGATACACCTACTGCTACACCCACAGATAACCTTTTCCGACTATTCTCCCCCATGTTCATGTAATTACACCCAAGTTCAGATTTCCAGCTGAAGTTGGTGGGTTGTGCTGGTTTGTCCATACGTGACCAGCTTCCCCTTCAAGCCATGTCTGGGTAGATCATTCTGGTCTGCAGCTCTAAAATGTTAGCCATTAAACTAGCCTCAGCATTCTTTCAGCATGAAAAGCCTTTACTTGGACAAATAACCTTTAATAAACTCAGAGCTGTATTCCTGCTTGCTCAGAACCACATCCTCGTTAGGTGGGAGAGACTTAATTAATGCCATAGCCCAGTGAAGATCCAGATGCCCATTCCCACAGGGTGAAGATGCTGCACACTGGTTAAGTGGGTCACAGAGGGGAAGGCACATTACAGTACAGCTTCAGAGTAAAAAACCCCCCCACAGACCTCAAACGACCATAGACTTTCAACTAGACAATTAAAAAATATGTGTGCTTCTGATCTTGTAAGGACAGTATCAAACTGCAAAATGGGACATGAACCCTTCTCCAGGGTGTGAGCATTTCTTCAGTATTTCTTTAGTTCCATACATTCAATCTCCAGGGTCCACCACAACACCACCACATACTGCACATCTGTGCCACAGAGTGTAGGCCAAGGATATTCTGTTTAGTTTACATTTTCCTGAGGAACGGCTGATTGTGTGCCTTGAAGTGGGAAAGGAGAGGTGTTACAAACTGATGACCAATGTGTTTCTGTGATGGGATAACTGTGGAAGTTCTCTCCTTTTCTTGATGCATGCCATGAGAATCACAGGAGAGGTGCAGAAGACCTTGCTGTAGCAGGGGGGTTGGTGTTGCAGGAAAATGCCAGCACTGCTGCATGCTGCTGCTTCTAGCCTCTAATATTACACGCATGGCTGGTGTTCATTTTTTACAGTGACCCACGGAAAAGCATCTGTTGCAAAGTGCTAAGTTGTAATGGGATTCTGCTCCTACAACAGAGCCCTGTGTGTCTGGATGGGCTCAGCTTGAACAGCAGGTCGACGGAGGGGATTCTCGCCCTCTGCTGCCCTCTGGGGAGACCCCCCCCGCAGCCCTGATCCAGCTCTGGGGCAGCAGCACAAGAGGGACGTGGAGCTGCTGGAGCGAGGCCAGAGGAGGCCATGGAGATGCTGCGAGGGCTGGAGCAGCTCTGCTCTGGAGCCAGGCTGAGAGAGCTGGGCTGGGGCAGCCTGGAGAAGAGAAGGCTCCTGAAGGGGAGACCTGAGAGCAGCTCCAGTGCCTGAACGGGCTGCAGGAAACCTGGAGAGGGGCTTGGGACAAGGGCCTGTAGGGACAGGCCAAGGGGAATGGCTTGAACCTGCCCGAGGGGAGACTGAGCTGAGCTCTTAGGCAGAAGCTCTTCCCTGTGAGGGTGCTGAGGCGCTGGCACAGGGTGCCCAGAGAAGCTGTGGCTGCCCCATCCCTGGCAGTGCTCAAGGCCAGGTTGGACACAGGGGCTTGGAGCAAGCTGCTCCAGTGGAAGGGGTCCCTGCCCGTGGCAGGGGTTGGAGCTGGAGGAGCTTTGAGGTCCCTTCCAACACAAACCAGGCTGGGGTTCTGTGATTAAAAACATTTCACGTTTTGGCTGCTCTTAACTCATCTGCCCACCCTCTCCCTCTCTCCCCCACAAAAGATGCACTTTCCAAAGCACTGAATTTTAACTGTATTTATGCAGAACTGTTACCTAAAGAATTTTACTGCAACCCAGTGATGAAGAGGACAGTAGCAGAAGTTCAGCTTGGTGGAGCTGCAGTAGTGCTATGCTGAACACCACAGTTAGTAAAAAAAGCTTACTTTTTGCAATCAAAAGGCTTAGTAAGCATTAAGTATTAGTGCTTAGGAAACATGTTAACACCTTTTTAGAAGTCAGTGCTTCCTGGTGCTGGGCACACTGACCATGACCAAGGCAAGCACTTCAACGCATGCCTACATAGAGAGCAACCCTATGCCTTCAAGCCCTCATTCCCACAAACACTTACTGCTGTAGTAAGCACGATTTGGGTGTGGGTACAGAATTGGGCCCAAGACCCTAGCCCAGAAATTATTATCATCACTGTTAATTAATTACAATTATTATCATTATGTTGTTGTCATGGAACAGGAAAAAAGTGTGCTGCTCACTAACAGCAACCCAGTCCCTGTCTCAAGAAGAACAGGACTCTCAAAGCTCATAATTCAAGCAATTTTAGTACATTCTGCAAGATTCTGTTTTATCTTTTTAGGAAGTTTTGTCTGTTTTCAGTGGGAAATACTGGGTCTTAAAATGGCTGTGCTGGTTATGAGACCTCTGCTGCCAGCTAAGGATCTGAAACCTGTACTTTCAGATGTGCTGACCCATGTATATTGGAGGAACAGGGCAACAACAGTTCTTCAGACGAATTAGCTAAACCATTATAGCTCCACCGTTTATAGTCCAGATGCACAAGAAAAGAGCAGAGGCTGTGTTAGAGGAAGGAAAAAAGTTCAACTCTGGCAAGAAGAAAATAACTCTAAATAAAACGTAATAGGGAAAGCTGACAATATTTACATTTCACAGATTGTACCTTTTGCTTTTCAAAGGGCCGAGTCCAAGGTAATTAAAACTTTGGTGGCCTTTTCAGCTTTTAAACTGCAACTAAAGGATAACAAAACCCGGGGAGCGAGGCCCTCCTGCAGCACATGTGGCGCGGCAAGCTGCCCTGTCAGGGTTTGACAGGTGTGTGCCTGTGTGTTGGTCGGCCGCTGCCGCGCTGGGTCCTCCTGAAACCTGAGAGTGTTTGTAAACAGTCTGTGCTTTCTCAAAAGTGCCCTCGAGATTTGTTACAGGAAGTCAAATTGCTCAAATCTCCCTCATTTGGCACGATACGCTGAAAGCATGCTTGAGTGATCATAATTGCGCTGGGACTGACTTCATTTACCAATCTCGAGGCATACCTTTCCAATAACAACTGCAGGCGATATAAATTCAATCTCTTGTTTGTTTCTGAAAGTGATTAGCCTCAAAAATTTGGAGTTTAAACACTTGTAATTGCAAAGTGTTATTTGGATTCCATTTTGATTTATTAAATGAAAAAGTCACCTTTTTTTTTTTTTTTTTTTCCTCTCCCTACGAATGATTTGAGCTGCTTTGGAAAGGGAAAGGGACGGCAAATAGAAAGGAGAAAAGATCATTCTCCTCAGTGGAGGCACTGCTGTTACAAGAGCATTTTGTCCTTCTACAATACTCAATATTGTAACAGGAGCATAAAAGACTCTGATGTTTATTTCAAGCGTGGACTTTTTGCTGTGAAGTATCTATGGTTCGCTTGGATTAACAGTATTTTTCTTCACATCTATGCAGAAATACATGCAAATCTAAGCCAAATAAACTGCTGTACCACTGAAAGGACAGAAAGAGAGCTGAAAGAGTCCCATTTTCATTCTGAGTTGTAATTAAAACAATTAATTAAAACAATCATTGTTGTTAAATATGATGGAAAGGGCTGAAATACATTTATTTCATACATCCATTACAGCTTTTTTAAACCTATTTATCTAATACACGTTTGCATCCTTTTTACATTTGCATTCTCCAGAAAGTGTTGGGGTAAAGCCCATGATGGGCAAGAATTGTCCTGACAGGGAATCGTGGGAAAAGATTTGCAGAAAGATAATACGGAGTTCATAACCATAAGCAAATACTCAACAAAGCCTTTTCAGCAGGATGCTAACTCAAACAAGTGGGGGAAAAAAAAAGACACAACTTGTGTATAAACTACAAATGTCTGGTTTCCAATTAAAGAAAAATACTGTGAACTCTTTATAAAAGTGTGCTCACAAATTTAGAGCTGAAGGAACTTAAGTTGTGTTCTTTCCAACCACAATAAGGTTGGAAAGAGCAATTTCAAAAATTCAGAGAAAACCACAAAATTCATTAGAAAAAAACTGTTTGCTAGAATATCTTGCTTAGCCCTCATCATGAACAGATCCATGGACAGCTTCCTTATTCTAATTAAAAAGCAGAATGAGAGATGAAGCAAAGCAGTAAAAATCTCCACAAGGCTTAACCCTGTGGCCCCAGACATACACTGCCAAGGAAGGACTAGGCTGTCCTCGCAAAAAACCCTAAAAGCTGAACAAGTCTCTTTCACATCAATTTCTTCATAGCTTCTTCATAAGCATCTTCTTCCACCTCCTTTGTTCCTATCCTGAATTGTCATCAAATTGTAAGCAAATTCTGTGCCTATACATGGGCAAAACATAGTGCTCAACATCAGAAATGCCACATCTCAACCAACAGTCCTGATACACACTTGAAAGCATATTTATCATAGAATCAGAGTGGTCTGAATTGGTAGAGCCCTTAAAGCTCATACAGCTCGAACCCCTGCCACGGGCAGGGACCCCTTCCACTGGAGCAGCTTGCTCCAAGCCCCTGTGTCCAACCTGGCCTTGAGCACTGCCAGGGATGGGGCAGCCACAGCTTCTCTGGGCACCCTGTGCCAGCGCCTCAGCACCCTCACAGGGAAGAGCTTCTGCCTAAGAGCTCAGCTCAGTCTCCCCTCGGGCAGGTTCAAGCCATTCCCCTTGGCCTGTCCCTACAGGCCCTTGTCCCAAGCCCCTCTCCAGGTTTCCTGCAGCCCCTTTAGGCACTGGAGCTGCTCTCAGGTCTCCCCTTCAGGAGCCTTCTCTTCAGGCTGAACGAGACGAGCTCACTCAGCCTGTCTTCAGTCTTAGCACTCAGATAAGCCAGAACACCAGCACCACACCAGCAATAGCATGGCAGCAGAGCTGCTGTGTTCCATCTCAGGGTGCCCACTGCCATGCACCCATCTCACATGGCAGCCACTGACCTTCCTGGGTGCTGCCAACATAGCCCCAGCACAGACTTTAAACCTTGCAAAGAAATGCAGCAGCACTGAGAACATGAAAGTAAAGGCAGCTATGTGTACTAAAACTCAAGTTAAATCTTCCAGATGTTTCTGAATCCCTACACAGCCTTGTGGCAAGTCGTGGGATCCTGTGTAACTAAGAGGAGCCTGTGCCAGAAACCCATGGGGAGTGCAGGCTTCGTGATTCCAGCAGGTGTATCCAGGGGGGAGCAGGTCACCTAAGTGGTTCTGGAACACAGAAGGCATTTCTCAGACCCCTCATGCTTTGCCTAAAGTTTACTTTGTTTTTAAAGTAACAAACTTACTAAATTGTCCCCAAAATAAAGCCAAAGCTCAGGGTGAGTCTAATTTATAGAGAGTCTGTGCACAGTCTGTTTCAAACTAGATGGGACCTACCTAAGCAAATAATTTAGCACTATAATTGAGCCCATTTCCCCTTCAGCAATACTACTGCTTACCCAAAACATCTCCATTTATTTTTAAACCAAACATATTATTTATTTGATGGGAATTTAGAGAACAGAAAGGAGCAGCACAACCTGAACATTCATCATTGTTGTTTGTGCTCCTTGAAGGACATTGTTGGATTATTGCTATAAACATTCCACATTTGGCTAAATGCTGTTGATATAAACAAGGATTTTTCCTCATTAAGGTGATTTGGTGCAGTCTGAGAAACTGATTTATCAAGAGAATTAATTAAAGGCAGCTATGATTTGTAGCTCTTTGCTTGTGGATGATTCAGCGTAAACATCCCCATTAAAATTAAATTACTGCTAATCTGATCCTATTAACAATAGTTTTTAAATACACTTCACAGATGCAGACATGATGCCCTTATTCAAGTTCGGAGCTATGCAGCGCAATCCCACGCTCGCAGTTGCCATGGTGCAGAGGTGGAAGAGCAGTCCTGCAGATGCATTGTGAGGTACCTTCCCACTGAAGGTTTGCTGGCTTTGGAGGAGGGAAGGTGAAAATTCTGTTTTCTCCTCGAGTTTACTGATGAGGTACAGATTAGAAAGGACTTTCTTGGGCTGTGAGTAGGCAATTAAAATAAAAAGCCTCTCCCTCCTTCTCTCCAACCTGGACTTCATGTAGCCCACAGATCAAACCAATCAGTCAAACCAATGCCCCCTGAATCAAGCAAGATCTGTCTGCAACATCTTGCTTCAGGAGTTTTATATAACATTTCCTAGTCTTTTTCTTTTCAAAAGTGTACAGAAACAGGAGAAAAGAAGACAAAGCGATGAATGATGTTCTGCCTGTTGGTCAGAATGTTGGGTGTTTTGCAGCTGAAGTCCCTTCAGGACACACATAATAGGTCATCCTCTTACAGGTTCCTCAGTCTTTCTTTCACATAAACCCACCAGGAAAAGGTTCACAGGTACTAACCAAAGCTGTGGAAAGGTCGCTCCTTTTCCCCTTACAACCAACCCTCAGAGCCCATCCACAAAGCAAAAAGAAGCCCAGGTTTCCCAGGCTACCTTTACACGATCTGTTTTGGATGGCGCATGAAATGGGCAGCAACATCACTTGTACTCGTCTGCCTGAAAATGAGGTCTGTGCTCAGGGAGATTTTGATGAAGACCTTGTTACCATTTTGTTTCCCACACTTGCTCATGAAAACTAGCAAATAAATGTGATGTCCACCCCTGCTCCAAATGTACCAGTATTTGCTCCCTAGTTCTTGAACGTCAAGGGAGCACAAACCGTGCTTGGATTTAGGACATACTGGTTCCCATATTGGTTCCAATTCCAAGACAATCAAGTGATCACATCCTAACAGTTTTCCTACCTGTCAGCAATACAGAGCATACTTTGATAAAGAAAGCAAAGACTTCTAATCCTGACACAGAAAGAAATCAGCCATGAAAAGAAATAGGGAAGAAAAGGAAGCTAGCTTAAGTGATAGAAGTATACCTCATGGCTTAACTAAGAGCCTCTCAAAGACTGAAGTACTTGCTGTTCAAAAGACAGATAAAATTATGTACAGTTAAAGACAAAATTATCTACAGTTAAAGGAAACAGGCATTTTGTGAGTTAGAAGAAGCCACCCTCCCGCTCCCAATATTGGTGACCAATCCTGTAAGATGCTGACCATCTTCAAGCCACTGTTAATTGAGTCTGGTAATTACAGTGTTCAGCAGCTCACAACATCACAGAGCCAGATAGACTACATATTTACAGAGGGCCCTTGGGAAGTCTAGATTAGTCTCAGGACGGACAACTTGAAAGGAAAGATAAGAAAGCTTAAGAGGACTCTTCCTCTCCTGCAGCAGACGAATGAATTAGCAGTAAAGGCTCCAGCTCTGGTTAAAGAGAAGGGATAATGCGGTCATGAAGCAGGTCTTAAATCATTTTGATGCATTTAAGTGTCACTCTAAAGAAGATCTAGTGATGCAGAGAGAAAACAAAGTATCAGTCAACATAATCAGGCAAATTTGAATTGTTGGTTACGTAGCTTTTTTCAGCACAAATTTTTCATCACTTTCAAAGGGTCTTTTCTATATTGTTCATTTAAGTGTCAGCTTTTCTTTAATCATTTTTGTTATTCAATTTTACTATTTAATTTCTCTCACATTGGAGTCTCATAAAAACGCTTTATTTTCTACAGGCAAAACAAAGTCATGGGGCCATATAGGGTTATGTGCTGCTTGGCCGGGAAACTACAGCTGGTGGCCCTACCAAGGGAAGCAAAATCCTCTCTGCGGTCTCTGCTGTAGGACAGAGCTTGACATTAGTGAATTCCAGCATCATAATTCGATCCAGTTACAACAGTAACACTGCAGTCAACATTATGGTGGTGCTCAGAGTTCCCAGTTGTGGTATGGTGGGCATTAAACACACTGATATTTTATGTAAGTGGTGTGTGATTTGTGTCTGAGACACTTATGGGATTGCCAGGCAGGCAGCTGAATCTCTGTGGGCAGGAGGAGAGCAAAGACACTCCTTTAAAGTCAGCACAGTGCAATTTAGGAACAGGAGATTCATCAGGAATGCTGCAGGGGTCGAAACAGTCCTATGCCAGAGCTGAATCCAGTCTCCAGAATCCTTTTTTGGGGTCAGTCTCCACCTCTAATCGTTGAAATAAGGGCAATAAAGACAATACGTCACACTCTTCTATTTTAGGTTTGAATTTCACATCTTCTGACATAAATCACAGAGATACAAGACTCAGGGAAACACATGGGAAGAAAAACTCCTTTTTGCACATACTTTTTCAGAAGTGAGTACTCCTCAGGATATATGCATATTGTTGAGGTACTCCTGTATAGAAAACACCCATACCATTTCACTTGGAACTCGTTAAATAGGAATCAACATCTTTTGCCTTCACGGAAATATTTATTTCAGGGAAGGATATCTGCATATACATCGTCTGAAAGGGGAGAGAGAGAATAAAGGATTTATCTCATAGAACTTGAGAAGATACAGAAGTCATGTTGTTCCTACAGTTCTCATAATGGTTACCTGTCAACGGCTGCATTAAGTGGGCTGAACCCATTACAGGGATGGAAGCTGTCATCAAAATGAATTAGAGGCTTATTTGGCCACAGTTGCATTTTATATTCTGCTGGCAATTTACTGTCTGGCTGGCAAGCTAATGAAAAGTAGGCTGGGAGAAGAGGGCACTAGTGCATAAGAACACGAAGTATGTAGATTATTTTTTCCTTCCATAATACCATAGGGTTTTACAGTCATTTAAAGAGATTCTTTTCCTTTTAATATATATAACACACTACAAAAGAGCAGTTGTCATCCTATATCTTGACTAAAGATTATTTTGAAAGCACAATTAATGGCTGTGAGATAACGCCACATCCGCCAAGTTAATCAATAACTGATGCACTAGTGACTGCAAGCAAATGTGCCTCTACTTTAAACTTCAGCACAAACACAAATCCTAATTCACCTAAAACACCAATACATAGGCATAGTAAAGCTCAAATATGAACTGACCTGATCCTTTAAACACCGGTTCTGGAGGAAAAAAAAGGACAAGTAAGTCAGATTTTTGCCTATCCCCCGCCTCTCAGTACAGTAGCTGGGAGCAGCGTGGAGAATCACCCACGTTCCATGATTCACTGGTGAAACACTGACAAGGGACCTTCTTAGCACTCATTAGCACAAGAAAGCCTTGCTGCTTTTAGCAAGACTGCCAGCAAGGGAGATATGTGACAGCGATGACACATGTGGCTCACACAGGAACCTGCAAAAAAGGGGAAGGGTTGCCTGGGGGCCAGGTGTCCTCCCCTCCACTGCTTCTACACTACATAGCTGCCTGCTACCTGCCTGCTGTGAGGAACTGAAACCAAGGAAACTGTTCAAACATTTCCCTTGTTTACCAGGAACAGCGTAGAGAGCAGGAAATTCTCTGCTGTCGTGTGCTGGCTTGAATCTGGTCTCTAGATGCCCAAGTACACAGAAGGAGCACACAAAAGGTGCCTACTTAGAAGAAATTTAAGTCCTACTTGAAACTGCTTTTTAAAAGCTTAAATAATGAGGATTTTAGAATGTAGTAGAGAAAACAGGGTTTATACATGAGGGCATTTATTTTTTGCAGTTATATCCAGTTTTCTGAGTCAAGAAACAGTAGCACACATATATTTTACCAGCAAGAAAGAGGCAGTAGGGGAGCAAAAGGAAGAAGTAGCTATTAGGTGAATATGTATCCTTGTTCATTTTGGTCCCAGAATGCTGAGCCTCACTGACTATTTCGGAGTAAAACATCACAGTACCTAGAACTGGCAAGGAGAAGCCTGTGTGCTGTCTGCAGACTTGGGGGACAAGTATTTGCCTTTACAGCTCACTGGCAATTTGCTGTAGGACTGTGATCCACAAAGGCAATCCATTTCCCTCTTGTGAAGGTGCAAAGCCTTTCATCATGTTTGTGAATGCACGAAAAGCACCCACATACCTTCCTTAATAAAACAAGCTGTGTGTTGACAATGCAAATTCCCTGTATAGGAAATGGGGTGGTCCAGCTCAGCCATTCTGACCTCCTCTTCAGAGATCTGAAGACAAAGCTATACAAGACTTGAGAGGAAGCATCTCTTGCTATAACAAAAATGAGCCAACACTGCCCTCCTCATTTTTCTTACTAAATGGGTCCATGTTTTGGCACAGTTTCATTGCTTGTTCAGTAACTTGTGGCTGAGCTCACCAACATCACTGTACGGAAACAGTACCCAAGAGGACAGGATTTTTCTCCATCATAGTCCTATAGCCCTTCCTCATCTGTTACCCCTAAGTCACTGCACAATGCAGTGACAAGAGCTTAGTTCTCTGCCATTGCCACCTCATCTTTCACAGAGATCAGGACAGTTCAGCACTACAATGTGGATGCTGTAGAATGTAGCAGAAAAATGCTGAAACCTTTCACCACTGTTCTGCAGCCTTCAGACCTGCTGTAGTTCCTGAATACATCATATATGAAATTAATTTTGCACTTTCAGTTGCAAAATGAATGCAAACTACTAGGCCTAACAAATTACCCTGGTCTAGAGAAAAAACATGGCATATAAAAACAATAATTTAGCAGAATTCTAAGGAAATTGGTAAATGTAATGACTATTTTTTATCATGCTTATTATCCCTGAATATAATCAATAACAGGCTATATATGCAAGGCTGTAAACCTTGAGCACCTCTGGACTCCATCCATGCAATTCATCCTTCAGAAGCAAGAACTCTAGTAAAGGGATGAGGTGGATAACTCCACACAATTCAGTAAATGACAAAATCATCCTAAATTTGAATGTTTGCAGTTGTAAAGCAACACCCTTGAGTCTCCTTCTTCCTGAACTGACCCATCAATCTTACAATGAAACAAGCCACTTTGCCTTTGAGTCTCTTGATCCAGAAGTAGAATCATAGAATCATAGAACAGTTAGGGTTGGAAAGGACCTTAAGATCATCTAGTTCCAATTCACAAGTTCCTTGGGCAACCCATTCCAGTGCCTCACCACCCTTACAGTGAAGAACTTCCTTACATCCAATCTAAACTTCCCCTGTTTAAGTTTTAACCCATTACCCCTTGTCCTGTCACTACAGTCCCTAATGAAGAGTCCCTCCCCAGCATCCCTATAGGCCCCCTTCAGGTACTGGAAGGCTGCTAGGAGGTCTCCACGCAGCCTTCTCTTCTCCAGGCTGAACAGTCCCAACTTTCTCAGCCTTGTCTTCATATGGGAGGTGCTACAGTCCCCTGATCACACTTGTAGCCTCCTCTGGACTTGTTCCAACAGTTCCATGTCCTTTTTATGTTGAGGACACCAGAACTGCACACAGTGCTCCAAGTGAGGTCTCACAAGAGCAGAGTAGAGGGGCAGGATCACCTCCTTCGCCCTGCTGGTCACGCTCCTTTTGATGCAGCCCAGGATACGGTTGGTTTCTGGGCTGCGAGCGCACACTGCATCCGATTCATGTTCATTTTCTCATCGACCAACACCCCCAAGTCCTTCTCTCCAGGGCTGCTCTGAATCTCTTCTCTGCCTAACCTGTAGCTGTGCCTGGGATTGCTCCGACCCAGGTGTAGGACCTTGCACTTGGCATGGTTGAACTTCATGAAGTTGGCATCAGCCCACCTCACAAGCGTGTCAAGGTCCCTCTGGATGGCATCCCTTCCCTGCAGCGTATCGACCGAACCACACAGCTTGGTGTCATCGGCAAACTTGCTGAGGGCGCACTCAATCTCACTGTCCATGTCAGTGACAAAGATGTTGAACAAGATCGGTCCCAACACCGATCCCTGAGGGACACCACTTGTTACAAGTCTCCAGCCGGACATTGAGCCATTGACCACAACTCTGTGTGCGGCCATCCAGGCAGTTCTTCATCCAAAGAGTGGTCCACCTATCAAATTGATGTCTCTTCGATTTAGAGACAGCTATGTCATGTGGGACAGTGTTGAACGCTTTGCACAAGTCCAGGTAGATGACGTCAAGTGCTCTACCCCTGTCCATCAGTTCCGTAGCCCCATCATGGAAGGATATATAGAAGCAACATCCTTTTTGACCTAGCCATTTGGGCTCAACCAGTCCAACTGCAAATATGAGCATGAGCTACGCTATTTGGACTTGGAGACATTTCCCCCAAATCTAAGACTCAGTAGGGAGAAAAGGGAGGTGTTGGATTTGCAGGTCACCTCTCAATGCAGATGAGTTTATTGAAAACCCAGTGAAAAGCTGCTGTTGTGCAGTAGGTGATTTTCAAGTGTTAATAAAGCAGCCAGCTTTGCCAAGCAACACGCCAGCTCCCAAGATTGTAATAAATACTTGAGCATCCTGCCAAACTGCAGTGCTAACAAGAAAGCATTTTCTGTTATCAGAGCATGAAAAGCACTCCTAACTACTGTAACTTCACTTGAATTCAGGGCACCCCAAAATCATTATCCCCTGGAAGGCAGGGCTCATTTAAGCAGGCAGCAGCCAAGCCTGGCTGGGGAGAGCTGGAGGCCTGACATTAATAAGGTGCTCCATGCCTGAAAGACCATAAAGGGAAAACCTTAACTGGGTGTTATAACAAGGGGATATGAAGTGTCACAAACCGTGTAAATGTCACGAGCTCTCTACAAGGCCTTTGTGTTAAAAATCTTCCCCATTTTAGCCCCTCTGGGTAAAATATTTTCCTTCTGCTGCAGCTCCTTTTAAAATATTTTGACAATGAGAGTGAAAATAGTAATTTCAGCAACGTGTATGCTGGCAGCTTTGTGGGGATGGCAGCACAGGTCACAGCACTGAGGAGGAACAGACAGTGTATAGCCCAATAACAAAAAGCAAACATGTATTACTATTAAAAGCTGTTTACAGAGTGCTATGAGTGTTTCAAATACAACATAAACCCTGCTTCCTACCATCAGCATTTACAGCCTCATGTTTAGGCATGTTCTTAACTTTTTTGCACTTGGTAAATCCATTGGACTAGACCCATGGATTAATGCCTGTAGGGCTGGGGTGCTGTAAGCCCAATCCAGCAAGTCTTGAACCCATCACCCAAATGGAGCTAGTCGCTATACTAAACACTTAGGCAGGTATGGATGGAGAGAGCCCTGCAATGGAATTGCACAAGATTGTATTAGATCACAGGAAAAACATTTCTAGTCAGAAAAGTGCAAAAAGGCAGTCCTTTTTTTTTTTCCTCTTTTCTTTTTTTGATTGAGAGATAACATGTGATAACGTCATGGGCATTTAGGAGTTGTCTCTACCATTTCCTATGCATGGTCAAAGAACAATAAAATCGCAATTACTCTGCCTGGGCTAACTATTTCATAGCAACTCTAATCAACTCTTTCAATTCCTAGTCCCTGGTACAACCAGAAATGGCAGTTTAAGATTAGAAGGAGACCTCCCAGCCCGTTCCTCCTCCTGCAGGGGCAGTCCCACCGGTGGTGGCCGTCTCGTGCCCTGTGCAGTGCTGTGCAGGCTGCCTCAGAGCAGTCCTGCTTCCCAGCCAGCCTTATCTCGGCTGGGGACAGCAATATGAATTGCTCCACATCATGGTGTTTTGTTAATGAGAGGAGCGCTGAAGTGCTGAGAGCACCTTCCCCCAGCCCTGACACTGTCATTGCTGCCTGTGATGAATTAGGGCTGTGCTTGAACCGAAAGACCAGCAAATTAACAGTTAATTAGGAGTTGATAAATAGCAGTCATGCAGCCCCTCTGGTTCAGCTTGTTTGCAGCTGCTGCCCTTCTCCTGTATCTTGAAACAGCAAGTGTTTATGTGCTTGTAACAAGTGCCTGAGTGGCTGCCATGCCTGGGGTTTGTCAGGGGCCTGCTCGGCTCTACCACAGCCCCTCCTGCAGCCTTACAGGGCTCTGCTTGACACAGCAACTCTATCGGTATTTATCCTTGAGATAAAGAGATGTGACAGCGCTTTCAGGGACAAATCAGACTGTGTGGTGGGAAGGAGGGGAACGTTTCTTAGCCCTTGCCTTGGTAAAGCTTGGTTCCCTCCCATGGAGGCACCCCGGGCCTGGAGCTTGCTCTCACAGGGGATGATTTCTCCTCTGACCCCTTCAGACAAGCCCCTGCCTCTGAGAGGGATGTTTTACCAAGGCAATGGGAATGCCATTCGTCCCTCCTCTGTACCGGGACTTTTCCCGGTTTCTGCAGAATTCACTGGAAGAAGTTTCCCGTTTTGGTGGGAGCAGCGGAGCAGCTTTACTCTATGCACCTCAGGTGGAACACAAGCACTTTAGTGAGGTCCATGTACGCTTCAGCTGGAGTCCAATAGCGTCTTTCATGTCCTGACAGTGCTGATGCGTGCAGGGGAGCAGGGAAGGTTACTGCTAAAATCAAATTAAAAGATAAAATAGCTGAAATTGGTTAAACCTCCATAGGAGTGGAGATGCTGGGCATTTGCAGGACCACCTCAGGCACACAACATCTGTTAATGATGGCTGTGTGCACGGTGCTGTGTATGTGTTAGTGTGTGTATGCACACTCGTTCACTCATACGTTTCTTTTGCTTTAGAGCAACTTTAAGAGATAAGGTTGGGAAAAATCTTTGAAGTACCTTGAAACATACACCATTTGGACAGCCGTGGTACAGGGACATGACCAATATGTATTTTCAATATTTTGAGGGGCTTAGGGTTTTTTCCTTGTGAATGGAAGCCAAAGTGTATGTACCTATGTCTGAGCAAAAAAACCAACATTGCCTAGATTCAGCTGAAAACATGATCCATATCCTTCTAAGAAATGTCCACCCAGTTTAAGGCAAATTTATAACTCCAGCATATTGCAAGGAAGAATCATAGAATAGTTAGGGTTGGAAACGACCTTAAGATCATCCAGTTCCAACTCCCCTGCAGGCAGGGACACCTCACACTAAGGAAGGATGAGTGCTCCTGGGGGAAAAAGAGATGCTTCAGGAGGGAAGGAAAGAGTGCATCAGATAGATAAACAGGGTCTAATGAGGATAAGCCACTCAAATGGCTCTGCTCTAGCCAAGTGAAAACACTTCACCTCCCCTTTTTCACTGTGTCCCATTTTTACCTATGTGGTGGTTTTCTAGCTCTGCAGGACATGGGGCCTTCAGCAGTTTACATATGCTGTATGGCCCCTTCCAGGAATTACAAGATATGGCCAAAAGAGAGGAGAATAAACCCAAAACATTACTCTCAATTTGAAGAGGCTGTATATTCATGAAGCAGGACCTAAAAGAACCCCTATAAATCAACAAAATCCCTTAAGTCCCTTAAAGGTGATTAAACATACACTCAGATTAAATTAAATTCACTGTAGCTTTTACACATTTCTTTAAGTGACTTGAATAGGTTTGTTTTCCCTTGGAAAAAAAAACCAAAACCCCCCTCAAAAAACCAAAAACCAAACCAAAAACAAACCACAAAACTGTGTCACATTCATGTAAGAGCATTGCTTCTCTCAATAAAGGCACATTCAATCAACTCCAGAAACCAACATTTAAATAACATTACAGCTGGGCTTAAACCAACAAACAGAAAAGGTTGCAGTGGGGGAGTAATACCACCTTCCTCCCTGCTCCTGTTATATAAAAAGAAGGGCACCACTGTTAAACAGAAACAATTTACCAGCTTTACTTCGGGAGTCTCTGTGGCTTTGCATTTCTAACACTTGGGCTCCGAGTACCACTCAGTTGTTGATTGTATTATACTTCCATGCCTGGAGATGTGAAACAAGAAGGAAACTCATTTTAGAAGATACTAAGCAATTATCAGTCTCTGAAGTAAATTCTCATCTGCAGGTGATACTGAATCCTTCTTCTGTAAATTGAGTTCCTAATATCAACAGCCAGAGAAAAAAGGGGTTGATCTGGCCATATAGAACTATTTCATCATATTTCCATATCCTTGAGCATACACATGACCTTAAGCAACAGCTTTAAACTTATATTTATCTGTCCTAAAAATTCCAGGACATGTCTTTGACTGATCTCTGGGATTTTTCTCAAATTAGATTCCTTCAAGAGGGTGTGATCTTCCAAGGTTTGAGCTCACAGTAGCAAACTTAATCTACGGTTATCTTATTAATTGTGTTTTCTCATAGGATTAACACTGTTCTGCAGCACAGACCCCAAGTGTGTGTGGGAATAAGGGATGGTTATATTTAACCATGTAATTTGGATTCCCTCTTTAAGTAAAGGAAACAATAATGGTTGCCTTAATTGCAGAAATTACCAGTTACTTTGAGTTTGACATGTGCTTAATGACTAGGTGGATGGAAACACTAAACCTAATGCCACTTGGCAGACAATTTGAATTGATAATCACCCCTATAAAAGCTATTGATGGTAATCTGTTATGAACAGATTTGGCTAATTTCAAGCAGAAGTGGTGTATTACTTAGCTTTGAGAGACAGCCTCCAGTAGGTAGACAGCAACAGAGTATTCACACACCATTTAAAACAGAAATGGATAGAGGGTGCTTACTTTCAAGTAGTAATGTATTGCACATAACTGTCTGCTGTATATTATTGATTTATATTACCATTTGTAACATGTTTCATGTACTATTTGTGCTACATACTCCCAAATAACACTCTTCCCAAGGTTGTGATGAAGTTGATGTGCTTTTCAGTTTAAAACCTGGACCCCCCCCCCCCCCCCCCCCCAGCATGAGAAGACACACAATAAAGCCAAGTTGTTTGGTGAAGTTGCCTTTAGTGGAAGAAAAACCTTAGAAGTGATATTTATAGGCATGAAATTGAACAGATCAGTACCAAAGGAGGGATGAAAGAAGAAATCACCTTTTTAAGTAGCACCAGATTTAGTTCAAAAAGACAGCACCACCAAAATGCTTTCTATTAAAGCAAACTTCTGAAGCCAACACTGGGAAAGACAATCAGAAAACACACTCAGCAGAAAGAAGAATAGATTATTTGTTTATTGTTATTATTTGTTGTTCTTCTAACTTGCTATAAACCTTCTGGCCACAGTTTCTGCATTGGTATAAGTTTAGAACTAAAAAGATTGATTCACAAGAAAGAGTCAGAATCATGTTTCTGTTTAGCCCAATATACTTCACTCAGTATAACTAACTTTCTGTAACATAAAATGAAAAGTGAAAGTTAAAAGAGTGGCCAGAAGGGGGACAGAGGAATATACCTATTTTCAGTCACAAATTTAGGATAGAAATGAGTGGTGGAATATAAATAGGAAGAGAAAAGAAATTAAAATTAAAAAGTTTGATAAATTTCAGTAAAATCAAATTTGTTAGTTTGGAGTTACGAATAGACTGAATAGCTACCTAAACATGAAAGGGGGATATTTAAAGTGACTTTTAAAGCCACTAAGTAAAGGCATAAATTGTATAAATCAATTTAACAGAGAAACAGTTTTTAGAAAAAGTAAAATGCTATGATAAAGAAGATGTTTTCTGTAAGAAAGCCTTCAGGTTTGGGGGCTGCTTGAACAAGCAGCCCTACTCCTTGAACCTCTCTTGCGAACATTCGGCATTGTGAACAAACATGCAAGTTTTCATCCCAAAGGAGTTATGTGTTTGAAGAAAGATGAAGCATGAGAAAATGGAAGATAATAATGAAAATCCAAATATAACCTTGTCTGAACTTAAAAGCCTTTTGGCAAACTACAAATATGTAGAGTGATTCCTGAGATAACAAGTAAGCTAGGAATAGAATCTGAACACCAGGTTCTCAGTTTTAAATTAGTACAGGTTTTATAGTTAAAAATATTTTCCACAGAGGAAAAAATCAAGTCCTGACTTACTTTATAATTCAGTAATTATATCTCAGATGATATTTATTTCTTGTCTCACAAGTGCATAACCAGCATCTCTCCTGGATAAGCAATGATATTTATGTGACCAACCCAAGAGTCTCACTCATTAGAAATGCACTGGGCTACAAAGATGTCACCAGCAAGATTCACAACTAATGATTTAGTTCATATTTTAAAATACATTTTAGGTTTTGGCGCTTTTCTGTTATATATATTGGATATCAATAGGCTGTAATCACAATTTCTTGCAAACTGCTTGAAATATTTACTTTTCTCATTCAATAACCAAGCTTTGACAAGACTAGTCCTACTTATGCTGCAAAAAATTAAGTCTGGCATCCTGTCCCCTCTGCACAGAGCCCCCTCCACCTGCCCTCACAAAAAACAATGCTAGGAGTCCTTTGAAGGCACTCCTGAATCATCAGCAAGATGGGGAAGATTCAACAGTTCCCTTGTAGCTTCTGACCTGTGTGAAGCAGCTCTGCCACCCCCTACTGCAGCAACTGATCCTACCTGGCAGCACAGTGGTCCATGGGGTTGGAGCTCAGCTGGGGAGCCACCAGGTACATACTGTAGCAACGACTCTGCAGCAGAGAATTTGTCAGGGTTATGCCTTGACAAGCTCAGCTATGTAAAAGAGGTTCGCTTCAAGATATTATAGAATCCTAGAATAGTTTGGGTTGGAAAAGACCTGAAGATCATCCAGTTCCAACCCCTTGCCATAGGCAGGGATGCCGCATGTCCAGCCATGTCACTCAAGGCTCTGTCTAACCTGCCCTTAAACACCATCAGGGATGAAGCATTTACCACTTCAACTGCTTTGCCTCTATTCATTAACTCTGTAGCCCCCTCATAGAAGGCCACCAAATTGGCCAGGCAAGATTTCCCCTTAGGGAAGCTATGCTGGAAGTCACCAACCATGTCATTGTTTTCCATGTGCTTTAGCATGGTTTCCAAGAGAATCTGCTCCATTATCCTGCAGGCACAGAAATGAGACTGACTGATATTATCTAGTCACACTTTGCAGATGCACAGTAATGCTTAAATAAACAACCTTCCTCTATTCCAAGCCACAGTTGAACATAATAAGCTAAATAGCTTCAGTGCCACCTTAGCATGAAAGGTGTTTGTCATTTGCCACAGCAGAAGGGAAATAACACCCACCTGACAGAGAGCTGGTTCTTCATCTAACTCTCAACTCTATACAGGTGTTTGCAAAATAAAGCACATTACTGGGAAGTCAGCACTTAATGCAAGCCTACTTGCTTTGCACTGAAATGGATTCAATCTGAATATGGAGAAGCAGTAAAAGACGTGCAACAAGTGCTCCCACAGATGTACCATCTCCATGGGCGATAGCACTCCAGCCTCCAGCCCAAATGTTATGATGCAGTGTACAACTAAATAACAAGATGTATGGTAGGCCTGATACTAAACTTTAGACTGGGGCCTAAATAACGATGCTAATTCATCTAGGAAGAATTTCACATACAAATATGTTTGAGTGTAAATACAAGGTTGTTATTGATGCCTTGAAGAATGAGTCGTGCTTTAGAAATGTATTCCTGACTATGCCATAAGTAGGATATGCAGAGTGGAAGTTTGCTGTAAATAAAGAGGAGTTGAGAATTTGTTGTGAAAGGTAGGATACAGCCCAGTTATCAAAGCATTGGAAATAACTTGTTTATGCCAGGCAGGAGCTGAGCTCTAGCTTTTGCTTAAGCTGCAGTGAGATCCATCAGTAGAAGCTGCCAGCCAGTGTTCTGGAACCCTGTTGGTGACACAGCTGTCTCATTGAGTGGTGCACTGGATAAATACACAAGCAAATTCTTTGTTTCTCTTCAAAACACCCAATTCCAAATAATCTAACCAAGAAAAAAATCTAAAAAGTAAGCCAGGAGTAATCAATATTATCAACATATATCATCAGGGAATTCAACACAGCCTAGCTCTAGCTTTGATCTTACCAACTTGTAGGAATTTAAACGTTTTTCCAAATACACTATTTCACAAAGACTACCACCACCCACACCTCCCAAACTCTTTAGCTTTTATAACATGTGGGTTTGCCTCCAAACTGGTGCTTTAAAATAGGAGCTAACATTTCATCTACTCCCTTCAATAAACGATATGAATTCAAAATACAATACTTTACTGGGTAATTTTGAGGCTATGCATCACTTACACCCCACTTAAACCTCATTTGACTCTACAGCCTTTGTGCTTGCTCCTCACATTAGTACCAAGTCTAACCCTGATGCCCAGGTGACAATCCAAGCCTAAGAGACAACTAATTTAGGAATGCAGATTATAAATATTAGTTAATAATCAATAAGGAAGATAGTTTTATGATGCAAAGAGAGAAATATCCATTTTTGTTGATGCTACATATCATATATGTCTAAATCAGGAAATGTATATAGCCATTAATCACTAGTAATTAGTCACCTTGTGTTGAATAAATAATTTCAGTGGAATTTCTGAATTATGATCACAGAATTGTTGAGGCTGCATGTCACCTCTGGAGATCATCCAGCCAAACCTGGTGAGTAGGTTGCTCAGGTTTGTGTCAGGTCAGGGTTACATTATCTCCAAGGATGGGACCCCATGACCCCTCTGGGCAACCTGCTTCAGTGTCTGACTGTCCTCCCTGTAAATCTCCAGAATTCTGGATTGTGCCCATCACCTCTCATCCTGTCACAAGACACTACTGAGAAGAGTCTGACTCCATACTTTTGTACTCTGTCCCTTCAGGTGTTCACACACACTGCTAAGATCCCCTTAAGCCTTCCCTTCTCAAGATGCAGAAACTGGAACTGAACTGACCTGCTTATTTAATAGCAGTGACTTTATAAATACATCTAGATGGACCTGGGATCTTACCTATAGCTATCTCACTATCTACCTAAAGCTTTCATTAGCTCTGCAATGTGAGACAAGGTCTCAAACGTGATGCTTTCACTAAGATTTGCCATTCACTGGAGAAACGTGCTAATTTGACATTAGTACTTCCAGTAGGAAGAAGTATCCTAGATCACAGATATTACTGTTTAGGTAACAGTCAATGCAATCAAACATATCAACCCTCCAGACACTCTTTTGAAGGAATCTGGAATTTCTCCGTACACTCAATTTTCTCTCATTTAGAAAACTACAAAATAGCATTGGTCAACAGTAAAGCCAAGCACTGTGAATTGACTTCAAAGACAATTACATGTGTGCTGCGTGTGTGTTGTTTGCCTTTGATTCTCTGAAGATTTACAGTGTCACCAATGACTTAAGTAAAACATCAGTGCTTAAATTGCATGAGTAAAATTTTACAATAGTGAAATAAAACATCACTGATGCAACATTATTTTCCTTGCCTTCTGATTTATGATCCATATGGCTAATAATATTTAGTCAATCTTGCATGCAGTTGACATACAATTTGTTTTGAAGTAAGAGATGATTCACAGAATTCTGTGCCTGCAGAATCTGGGTCATTAGGCAAAAATGAAGTGTTAGGAGAACATTCATAAATTACAAGCATTACTGCTATCAGGGCAAGATTTTGTCTTATTCCTTGACATGAAATTCAAGGCTAAACATTGTATTCTCTGGCTGGAGCTACAGGACAATGAACCGAACCACAAATCCAATGCTGAAAAATGCACCATGTTTAAATGGTAACATCCAATTCCTCAGCTGCAAGCTGATCGCAAGGCTGAGATCGGATTAAAATGGCCAGCATCAGTATGAAAAGCTCAGATGAATTCTGCACTGTGGTAACTTTAAAATACATCCCTGTGACCAAACATATGCAGAACTGTACAACATTCATGTGTGTATATAATATATTAAAACAAAACCAAAAATTCATATCCATAGGAACATTATCCTTGAAAACAGCCAGGATAATGCTGGTGTGAGATGAGAGCATAAAAAAAATCATGGATTACATTCTTCACCTTTTTATTATACACAGAGTTTTAGTACCTATAATGTTTTAAAGTGCTTATATACACTATAGTCTAATATGATTTATTTGGTTATTGCAATAACATTTTAGTGCCATTTTATCTGAGAGTTCATGGAATGTTTTAAAATCCAAGCCTAATGGAAGCCAATCAATCATCAAGTTTTTAAAGAACAAATTATTTAAGTTTTTGTACTACATGGAGCTAATCACTGCACAGAGATATCCTATTGTTTTGACTGATGTCATTCATTTTTCTTTAGACTGAACTGATTGATAGTCTAAGTGCTGAAGTTAACCAGACAAATGGATATGTAGTTCTGGGGTATTTCCAGTCCAGCTGTCTTTTTAACACTAAAAACTTCATATGCCTGATAGCAACAGGCAGCTGCTCCTGCTCATACAACTGAAATTAAAGTCTGGATCAGAAAGTGACAGCCTACACTTTTTCCTCTTACATTAAGGATTTTGTCCATGATGCCTCCAAGCAATCACCAGTTATAAATGAGCTGTATTAAATCCGTGTCTATATATGCGTATGTGGTGGCCTGGTTTCCAGGTTCCCACTTTCACATCTTAAACCACTTATTAATAGCATTGCTGAGACACCCAAGTATTATTGCATCCATTTCTTCCTCTCCTCTGTGAACTGGAATCCCATGCTCTGTCATATTAAGGCTGTTGCTTTCGATAACTAGAAAAGTCCTCCATGTGCCAAAAACTAGCTAGACTTCATCAG
This sequence comes from Lathamus discolor, assembly GCF_037157495.1. Classification (NCBI taxonomy): domain Eukaryota; kingdom Metazoa; phylum Chordata; class Aves; order Psittaciformes; family Psittacidae; genus Lathamus; species Lathamus discolor. Next base: position 22,510,203 of record NC_088890.1, on the reverse strand, counting down.
GAGAGCTGACTAACTGAAACCTGCCAGATGATTACCTAATTAAGACAAGCAAAATTTGTCTTATCACGTGCAAAATCTTCAGCAATATAAATGCAAGCTCTCCAAACCCAGTGAAATCTAACATAAGCCAGTTCCAGCCCAAAGTACTGACTAGATTCTTTTACTCTAATGTATTACATTACTGCTTTATAGGCTGACATGTGCTATAAAAAGTCTTAGGAAAATTTGCATGAGGAATTAAAGGAAAAGTCATATCCATGATTTTTCATTTATGCAGTCACTGGACCAAATATATCCCTGGTTCCAAGCAGGCACATTCAGAGCCATTAAAGCACAGATATATTTGGTCTTTATTCTATGACAGAAAACATAAGCAAGTTACACAAGCTTTGATTGTTTAAACTAGATTTACATGTTGAAGTCTCTCCCAGCATTCACAGTGAAGAAAGTATCAGCATTGTTCTTTTTTTGCAGTTAATGGGAAAAGCTTTCAGACTCTGGAAATGCATGAGCAACTTTGCCATTATTGGACATGGACTTTTGTATTGCAAACACAAGCTGCACATAACCACACTTGGGGAAAAACAGCAGAGCTGGAAATAAGAGAGTGGTTTATTACCTGACAAAATGCTGCATCTCCTGTGAAGCTGCATTTCTATGTAGGCATGAACTTCCACAAGTATAACTGTTTCATGCAGACTGATTCTTTGAACAAGTATGTAAAAGCATTTATACAGATATATGTATGTATACGACAATAAATAAAAAATTAAAAAACATTTTTTCATGTGTCATGGAATCATTCCTACTCCTCAACAGTGAAGCAAGAGCAGAGTCTTACAGAGCAGTTCCTAACTAAACCAGCGTACTCAATGGTTTACAAGTGAATACAGACTGCATTTAGCAGGAGTTCTGCCTCATGCCCATGAAGTACCTCTCACACCATGTTTCTAGCAGCTGGCTTTTTACTTTGAGAGTGTGTGCTTTTGCTGTGCAACCAGGAAGCTGAAAACTCCAGTATTCTCATTATAGACTGGCATCTTTTGCTAAGCAGTGCTGGCAAAGCTGCTGCTCAGAGATCTGAAGGCCTTAGCTCACAATTACATCAAGTACAAGCAGGCAACACATTCAATCTCCTATTGCCTGTGAGAAGCATGCTTATAGTATAGGAATGACCACTACCATATAATCTGGCTTTTGCAAATGAAATTTTAACCATGTGTCACCTGACAGAAGTACTCATGTGTGCTTTGAACAGCGATTATGTTACTCTTGTAAAAATATCTGCCCTGTCAGCTGCAACTTAAAAGTCTCTGCTGCTGTACAAGAAAAATAGCAGTAAAGCAAAAGGCAAGTACAAAGAGTTACAGGAAATGATTGCAGATACGGGTCCCAGTAAAAACAACATAGCTACAATATACAGTGATGTATCATTTCTTTTAACCATAAATCAACCTGCCATGAATTAAATGATATTTTGCAAGAAACTGCCTCCGCTGGAAGACAGCATTTTCCATTTCTGCAATGCCTTCTGAGAGAGCAGGCCAAACGGCTCACCAACCACAGCAAAATCATCAATACTAGAAATGACAGCAACAAGAAGAGGTTATCTCCAAAATGTGCTTGTTGAAAGACCAAGTGCATTTGCAGGGGTAAAATCATGCTCCTGTTAAGATCAATTAGACGTTTTGCTGTGAAGCCCAGGGTGCTGATGTCACAAGAGATGCATAGAAAATAAATATTTTCACAACCATGCTTGTAATGGTTGTGGTGCAGTTTTATTAACTCACCTTTTGCTAAAGCCATGTTACTGCAACGCAGATATCTTCAAGTAGCAGATAGTTATCAACATGTGAAATAAATTCAGCCCCAAACTGGGACTGACCCCAGGACTGTTCTGTTGACACCTGGCATTGGTTACTGCAGATAATACACATCATTATTTGACAGACTGGAGAACACTGAACTAAGATTCACATTTAAGTCACATTTTCAAATAGAAGCACCTCCTCTCAGATGGGGGGTGAGGGGGGAGAGAAATCAAAGAAAAACCAAACAACAAACAGAAACACACCTAAACCACCTCAGTGGGATCTTTCACAGTTATGCGTATAGTTAATAAACCAGCCATAGTTAAGAGTTACATTATGAAAAACAACATTACACTTGGTACGTATATAGCACCTGTGTCCACAGGGGTTTTCTATGATGAGCTGTGTCAAACCTGGATGTGTTTCCTGCTATGTAAGCATACCATTCCCTTGTGCATTTGGTCATTTCTTATATACTGTTTCTGAGATATCTCTAAACTTTGTAAATATAACAAAATCCCTACAGAAGTGACTTCTCTAAGGTCTTTCTGAACAAAAAAGAGTGAGAATCAGGCATATTTCTTCTCCATATGAATGCTTCCCAGGGGAGCATTCTGTCAGTCACTGATTCTTCTACAAGTCAAATTGTGTATTACGCCACCCCTCGCCTTTGCACGTATTCTGTTATTCTGTTCTGGCCTGAGAACCAAAATGAAGCCAGCAGATTTAAAATACGACAAAAGTCAGCCCATACAGTTTATTTCCTCTATTTTTCATGATGATCCTAAACTACGGCAGTGTCACGCGCAGCAGAGCTATATACGTTAACGCATCAGTATAGCTGGCTGCAGCGTTTGCCAAAGAACTGGACAGATTAGACAGAAATTTTGATGAAGGTAGATCAGAATGATTAATTTTGAAGTGCCAAGTGAGCATTTACTTGATAAAGTGCAGTTAGCAGTTATATTCTGGAATTTCATAGCAAAAATATCATGTCAAAAGCCAACTGATGGGAATTTTAAACAGCAGCTGTTTAGAATATGACAGAATTTTGCTTAGTACAGAGAAGGAGAATTTTAAAAAGCCATGAAAACAGGAACCTCCAAAGCACAGAATATAGAAACTCTCAATTCACTGACTAGTTAAAGGACTTTGTAGTTAGAACACATTTGAAGTCAGGAAAAAGTCAGTCCATGTGGAATTGGACTTTGGACAAGACAGTCCCAGTCTGGCCTGAGGTACTTTCTGTCTACCAGGACCAGCTGGGGGGTTAGGTCTCCTCTTTACATCACAGCCTTGTCCTGGGGACTAGTCCATGTTTCCTCACCCTCATCCTGCCCACAACACATTTTATTTGGTGACAAATTACATCCTGCTATAGAGAGAAATTTCTTTTGATAGGTTTTACCCTGCTTCTCCCTACAAGTCTACATTTTATAAAAGGCTTAAAGAGCACACATATCTGTGTGGAAATGTCTTATTGTACATGCACACTTTTTGGTCTCTAATAAGAAAAATGCTGATCATATAATGTCAGCAAAAAATAAAATTGCATGCTTGATTTTGCACAGTCGGGTGAGATTCTGATATCTATAAGAACTCAGGAACCCCATAGTCACTAAAGGTTGGGCTTTCAAGGCTATTTCTGATTTTACATTGAAAAAAACTTCAGGTTTTTTTCATGACTTGGAAACAGCTCTGAGGGATAACAGAAAAAAAAACACTTCAATAAAGTAATTACTCTGAACCTTTAACTCTCATTTTTAAATCCGGTCATACACTTTTGTGCCTCATTCAGTGCCAGGAGAGAGGTTCACATGAGCTGCTAGCAATTGCTTTATCCTTTTAGGTTTGTTCCTTTGTTTTCATCTCTGCAAAACATATAAAAAGCCATGTGCACTGGGGCTTGAGGAATATATATAAAGATATACACACACATACATATATATTTCTATATGACAAAGTTCCACTTCTTTCTATACATGTAATAATAAAAACTATTTTAGAATGCCTGAAACAAATTACAAGAAGAAACTAAACTTTAACAGAACCGCAGACACTGACACAAGGAGCCCTATGGTTATTTTAACTTCATTCTTACTTCTTATCTAGAACTTGATTATATAGAATTTACATAGAACACATTTCTCATATAGAACTTCAGCTAACATTTTCACCTCCTGAACACAACTTTTGTTCATCTATAGCACATCTCTTAGAAAACCACATAGTCTTCATGCAAGGATTTCCAGGATTTTGTAGGAAGAAAATTAACTGTATCCCAGCTGAAACCAGGACACAAAGGACAAGATCATTATATAAATGGGCAATGGATATTTCCAGCAGTCACTTTGGAGAAATCCCTGTCTGATGAAGTGGAAAGCATAAAGCCCTTTACTACACAGGATACACAATTCTCGTTTCCCTAGGACAACTTCCTGAGCGGCTCTTTCTTAGCCTAATGTTTTTTCTCCTCCCTAATTTTATTTTTTATGATATCTGGGATAATATGGTTCCTGTTATAATCCCTCTGAATAAAAAATATTGCATCATGATTTATAAATACATATGGCAAAAGGGAAAGCTTTTCTGGGAAGTATGGAGTACAAATAGAGAATTGTGGCAGCTTTGTGCTAACAGTAACTTTTTTGGTCTTAGCTAAATGTTTAGTTGCTGTAATTTTCTTTTCCTTTTTTTTCAATCTACAAAACTAACAAAAAAATGTCACATGCATCAAAAATTTGTCTCTTACCTACTATCACTAGAAATTGCCAATGTTACACATTCAGCGGATGTGAATTTATCCACCACTCATTTGAGAAAAAGATGTCTCATGTTGCAGGGATCTAAAGATGCATCAGATGCAAAGCAGAGCCTTGTGATGGATCCGCAGGGATTGAAATCTGTTTGTCCCCATTCCCACGCCTGAAACTGCCCTCAGGTTGCCATGCAGGCAGTGTCTTGACTGCTTGTGCCATGGTTACGTACCTCCCAGCATAGTGCCACGAGCTGTTGAGCCTCTCTGATACACACAGCAGGGGAATTGCTGCTGGCTCCTGCTCTTTGAAGAATCAGCTCTCCAAAACACAACTTCCCTCTATGCTTGTTCATCAGTAAACATATTGCTTGAATTATTACTCAGCTTAGCTCAGGATCACGTATCTCAGGGGCAGATGAAGCAGATCGACTTTATCGGATCAGCTAAGTGCTGTTTACACAGTAGCACTGAAGAAGCCTTTGGAAAAGTTTGTAGAGTGTTGTGCTGCATGGCACAACTGCAGTCGTGAAAGCCTGGATCTCAGACTGTCAACACAGGTGTGATTCAACATCTTCAAGATGTCACCTATATAGTTTAAAAGACTTCTGTTAAATAAATGTAGCCAGATCCTCCCTTGTAGCATCTATACTTTAAACCTTGGTTGGGGTGACAGAAACGGGGAAGCTCATACCTATGACATGTAGGAAAGGCAGCACTGTAATTGATATGCTGTCTAACAGGGAACTAATGTAAATCTTTCAGCAAAGGGGAAATATGCTTTGAATGTTTACTTTGAGTGATAAGACCTCCTGATACATTTTGAACCTGCTCAGCTCTGTAAAGAGCCTTGCCAGGAAAGCCTGCGAGCATTAGTGGAATGAGTGGTCAAAAAACCCCGAACTGCCATTCCTACTTGAATATAAAATGCATAGCTGGGCAGTGTGCTAAATGGAGTCTTTAACTCAGAGACTAATATTTCCTAATGTTTATTTAAGAGCTCATAGTGATGGGAATTGCTGAGTATAGGTATCATGTTATTCCTATTAATGGGAATGAAGAATAACACAAAAGAAGTTAAGAAAATTGTTGAGTTTCCTCCAGCAGAATCTAATCCAATTTCCATTTTAGCAAGAAGAAACTGAGTTCTGTAACACTCAAGCAGATGTATTGCTTTTTTTTAAGAACTAAATGTGGGTTTCTTTATATTTTAAAATTGCATCAAAAATACAAAATGGAAAGATTTCATTTTTCAGTCATTTTTCGTAAAACATTTTATTAAATATTGCTGTTTGAAACTTTTTTGTTCAGGGTTTTATGAAAAGCATGTAACTTTACTCAGTTACGGCTGAGAGAAGTATTGTTTAAAGAAAATGCCTGAAACAAAATCTCTGGAGTCAATGGAAATATTTGCACCGGCTCCCTGGGCATTTGATCAAACTTTCATTCAGAAAACATTTTTCTCCACCAACATACTTAAGCTGTTAAAATTAAAATGCAATTGAAGCAATTACATAAATAAGAGTGACAAATGTTTCTTTTCCTAAGTGCAAGCAGGTGTAGAGCACAATCAAGGTTATTCTCCAAGAGCCGAGATCTTTACATACATGAGCAGTGCTGAAAGCCCAGGACAAAAGCAACAAAACATTACGAACCTGAAACAAGATTAGCCCAGTTTACAACCTGCTGTGCAAACAGATCTACAACATCAGCTCTTTGAACTGCCCCAACTGTTATCACAAGCTGCTGTTAACACAAATACACATGTGACATCGTGAGCACAAACCCCAGAAATATGTCACATTTGTATGTTTAAAAGACAAAGTTCTGATGCCTGTTGTCTGTGATTGATCAGTTAAGCAAGTAATTCTATTTTAAAATGCTCATCTACCCGCTGCCTTACTTTAAAGTACATACTACACACTACTATAATATATGAAGTACTATGTTCTACTGTAAAGTAGCAACTTCACTGGAATTACACTGATGTTTTCAACAAAAATCTGATGCAAGTCTATGAGAAAGTTGCAGGAAAAATAAAACAAGTTTAAGCCTTTTAAACGACAAATGTTTTGATCAGCTTTCCATCGTTATATATCCAAAACCTAGCTCAAACCTTCAATGCTCAGCATCCTGCCGTTGCTACTAACACACTGCCCAACTTCAGGTGAGCAGAAAATTACCTCAGTTCTTTATAACATTTCTGAAAATACAGATTTAAAGCACAAAGCCCTCAGCTGCAGCAGCTCAGCAGCTTACATCAGATACACACACATAAAACAGAAAGAAGTTAGAGAAATCTGTTATTTGATTATGACAACCTCTGATCTCCAGCTCCTGGATTTTTCTTCTAATACTTTCAAATGCTCAATATTTACTCCCTCTATCAATACAAAATCTGCAAAACATTCATTAGGAAGATTTTCTCTAGTTAACCAGGATGTAAAATCCTCAGCTAATACAGATGCTGGTTTACAGCTAAGAATCAGATAGAAGAGTTCTGTTTTGATGGCAATGAAGACTATTTTTGTGTTTTCTAATAATTTTAGTTTGAAGCAACTGTATTTTCACTGCCAGCCTGTGATCCTCTACTGACAGGTACAGTTTATTCATGACCTCTCCAAATCTCTCTTTGTATGTATTTTTCCCTTTAATTTTCTCCTGCCTCATGATGAAATAAAACTGAAGACAAGAGCAAAAGCCACCTGAAACTGGTATTGAGTAACATAACTGAAAACTCAATTTGTATTTTTTTCTTACACATTTACCTCCCAATAATGTTATTTCTACTTTTTAATGTCTTTTTTAAAAATTTTTTACAGTGATCTTCCTTGAGATTCTTCTGTGTACACACAGCTTACTACAAGAAATCACTGTAACGTGCAGCTCTAAAATTGTCCAACATCTGCTACTTTATACTTGTAAGGCTGCATATTTTCCTAACTTCATCTCATGTTGGTTGCCTGCACCAGAATCCTGCTGGAGACACAGAAAACAACACTAAGAGCAACAGCATTAGAGCTTCTTTCTCAAGAGCCAGCCAGCAAGCTGTGTAGTGTGCAGTACAATGATGAAAAGGCACTGCACGAAGAGGGTTTCAACACTACTATTTCAGCATGAGAAAACAACAACAAAAAAATTTAAATATTGGCTTTTTTTTTAGTTTTATTTTTACATTAGAAAGGTCGGACAATTCATTGTGTGTGGCTCAGTTTTTACGCAAACCAATTTCAGAAATGTATTTGAACAGTCACTGTTGCAATGGTTTTTACTGAGCTTAAGAGAAATTGAAGTTTGATGGCTCTCTCTGTCCCATATATAGCTGTGTAAAAACTAACTATACCCACTAGTCCAAATTCAGCTTTGTGGGAAATAGATTGGAATAATAACTTTATAAATGACTGAAAGATTTCATTACTGACCTGTGTTGAAGGAAATTATTGGAGAGGTTTGAAAACCTCTTTTCAGATTCCCATGTAATTAGCATGCAACACAGAACTTGTCTGATCTTCGATGAACAGCCACCCCCTCAGAGCTCTGCTATTGATTTAACTTCTCTTGACTGGAAGGTATGAATATTTTAGAACAAAGTAGGTATGGTGGAAATGAAACAAATGGCCAGTTCTTGGTGATATCAATAAAAGTGCACTGAGGTTGGTGTAGTTGCTTTGTGCAAACTACATTATAGTTCCTTCAGTGCAAGGACCGTGATTTGGTCCTTAATACAAACGATCAGACTTGCTATCACTACTCCACAGCTCACAGGGATCAGTCAACCAGCACTAACACTGACCAAATCATCGTGTCATCTGAGCTTCCAACAGAAAGAATTTTAGCTAAGAATTATGATCCAGTTCTTGATAAATTTTACTATATTTGGAAGGAAATCATGCCAACATGCAAACCTGGCATCAGTTATTTCAGTTTCTACTGACTGAGCTGAGTGGGTTACCTTTATGCAACTGAAAGCCAATGGCTCTGCTCATTCCTTGCCCCTGCCTCTCCCCCAGGTTCTTTTTACCCCATAAATCTTTATTCAAAATAGAGGAAAAGGAAATATTAGAACACGTACACATGATGACCAATGCAAATAAAAGCTGCCCGCAACTGGGCGGGCATTAATTCTCTGTAAAGAGAATACTAAAAACACAGTCAGGGCAAGCGACCAGGACAAGTTAGCACATTTCCACAGACATGCAGGGGCCACACGCCACTAGATGGCAATGCACAGTGAAACAGAAATAATCTGGATTTTACACATCCTGTGTGGGTGAAGCCTTCTCTGTAACAGCACCACGAGCATTCCTTCTGCAGCGCTCTGTGTGATTCTTGTGAAGGAGTTACACATACTCTTTCACGGTACAGTAAGGATTTATTGCAGTCCAGGAACTGAATAAATTACCTAAGTGCAAGTATCGAGGGAGAAGGAGCCGTAAAATGCTCACAGAACCTGCTAACTGGTTGGTAGGTTTCGTCTTCATGAAACAGCTCAAAATAAATCATTGTTTTATTTCTGTGCAGTTCTGTTGTTTTATTATTAGAAGCATCTGCAAAGCACAAGAACAGGCCGTAAGTCACAGAGCACATGTTCGACACTGATCAAACCCCCAGATCCTGTGATTTTTTTAATCACTGCAGTCTACACTGTGAGCAACCAAGTGATTTGCATGCAGAGTTTTGCAACAAGTGATAGAAAGGAAAGACTAATAAAACGCTTACCCTGTGCTATAGAATTAGCCTGTAAGAGTTCCTGTTTTACAGTTCGAACTAGTGCTCAGGTTGGTTCTATTTTTGCTTTTATTACTGTTGAAAATTTCCTTCGGATTACAGCTACACACGCAAACATGTCAAAAATAACATATTTTAAACTAAATCCACATTTCTAAAACCATTCAGGGGAATAAAGCAGCATGTCACATTCACTAACTGCTCCCTAAAGGGGATTTTTTTTTTAGAATCATTTGCATTTGAAATATCTTTTATTGCCTATCATTTATTTTGCAGATGGTGCCAGGAATCTCTTCCTGAGGGAGTTCTTTAGCGGTGTAAAATACTGCCTCAGGGCATGTATCTTAACCTGACTCTTCTGAACAGCCTTGAAGCAACAATGTAAAGAGCAGCATTTTAAAGTCTTTTCAAGCACAGCTTTGGAACTGCATCAGCACTTTGTGATGAACGTGTACATCCATGGAGAGATAAAGATGTGGATATAATAAAGCACAACAACCTCAATGCAAAGACTTTCAGAGTTCAATCACTTTTGAATTGTGCGCATGCCCAGAAACCATGAGCAGCTACTTCACTTGTTTAATCAGCTCTTGTTTTCAGCCATCTGAAATGAAAGACCAGTATGATATGGTGTGGAGGCTGGTCGCGCGTGGCAGTGGTAAATGCAATTAAATCCTATTTTGTATAAAATAGTTTGGGCTCTGTTTTTTGATAATTAACACATTTCTTCACAATTAGCACAACAAAGTGATTTCTGTACCCTGAAATACAGCTGTAGTTACGAAGAATTCTGTGCTTTGAAAAAAATGATTGGTAGATATTCCGAGCACTGATTAGGGATTTGCACAACATTCATCCCCACATTAATGGAAAACACACAGTAAAAACTCTACAGATCACCTAGAAAAATGTATCCTAAGAAGCAAGTAAATACCTGTGAAGGGACAGACTCTTCTTGCATTTATATAGGGATATCCATGGATATTAAGGGCACTGTTAATCCTATGGAAGGATAATAAAATCTACCTTGTCTTCCATCAAATGTGAGAACTTTGCGAAATTTCAAAGCAATTTTTCATTCTCAAAATTTGTTCCCAACACACTATTAGAAGTCTGCAGAAACATTCAGTGCTGGATAAGTCTTCCCAGTGTAATCAAAGTAATACTGGATGCAATATAAGAAGCAGTTTAGCCTTTAAAAAAACCATCAGTTCAAAGTATTGTCAGCATAATTTGGGACACTAAATCACTAGTTAAATAGAAACATTTACTGACAGCTAGAGTACAAATGTTTTATTGTGAAGAGCAATGAATATAATGACCAGAGCTGTAGCCTCTTGGTCTAGCTAAACAAGGTGGTGGCCTTGGTGGGTATTAAAATGTCATTGCCAGGCCTCAGCTGGCAGATAAAAAGAAAACAGGAAGAGTCCACCAGGCCTGTTAAAGTTTTAGAGGGGCTTTATTAATCTCTGTCAATATAGGTCTGAGATAGCCTTAGTTACTCTGAAGAGAGCAAAAAAGATCCATCAAAATTAATCAAGCTGTTTCCAAAGTTTAATAAAACAGAAGACACTCATGAGCTGCTCCCAAATTGATAAACCATCTCAAAATTGTCTGAACCAACCAGCCTTAAAAGCAAAGGTGTCCATGTCCACACTGAAATAACTTGTGCAACTGGTCTCTTTAATCAAGTACAAACCAGCTTTAATTTCACTGTTCCATAGCAGTATGTGTGCAGCAGCACTCACCAGGTAGTCATCCAGGGACCCTCCTACAGTGCACACCAGACCTTGTGCCCCCCAAGGAGCACTGCTGTTGCTACACAAATGCCCAGGCTGGGACAGACGAGCTATAATCCAGCTACACCTTTGGAGCAGCTCCAAATCTGAGTTACCGTTAACCAAATTGCAAATATTCTCATTAGTTAGTGCTGTAGTCTAAAAAAAAGAAAACTAAGTCTGGGTTTGGTGCTTCTGTTTCTTCTCTGCCATATTCTTTTCATGCTGCAAGATCCTGTTTGCTCACTACTACTCTTCTAAAATAAAATTCTAGTTAATGCTGTGTCTCATTTCATACTTGAAGATCTTTGCAACTCAGTGTCATGGACAACAGGCTTTAGAAGCTTGATGAAATCATCCAGAAGTCTGGAGAGTACATGAAATGGAAGTTCAGTGATATTGGCAGCCAGTCTCCACCCCCCAATACTTAAAGAAGAAGGGGACCACACTTCCCTTGATAGCTCTGAGAAAAAAAAAAAAAGGAAAGCAAAAGCCAGTTTATGTGTTCAGAGACTGGGTTTACAGACTGCAAAATCTTTGGTGAGACTTGTTTGGGAAAATCACTGATCTGAAGAAAAAGACAAGTGCTTCCTGGTACCCTCCTGCTCTGCATCCAATGCCAGCAGGTGCTTGACTGAAAAAAATGATCCAAACATCTCACAGTAGCTTGCTTCATCATGGCAGAAAAAATGGCAAGAGATATGATGGTGTTACAGTTATAGTCAGAGACTCAGAGCAGAAAAAAGGTATTATTCTGGCTCAGCTGAATTCTGTAGTATCATATTACAAATTCAATAATTTCAAATGAAAACCACAGGGATTTTTACTACAATCTACTTTTATTATTTCAGCTATTTATTTTCTCTTTGCCTTTCAGAATGATCAGAGTAATACAAGCTACATCCTTAAAAGGAAAAATAAGTGGCTACCAATCTATGTAAAAACCCACTGGTGTTCTCCTTCTTTCACCAACTTTTAATATACTGGGACTAGAATGAAACAGTGAATGTATTAGTTGCAACAATCAGGAAAAATGACAGGGACAGAGTTCGTAGAGAGGGAAGTAAACCCACTCACAGAAAAAATTGGTGAACTTCTGTATTCTCTTTTATTAGTCTTTCATTTAGTCTTTAGAGATGCTACTATTATATATCTTTAACAGAAGATATTCTCACATATAGCACACAGCATTACAGGGTACTTGCACAACCTCTTCAATATGGTTAAATGGTCATTAATTTTACTGCAATTAACAATGAGGACATGTGCACTGCTAAAAAGTACTTCATTACTCATGCGTTTGGGAACCAGAGTTGAGATAAAGTGCAGGAGGGCAGGGCATATTTTATTTCATTCACCAGATAATCCCCGTGTGCTGGGTGATGAGGGAGTTGCCATGATCAGTTCACCTTTTCGTTGAAAAAAGTAAATTAGTAAGCAGGAAAGTATGCATTGACTTGTCAGGTTTTACATTAAGGCTGCCTCAGGCTACCTACACTTCATGTGCATGCTTTCCTCTAGGTCAGAACTTCTTCCTAATCCACATAGTTTGAGCACTGAAGCATAACCAATTTCTTCCTTAATTGATTGTAAGATTAGAAGTATATTGCTTAAAAAACCCCAACGTTTAATAGTCCCTTAAGTCTAGGGTTAAATTCTATTTAAGTAAATGCAGTTTAGGTAAACATGGTAAGCTGGGTGCATGTTTCCAGGCTTTAGTGAATGAAAGATTGAAAACCAAGTCACCCCCAGTCAACACAGGCAAAGCTGGAAAGAGAGGAAGCAAGAAAACACATCACAAATGCTGCTTTCTCTCCCAGCTGAAGACTTGCTTTTGAATTTTGTATGAACTACAAAATGTGACCAGATATTAACTTATTTATCTGCATAAAAAGGCATTAGTAGTTAAAAAGGAGATGTACTGCAGGATGAAATGTTCTATATGTTACAGCATCTTTTGCAAGTGATATAAATGCTAGAGTAACAAAAAATAGTGTCTTGATTTCCAGCTGGCATGACGGCAATCATCTCTGCTTAATGCAAGATATGTACAACTTTTAGGCAGGAATTAAAGTTCAGAGACATCCCTTAAGGATACCATTGAAACAGCACACACCAGCACTTTGTATTAGATTACTTTCATTGTAAAGGTATGTTTAGACTTTTGACTCAGTTTGGATAGCTCTGCTATCTGCCTACACATATTCCCCAAGAGATATGGAAAAGCACCTAGCAAATCTTAGAAGTATTTAGGTCATATCCATTAACAAGATCCATTCTGAAGCACAAGTATGTTTGTTGCTTCAGTTTGCAAGAATACACCTCCAGGCACTGACAGGCCAAGTTTCAGTTCTGCAGACTGAATTGAAAGATAAGTTTTTTTGGAGTTTGTATGGAGGAAACCAAAATATGTTAAAACCAAACTGAATATAAAGGACCTTGCTTCCACAAGTCTTGCTTACAAAGATGTGTGCCTGATACAAGGTTAATTTGCAAAACGAAAGGCTAATCAGATAACAGCCAATGTATCTCTACTAACTCAAGATTATAACCCCATTTATTACCTGAAAGTCTTTGCTCTAAGAAAAACATAGATTTTATAGTTCTGCAGAAGAACAAACATTTCCAGCAGTCACAGGTGGATCGCCATTACTGTCTGTGGTAACTCACTTCACCTGCCCATTCTTCTAGCTGCCCTCCTTGGACTTCTTCCTGCTTCCCCAGCTCTAGCTGCCCTTAGTGCCATGGGTTAGTGGTGGCTTTGGCAGCGCTGGTGAATGGTTGGACCTGATCATTTTGAAGGTCTTTTCCAACCCAGCTGATTCTGTGATTCACATTCTCAGTCAGCTGCAGGTGCCAGGGGTAACTTTCACTTAGTCTTCTTTCAACACTTTTTTGGGACCTTTTTTCCAACCTGGAAACTTGCACATGCTTTAGTCTAGACATGAATGTGCTGTCTATTTTTGCTTCTCAGACAGCATCTTTTCACAGTAACTTCACACATTATAGCTGAAAATGGAACCTCGATGTTTACCATTGAGAGAATGGAGTAAAAAACACCACCACTTTGGAAGCCCTGCCTTCCTGGGTATTCTTTACCCAAATTCTGGTGGTGAAGAGGGGCCACAGAGACAGCAACACTCCACACGAGGCATGCCACTGTAGGGGAGAAGATACCTTATTGCTGTGGAGCAGAGAGATTTCCTCAGCAGCCCCCAGTGAGGAGCTGCTAGCAATCGCCCATGGACACCACCACCAAGGGAGGCTGGAATGCCTTCTCTGAGGACAGCAGTGTCCTGCTGGGAGCTGTGGTATCATAGTGAAAAGAGGAGTTTGGGGCAAACCTGCAGCCTAGAGCTTGAGGGTGCCTTGGTACTACCTTTGCACTCTACACACCCACCTTGGCACCGAGACTGATAAAGGACAAGGTTACCTTATTCCTACCCTTCTCCCTGTGTCCTGTGCTCCCACTGAAACAGAACAACTGGCAACCAAGGTCTTGGTATACCCGAAAGAAGTTAAAAACAATTAGCAAAGATGCTAATTTTGTTTTCATGTGGCTGATTTCTAGGATTTCAAGGTAAGCACATTCCATCTCAAATGTACCGTCTCTGAAAGGCCGCTGAATTCCTCATTCAAGCCTCGCTCTGTTTGTCGCTCAGTACCTGGTTTGTGCCTCAAGCCCAGGCCATATTACTACTCATGGTTCATGAGCACTAATACAGAATTTGTTTGAAAAGCCACAAGTTAGCAAACCACAGTTATTTGCAAGCCTGGCCCAGGGCTAGTGTCAGACATCAACACATAAGCAGCAAATATATTTTATTTAATTAAGTCGTGCCATCTGGGCCAACAATGAAGGCACTCATATACTTTGCCTTTGCTTTCATAGTGCTCTGATCCCCTCAAAATTGTTCAGAAAACCAAATCTTCATGGAATTTTAAGAACGCTTTCGGCTGCTACTTGCATTAGACTGAATTTCTGCTGCAACATACTCAGGATTTTTCCTATCCTAATAAAGTGAGTGACCAGAGTCAGATTTATGTGCCTTAGTTTTGTCTGAATGCTGCATCCACCACGCAGGAAATTACTAACGACCAACTAAAAGGACTGTGCTATATATAGTACATGTGCATACTACCACATAGCCACTAACTTCATTCTGCCAAAGGTTATTTGCTATAAAAAAAAAAAGGTAGTACCAAACAGCCAGGCAAGTAGAGCTGCTACTCATGCTCTGTAGGCTTTGCAGACCTGCAGCATTACTATTGCTGCCTACAGACACTCCCTATAAAGATCATAGAATCATAGAATAATTTGGGTTGGAAGGAACCTTCAAAGGTCCTCTAGGTCATGCCCCCTGCAGTGGTGATCCTTTCTACTAAATCAAAGTTTTTCTAACACACTCACAATGAACAGGAACCAGACCAAAACAGTTTGTGACAAATGTGAGCTCAGGTCTGCAGAAATGAGAAACACTTCAATGCTGGGAGTTTTCTGGTTTAGTTTTGGGGCTCAAATAAATAAATACAATAAAAATCTGTATACCCCAAGGCCATCTTGTGCCACGGTCTGAACCCAACCACAGCATGAAACGCTACACCTCGGCCACATGGGAAATTGCTTTAACCATCTAAAAAATTGCAGATACCTATAGGGAAGTAGTGCCAAACAGGATTAAAACCCTGAAGACACAACAATCTGCTGTGTGGGCAGGAACTCAGCACTTCTGGACTCTTCAAGTTATTCTCAGTTGTCCTTTACCTCGACTCTGGCATTTCCACCTTGCTTGTGGGGAATTGAGTGGTCCTTCTTGGTGACGGGAGGTGTGGGCATCCCCAGACCACCACATGTTATGACATATTATTGCAATGTGACACACAAACGTTTCAAATTAATTAATTCCGTGACTTACTGAAACATTTTAGTGAAGTTTAAGACTTTTAGCTGAAATGCAGAGTTGAATCAGACACGTCAGTCACTGTGCATTCCCTCAGTACATGTTCTTTTTATTTGATATGAAGAAGATTTTGCTGTGTGAACCAAATTAAATAGGAACTGGTTTGCTGAACTGAGGCCTAATCCCATGGAAATTCAATATTTTCTTATTATATTAAACAGCATAAGGTATTATTTAGAATATCTATAATAGCATTTCAAAGTCCTAGAAACACCAGTTTGCCAAATTGTTGTGAGGTAAGAAAGTAGGAAACAGAAGCTAAGCTCAAAGTACTAATACTGCTGGATCTCTAAGAAGTTATCCAAGTCTTTGGACTTCCTAGTTACAATTTACATCTGATGAAATTAAAGAATCCATTCTAATGCACATATTTTAGTGAAAAAAAAAAAAAAGGAGAAAGATCTCATCTCCATGTTATTAGAAACAAAACCCCATCCATATATCCTGGGAAATAACACCACAGAGCATTTTCAAGGGAAAGGGTATTTTTACATTCTTATTTTCCAAGTTTCTGTATTTAGCAATGATGGGCAGAAAGTCAAACATTTCATTTTTACTGCAACAGATGCAAGCTCCTGAAACTTCTCACGCTCTTGCTACCATCTAATATTAAGAGAGCAAGAGTAAGTACTCCTAAGCACTGCTGAAAGAGCTACATTATGGACACCAGCAACAGATAGACACTTCAGTCAAAGACTTCTTAGTACCAGCAATAAGTTGTCAGGGTTCAAGGACATCTACAAATGAATTTCTTTAACATCAGGCATACTCTGGGCCACTTATTCTGGCTGCACTTACTATGCATGTAATACGGCACTTACTATGCATGAACAGCATTAATGGATCTAAAAGAAGCATAACAGAGGTCAATATGAAGTATTTCACTAATGTACTTGAAGCACTTTTTCTCTGCTTCCAAAAATACAATCACACTATTTTAACATAGCTGGTTGATGTAGTAATGAACTCCGGAATATCAAGCGGTAACAAAGATACTGTACAGAACAGCAAAACAGTCTGGGGAAATTAAAGTACTGGAATGTGTTTTAGCACATCAGTTGCTAAATCAAATAGAAGAGCCAGCACTGGTATAAGTAATGGGTTAAAAAAATAGAGAATCACTTAAATCAAACCATTCAAAAAGTGTTCAAAATATGGCATTTCAAGAACTGGCAATGCCATGATAAAGCTTTCAGAAAATAATCAGGAGGATATGAATATTCTCACAAAGTATAAGATTCATTTAGGTTGTTAAGGACTAAAAATCAACTTCCAACTTATCTACTCAAATATAAGCTCAAAGGATTGGGTCAGTGAGTTCTATGTATAAGTTAAGTACAGTACAAAATTGTTAAGTAATGTACAGAACAGTACAAATTGGGGCTACTAAGTAAGCACAGGCTTGGGGGGGAAAGATGAAATTGAAAGTATTGGGAAAAAGCATATTTGGGTAAATAGGTACTCTCTATATTTACATATGACATGACTAGGAATGAAACCAAAGCAGTCCTTCTCTTCTTACATCACAAAGAACTCATATATGATACATAAAGCCAGTATTGCAAAAGGCATTTATTGGATATGCAAGGCTCCCAAACTGAAGAAAATTCCAAAGTACTGAATACAAAGAACAAGATTCATGATAATGAAATAGGAGGAGCTCAAGACCCTAACTGTACTTACTGACTGTCCCAAATTGCTAACTGATGTAGGATGCAGTCCTTTCTTCCGTACAGCATCATGGACTCAGAAGCTGGTCAGCTGTAAGATTCTCCATTACAGACACAGAAGATAAAGCAGACAAGGAGCAACGGCCAGAAACTAGACAGATGTTTTTGGCAACAATGCAGGAAAACATTTTGAGAAGGGACAACTGGATAGTGAATAGATAGACAGGGAAAGGGCTGTTACACTAACAACACATGAGTAAAGGCACTGAAGTGTCATTAGTGACACTGAAAGGCATAAGTAAAAAATTCTGCTAAGTTAGAAGGGGCATTGTACATCTTTTGTACAATTGCGGTTTAGAAGTACAGCTACAGTATGTGGTATATAGATCATTTATTTTTTGAGGTGCAGGGTGCCAAGATTGTCAGAACTTTGTTCAATTTATAAAGAATTTGGGAAGTAGTGGGAATTATTGACATCAGAATGACAATTTCATCAAAGCCTTCAAATTCTGATTAGTTAGCCATCCAAAGAAGAGCATAAGTAAGCATGTAGAAATTGAAGACAAAAACCAGATTACAAAGTTGAAGCATGCTGAGCTGAAAAACAGGTTGGGCAAGCACAGCCTGAAGTCCACACTATTTCAATTGAGCATGTTCTTAGATTCAGTGAGATTGTAAAATATGCCTCAGATGCATTACTGATTACTCTGATGATTACTGATTACTGATCAGGATTAACATGTTTTACATCATAAAAGCAATGGCTTGACAAAGGTTCAGTCTTTCTGTCTCTCAGACTTTTTGGGCACCTTTCTTGACTGCTTTCTTTGGGCTCTGTCATGGTATTCACACACATGCTGAACTTGACCTCATTCTTAGGTTTTACTTATTTCAGTTGGAGGACATATTGGGTGAGTAGGGAACATTAAATGCAGTCCACAACTAATGAGATTTCAATCAAACATGAAGAATAATTTTCTCATTGCTTAAAAGGTCTTGGAAAGGACTCCTCAATTCTATGGTCCTTGTCAAAACAGCTTGTGCCAAAATTCATAGTTCCTACATTTACTGCTCTAGAAGGGAAATTTCTAGGCTTTCTCTTCCTGAAACAGATAAACAATGAAAAGGGAGGGAACACTATGAGGAAGTTACTGCCGTTATGCATCTTTATACAATAAAATATGCACAAAAGTTTGCAGATGGTAGTCAAGCTGAAAGCTCAACATCAATTCCTTATCCTCCAGCTCTAATATTAAAGGAAGTCACTTCATAAAATCTCAAGACTGTGACAACTGACTGGTAGCAATTAAAGATCAACTTGTTTTTTCTTTCTGCCTTTAAATTATCCAGTGCTTAACATTTGCTATGATGAGGAGTATCTCCTAAATAAGCTTTTATGAAGAAAATAAAATGACCCTGTGGTGAACTTATGATTTGGTTTCTTATGTTTTGTTGGTTGAATTTTTAATCTAAAAGTGTTTTTAAATTTCAGAAAGTTATTTAAAGTCACTGAGGATGTGTTCCTGCACTGACTTGCTTCCACACTGCACACAGACATATGAATATATATCCATGGTTCTTTGTATATTTACATGCTATGTCCAAATTACCCAAGTGTGTATGCATGTGTGTACATACATATTTAAGATACCTATGAACACAGTGCCTCTTTGCTTCCTTGAACACCTCACAAGACTCCTGGTGACATGAACTGATCAAGATTTCAGCCCAATGACTTTTGTCAAGTGGCAGGACTGTAGAAAGCCTCTATTCTGTTGCATGGTCCAAAACTAGAATACAGGGTCAAAATGTGCCAAAGCTGAAGAATCACCGTTTAATGCTATTTATTTCCACCAAAATTATGTCAGCCAGCCTTTAAAGTTGTCTTTTCCTACATCTTCCTCCTGCTGTTTCACCTGACTGGATTAATCTATTTTCCACACGATGGAATGAAACAGCTCTGTGACCAAGCAACAAAGAAACCCCAAATAGAATATGAAATTAAATGTAAATGATTTGAAAGTATGTTACAGAAAAGAACAAAAACACGTAATTCTATCAACGAAAAGGGTTGACTGTCAAAAATTCAACACACAAAGTACATATGAAATATACAATCTGGGTTTTTTTCATGCTTGAAAAATGGCATTAATCCTTTTAGTGATTTTTTTTAATGTGTGGGGTACATTAGTCTGGATTAACGGATGGTGTTTATCATACTTTGTATTGTGGTTTCAGGAAATAGTCTGGCAATGCTAGAGCTCTACAAATGGATTTAAAATTAATCAACATCTATTTATGAGAAAGTTTAAACCATTATTAATACACTGTAAATACAGATCTCCTTAGAGCTGACCCCAAGTGTCTACCATCTGCTCAGCTGTTGTAATCACATTTTTAAAGAGCATGGTCATACATAATGATTCTGCTCAGGAAAGAGCGTCCTTAAGTACATCAGCAACATTCTAAATTCCACTTGTGTAGTGCAATAATTTCCTACTGCCCTTTGCTAAGGAAAAAAGCATATGGTGGTAACTAAAAGGAAATCAAGCAATCCTTACTTTGTTCTCAGGGCTGCAGGGGCGATGAAGGACTTTTTATTTATTTTTAGAAAAAGCAATCAAAAAACTGTAGCTCTCATTATTATTATTATATGTATTCTCACCAGCCTAACTAAAGAAATCACGATGTTAATATAGGCATAGATAATACTAACCCCAAATGCAAACATTGTGGTAACTTCAGATGTACTATATGCAGGAATTAAAGCAAAGGTTTAACAAAGCCAGCTGAACCAAACAGTTTAATTTGAAGTAGTCCACAAAATCCTTTCTAATCTTGACAAAATCATTCCAAGATAATAAAAAGGTACAAAGCATTGATTTGCAAGTAGACTATCAGAAACAGGGACAAAACTTCCCATACTCGCATTACTTACACATCCAGGATAGACGATGCTATCCATTTAAGACACTTAACTTCTTTTTATAGAACAAGTGGGAGAAAGAACATGCCCCAGATCAGCCTCCTGTTTCCATGGCCCTTAGTGCACAAACCAGTTCAGGGGCCATCACAACATGTTTTCAAACAGAGCTTCACACTCTACCAGCTTGCCACACCCACCTGCCTCTTTCTTATCTCCAACAGGGAAGAAGTTTTGGGCTTCTGCAGGAAAGCCAAAGAATCACTGTTTCACATGAAACCATCTCCATGTCATCCCCCTCCTGCATGCACCTCTCTGCAATAAATAAAGCAAAGAAACCCCATCTGTCCTGCAGACACAGGAAAGACACATCCTTCGAAGGCAAACTTCAAATATACTTTTCCCCCAATGTTTCCAGCTAAGTCATAGTCAAGGTCAGGCTTTAATGCCCAAACAACATAAATCACTGATAATAATTTCAATATCGATTCACTGTTTGTTTGTTTGAACAACAAGAACCACCAATGAGGAAGTTGTCTTTTTCTTTCTGTTTCGACAGTGTTTCCTATATTAGGTTCATGTTGCACAGCCAACACTGCATTAACATAAGTCAATCATTTAAATCACCATTTTTCCTGTGAAACGAGCAGCAAATCCAACCAAGACACATCCTGGTATGTTATTGTAAAAGGTCCATCTCCTATCCCCTGGCGGAATTGCGTAATTCATTCACAGACCTTTTTTATGGACCAGATTGTCAGAAAATGGAACTTTGTTGGCTAAATGGTACTTCACTGATTTATCCTGGATGAGATCTTGGGGTTTTGGGAGAACTGCAACTAACTTGGGAGAAGACTGTTACATTATCTGTAACACTGGGCTACCATTTTGGAAGTATGTTAAAAAAAATCAACAACAAATATAGGGACAACTTCTCTCTCCCACCTCTGTCTCAAACCCTTCTATATATGTATATCTGCTTCTTTTTCCCCCTGAGTGTGGAAAGGATGTTTCTTGATCCTGGACCTGGAATTAGGTCCCAGAACCTGACACAGAATCATAGAAACTCCTTCTGGGCTCCAGCTACACTTTTTGGGCTGATTGCAGCCCTCACAGGCTGTCAAGTTCCATGGAGTTTGTCTACAGCAGTAGCCAATGTTGCATACCATTCCCATTGCTATTCAACAGTCTTATGGATAAATGGAATGGACTACAACTAAATCAATTGAGATTTAATCTGGATTTAATGTGTTAAACATTTTTTAAATGCTACTAGAATTAAACATCTCTATAATTCTCCCAATTAAAACAAACAAAACCCTAGATTTTCAATGATTTAACCAAGTCATAAGAACATACACAGTTTTTCATCTATCAGCAGCCAGCAGTATGAGAACATCATTCTCATGGGATGCTATTATTAGAGTCCAATATGAAATAATTTTATTGTCGTTGCATCTCTGCTGAGTTTTTTGAGCTTGCTTCAAATGGGCTTGACAAACCATGATGATGGATATAGCAGGCTTGATTTCACATGTCCAAATGGACTCCACTGTTCCGCCCTCCATGATCTCCCAGAGAACATAGAAATAACATTTTACAGACTATGAAACAGCCTAGTGAACCTGTCACTGCATGGACAACTGCCTTCAGTAAAGGCATCTGTGACTACACAAGACGCCAATGAAACCTAAAAATCACAGTTTTGAAATTACTTTCAAAAATCATTGCTAAAATGACTGAAAATCATTGTTTGACTTGATCTTTGAAGGTCCTTTCCAACCCAAAATATTTTATGATTTATGATTTTATGAATTGGACATCTTGAATGCATGGGTGGATATTTAACAATGCACATTCATTTCAGTCACTCAGGTCCATTATTATTTTAACTTGTGAAGGAATTGTTAGACATATAAAACTAATGCTATCTGCAATGACAGGGTTTGCGTTACTGTTTTGTAGCTTAGTGGTATTTATGGGAATACAACTGGCAGGGAAAACAGATGGGGATGGACATAACTTGAGCAAAGCCCTCTGAAATGCTACCAGCAGGCTACGATTATGCTATTACTGCAGCTGACGACTCCAATAATGGCTAGAGCAGCCTTTACTTCCCAGGTTACTTCCACAACAGTAATCAAGGACGCACTTTCAGCCATGAAGGAAATTCAAATGAATTACTCTTTCACAATGGGCACAGATTTGTCTGTGGAATATGATGAATTTCCAAGTGAGGGCATTATTAGTTACAGACATTCTCCTGTCTGTTAGCATCAAGGCAATGGATGAAGAATATGTTTTAGCAAAACTCTGAAAGCAGCTTCGCATGCTGTTGTCCTACAAAGCAAGCTGTGGCAGGGTTTCCTTGGCTGTTCTTTGCCAGAAAATTGCTGGGCAGTCAAATCCAGATGTCTCCAAAAATGCTGCAAGGAAAAACTCTACAAAGTTTTGGTCATCTAGAAACCTGCCAGGTACAGTAAAACTCAAGGGATAAAATGTGCAAGATGATGTTGATAAAAAAAGATAAGAACAATGTACGTTGATGCAGAGTATGGGGGATGCTGTTGTGCAATATTACCTTGTGTTCCTTATAATTCTGTATTTATTAAAATACAAGTATTTCAGAGGAGAGAACACACGAAGTTTGTCACTTGTCCACTCAAAGGCTGTTTGCAGCTCTGAGCTGAATTTGGCAATGCCAGTTATTTGTTTATATGTGCTTTGGCAGTGAAATGAAAATGTGGGATGCTTCTATGCCATCTGTATCACTGCAGCCATATGTTAATGGACAAAATCTATAAAAGCATAAGAACCCAGCTGCTTTCCTCTACATTGCTATTCCTAGCACTACACTGAAACACTTGGGGAAGATTCGGTTGCAAAGGTGCCAATTTTGCACAAAAAGAGCCAAAAATAGTCCGCAGAGCAAAAAATTGTGTTCATGTTCTGACATATACTATCAATGTACAGGAAATATTTCATCTAATGAACACATGCAGTTAGAACTTGTGGCCATTAAATTTATTTCTTGCTTTCATAAATGTGATTAAGTTAATATATTAGTAATAATTGCAATGTATTTATATATTCAGAATTAATTTAACTACATTGAACACACTGTGATTTAGTATTAAAAATGATACACAAACGTGCTTTTCCAGGCGTGTTTACGCATGCTGCTTTTCAAGCAGGATCTTCACTATTCACAGGAAATGGAGCATTCTCAATTTAGTGCAGGTTATAAATGAAATTGTTCAATGTCTTTTCATGCTTTGGGATGGATGTGGTGCAATGCTTACTTTTAATAAAACTTGAAAGAAATGTAGGGTTGTTAATCAGAGATTAAGATTAAAATCTATTGAAATGTGCAGGAACGCCTGCCCTCTTGAGCTGTTTCTAGAAAAAGATCATCAACCTTGCCTCAAACTACACATAATTTGCTTTGGAATAGCCAAATTCTATTTATTTGCGAATAATGCCAAAATGATGTACATAATTTGGCTTTCATTAGAATAATGCCCATTATGAAAGAAATAAACCAAAGAAATCTGAGATTTACACCTGTGTTTGCTCACAAATTCCTATTTGTTAGCAGACCTGTGACAGACGCCATCAGCCTGTGGTGGGTGTTACTCTCTGTCCAAAAGCAATTAACAGAACCTCTGTCAGAGCAACAAAGCAAAGCAAAGATCAGCTGCTTGGGCTGCATTATCTCTGCCAAAGTCACCCTGCAAACAAGACATCAACTTCCCAGCCATCTTTCAACATTGTGTTGGCATTTCTTCCCCTGCGTTGACACCATCACAAGCTTTTACCTTTACACCGAGCCTGCTCAGAAGTTCTGGTTTTTCTTTCCCTTTGGAGGACAGCAGTTACTTTTCTACAACAGAATCCAATGAAAATCCTGAGGATGAGTTTAGATGTCCAATTTCTTTAACTGGTTTTATTAGATTAGTTGCTAAACCCACAGTTACTTTTCAGCTTGTGCTAATGTAAAACTAGCAGTTCAGATTTTGAGAGTCTCAGATTCTTTTTGTTTTACCTCTCATAATTAAATATATGGAAGATATCTCTACCTAATGTCTATTCTTATTTGTTATTATATTTATATATAATTTATTTTATTGTTTAGTATAATATTCATTGTATATCAGATTTTATAATTATCTGATGCAATTATCAGGTTATCTAATTACCTGACACATGTGTGGAGTAGATAGCCAGGTCTGTCAAAAAATTAACGCTAAAGAACTAACAACTGTATAAAGGCTGTTTTATCTGGGACCAGTGTACCTGCATAAACACAATGTACACATACAGGTCTCCTTGTATAACTCGTAACATGATGAATAATAAGGCAACATTAATAAACAACACAAAAGCCACCAGTTTTGCAAAGTGATTTTGCTTTAGATTCTACATGTCTATTTTAATTATTCTGCTTATTATCATTCAATATATGTGCTATGTATATAAACCTGTTTGACAAGGACTAGCTGCAAACCAACTTGATGTTGGGGGTTAGACTAGATGACCTTTGAAAGTCCCTTCCAACCCAGACTATTCTATCATTCTATGACTGGTGATATCTATGTGTGCTTCATTAATTGGCAACTAGTAGGTGCAAGCTAATGTTGAGTTCCCTTTTAGCAGCACTGCTGACTGCTGAGCTGGTCAGTGAGAATGCTAGAGAGGTTTCATGTGGATATAGCCTGAAGATGAAAGGGTTTGTCTACTGTAAAACCTGAGGAGAAATTAATATCCTTGCCTTTTAGAAAGTATTACTGATGGTGGTGGATTACTTGCTCTCACAAAGCCCATCTGCACTTCTTCTTTTTTTTTTTTTAGCAAACTTAAGTAATTATTACATGTATCATTATGCGCTGTTGTTCAAAATCCAGTTAGACCTAAAAATGTTCTTGAAGACTTTAGGCTGAATACAGCTTCCTGACAACATTTCTCTTTGCCAGTACTAGTCAAGTTGCCCTCAGGAATGTCTCTTATTCTTCATCTTCAGGAACCTGGATAGAGAAACCATTTTTCAATGGAAATTTCTAGGTTGTGTACGTTCACTGGCACTCAGCAGCAACTGAATATTGCAGACCTCAGTGGGTCTTTTTTGAGCTAAGAGCAAATCTTTAAAACCCACAACTTTGAGGAGAAAAAAATATTTTCATCCATATATTTGGCTTGCTTTGTTTAGTTATGCTCAGACAATCTTCACCGCAACCGCTTTGCAGCTGGATACCACAAAGCACTAGGCCAGGAATTCAAAATGCACCACCAGAACAAATCTTTCAGTGATACCACAATACTTTCCTAGGATCAATATCATGGGGAACTGCTCATCGCTCTTGAAGATGGCAGAGATGGATAGCAAGCTTGCTGAGCAAGAGATGGGCACTGCCAGGCAGAATCATGGAGTCATAGAATGGTTTGGGTTGGAAAGGACCTAAGGTCGTCTAGTTACAACCCCCCTGCCATGGGCAGGGACACCTTCCATTAGACTAGGATGCTCAAGGCTGAACCACCAAGTGCTGTTTCTGGCTGGCTGGTGCCCAGACACAAGACTGAGGGGCATCAGAAGGCTGAAGAGTTAATGGCCAAGGCAGAGAGCTAAACACAGACTAGATTCATGGGTAATAAAAGAACCACAGAGCATAACTGATGAGGGTTGAAAAGAGACAGCTTTCCTGTTGGGACCTGTTAGTGTCTGCCAGTGTGATTTCATAGTGAAGGAAGGCTCTCTACTCCCACTATAGACATCTACTATCTTCATTACGTGCTTGATACCAGCTAGGTACAAAATGAGGGCACAGAACAACCTGGACTGGTACCAGGTGCACAGTGACGTAGCTATAACCTAAAAGGAAAAGAAACAACACCAACCAACCAACCAAAGGTTGTCACACCAAGGAAGGTGTAGATCACATTTTAGCACTGAGCCATTGCGCTCACTGTGTGAAGACAACAGAAACTACTTCCTTTCACACTGTTTCAAGCAATGGGCATATCCTAGTGGATAAAAAGGTCATTGCTGCTTGTAATAAACAAATAAACCTATGTTAGACACAACTTGCAGTAGCAAGCATTTAGGAATGCTAACTCCAGAATGCCCCTATAATGACATCATCTGCCTGACAACAGCCAATAGCAGCTGAGATAACATTATATGAACAAAATAACTGAAATTAAAAAACAGGTGCCAACTTTTCAACAGTGACCCACAGAAAAACTTCCAGGATCATGAGTGTGAAATTAGGTCCTTAAGAAACCTCTCCTTTACCCACCTTTATTTGCCCAGGCTGCACTGAACAGTCATGGAGGACTGACAGTCAATGGTGCAGAAAGCACTCAGGGATTTATTTTGTAGAACAATCTTCTTAACAGTTTTTCGAAACCACAGTTGGAATCCTGCAGAAATTAAATGAGAGTAAAGTTAGGAAGGAACAACTGATAAAAAATATGCTATAGGGACTTTAAAATGTCTCTGTCACATGTTGATTCAGACTTGCTTTTCTGAAATGCTTTTAAGCATAATATTCAATATCTCACTATATTTCGATCTTCCTTTCTTAAAAGAGTCATTTATCTATCTGATTTCTGCATTTATGTGCATGATTTACCATGCACTGCAGAGATGAAAGAATCCCACATCTCTTTCCTGTACCAGATGTACTTGGTTCCAGTAATTACTATTTCAGGCTAGCTACTTTTTTACATTCATTTTGCTGTAGGATAAAGGAAAACACAGAGTATGGAGTTTGAGCTGCTGAACCAGATATTCATTCACCAAATAAAATGCAGAAGTTGTTAACACGTAAGAAGATTTTTTAGTGCGTATCAAGAGCAAGAATTTAACACTTCAGTGTCCAACTATTTCTCAAAATATTACTTGAAAAGAAACTGTACCTACCTGCAGGTTTAAAACAAGAAAGGAAACTATATGAGAAATAAAATGACTGTTAAACTGACCTGTCATTAATATTTATTACAGTTTTACATGGATGTTCACAAAAAATATTATCTGGATACATTATTGCTTGTGGTAGATGTATGATATTTTTGTGTTTGTGATGACATACTGCTATTGGCATTAAATATAGCAGGGGCTGAGGGGGTTAATGTGTTCCTTCTTTCCTTCAGGAGGTCTGGGTTCAAATTCAGTTCAAGTCACAAGTGAAAATGAGTTTGGTGGTCTCGAAGCAAAACACATTTGTCTGTATGCTACAAAACCACGGAGTAACTTGGCACCCGTCTGCTCCATTGACTGTTTTTGCTCTGGAGAGTGGAGCAGAGCTGGCTGGAATGCTGCAGGTCAGCAGTGCCAGGTGCCCATGGGACGACGTGGGAAAACATCAGTGCTTCACCAGTAAACCTCACAGAGGTACCAGGCATCTCACCCCCTGCACCGTGATTCCCTACCCCACTGTTCAGCAAGACAACAAATCCCCTTTTTGCAGGCCAAGTACAGAAGAGGTTTCCTTGCTTTTTGTAGTATTCCACTGATTTTGAGAGAATTTTGGAAATGTTTGGGCAGCTGACATGCAACGGATGTCTTTGAAAAGGGATTTTAAAAATGTAAAATCAGAAAGTGAGGTTCTGACTGCAGAGGTATTATTTGAGCTTTTTCATTCATTCCAGTGAGCTCAGAATTTCATTGGAGTAATTTTGTTCTGCCACATTTTCCATGCAGAGTTTTTATCACTCCTGATTGATGTAAGATATAACAAAGGAAGAGGAAACCAGTCATTTTTCATCAAAAATTGTTTCAAGGAACAGATGTAGAGTGTATAAAAAATAAGAATTATTGTAAAAATATGAAATTATGTTCTTATTGCAAATACATTTCTCTCAAAGTCCCAATACCCAACTTCAGTACTGGGTAACTACACAAGAGTAAAAATTTCTTTTCTTCTTTGTCACACACTAGTTACATCTGAACTAGCAGATGATATCAAATGAAATTACCAGAAAGTAATTCCTCTTCCTGGAATTCAGTGATTTCTTGATATTATCAAAAGAAATTACGGAAAGGTAAAACAACAGAGCAACGCCAAGGTTTGTCTTACATATTTAATTCTTGAAACCTCTGCTCTCAGACACAGAGCACAGAGGGGCAAGGGAGGCGTTTGTCTTCCCTGAAGAACAAACAC
Source organism: Lathamus discolor (assembly GCF_037157495.1). Classification (NCBI taxonomy): domain Eukaryota; kingdom Metazoa; phylum Chordata; class Aves; order Psittaciformes; family Psittacidae; genus Lathamus; species Lathamus discolor. The sequence goes on along the minus strand of NC_088890.1, from coordinate 22,481,418 downwards.
AGCCTCCTTTGGTACATTTATGGTACGCATAAGCAAGTGACCAAAGAGACAGAATTCCTCAGGGTTTCTCCCTCCTTCACCATTCTTCATTCTTGCTCCCCAGTATCAGAGTGATTCAAAACTGGAAAAATAAGCCAAGCAACTAAAGGTTCTTTGGTGATGCTTTTTGATGACTAATACAACTGACATGAGGAGTGCCTATACAGCAGGATGCTTTCCACTTCTGTAGGTGACGGTTGGTTACTCTCACCTGCCTCCTTCCCTTTTAAATATTTGCTTCTGCAAATATTTGGACATTTGAATCTAACTCCCCCAAAAGTTGCAGGAAAGTGAGGCTTTCAGCTGGAATGTGGTTGAAGAGCTCCATCAGAAACTACTGTTTATTTATAGTGAGAGAAACATGATGCTTGTTTTATTAAAGTAAAGCTAACTCTCACCTTACCTGGACCACAGAGATGTCAGCAACGTTTGCCTGCTCTATCACCCAAAAAAACTGTGCCTACGTTTCTTCAGTCTATGGGCACTGGCTTTATGGGAAGGTAAAAGAGCAGGATCTTACAGCTTGTGTTATAAGACCAAATATAAACTAAGGAGAATAAGAAAGCTTTTGGTATCTTTCCTTATCCCAAAGCCAACTATGGAATTTGCTATGAGATTGCATCTTGGTGGTTTTGAGCATTTAGCATGGAAGCTTACATTTAAATATGCCAAAGTGTATAAATAATGAGCTTATTGCAAACAATATAAAGAAGCTGGAAAACAGCCCTAAGTGAAGAAGTGAAATCCTAGATTTGATTCCAATTCTAATGTTTTTATTAGCTATTTGGACTCTCTCTGAAGGTATGTTTTAGTTGAGGAAGATGTCAGGTAAATAGATTAAAATACTAAACCACTGCTATTAGCTTCATTTTTTAGTACTTGGCCAACAAGTTTCTCTCAGATATTAACTGAAGAGCGTATAAGGTTGCCTGCAAAATCTGATGAGACATAAAATTAATCTGGAGTATATAAAGCAGCAAGAAAATCTCTGTCATTTCCCAGGGAGAGACTTGGATGCTGTCTCATTCTACATGCTATAATTTGGGGGAAAATATTTTTTTGTAACTCATGGGAAGTCAGTAGTTACAGTTACTGCTTACTGTTGACATTAGGTGACTGTTCCTATGCCCAGAATACCACCTACCTCAGCTAAATGGTATCTTTATGAAATTAACAGAATGCGGTTGCAACATGGGTATAAGAAAAAATATTAAAGTCAAATTTTGGATTATAATTGGAAAACTGACCTTTGGAAAATATGTTACCACTGCAGTCCTGACTTGTAAAATGACAACTTTAAGATCTGGAAGAATGACTGTATTATGCAGTTTAGAAAACGCAGCAAAATCAAAATAATTCTACTCTTTATGCTTCACTAGAATTCTAAATTAAAAAAACCCTGAAGCTTTCCACGGCCCTTCCTCCTGAGAAGTAATTCACATTCTTTTCTGTCCTCCAACTTGTTGGAACTGTCTGTCAAATACTTTAAAATAGTTTCAGTAAACTAGATTTTTTCTCGTCATTATATGGGCAACCTCCATGGGCAATTGTGACAGGAATTGTAAATAAACGTTTTCCTTGCAACATCTCATGGTAATATTATTTAACAGCATATGTAGAAATATTTTTGGTGGTCTTGTGAAATAGCGGTATTTGATTGAAAGGCCTGGAATTAAAAATAAAATACATCACAGAAGAAAATTTTGAGAAGCATCTACAAGACTCACTCTGATATCTTACAGTTTCTCTTGGCTACATTACCCTTGAGGCTTTTGCCACTCTTGTACATTTTAATCAGTTCCACATGCATTTTTAGTTGCTTTTGCTCCATTGCTATCATCCCCTGGTCAGTGTTTATTAATGTATATTACTGTATGCATATATAGCTGTATTAACTTTTTTTAACCATTAGGCTAGCCTTATATCATTAAGCTGAATGGCATTTTTCCAATAGAAACTCAAAGATGCATGGAAAAAGATCAACCCAACAGTATATTTCTTTACGGACTAATCACAAATATTCAATATCTGAGGTTTTTTTCTGGGATGTGAATTCTCAGAGTTTTGTTTCTCACTGGACACATAAAAATCCCATTTCCACACAAAACCTTTGATTGGTAAATTAATAAATAGACTTCTACATAGATAAGTACAACTCCGTGGCAATTGTATTTAATCTGGCTGTGCTAAATTACCACCTCGTGGAAAATGTAGAACCCAAAGCACTAAGCCTAATATTTATTTCTAAGACAACATTTGGTTATTCACAGTATAGAAAAAAAACCCAAGTGAATTAGAATACTGCTCCTTCCCCAGTTTATTAGAAACTGATGACTGAAAACTAAACCCCAGAGGACAGGGAGAGTCACATGAATTAACACCATTGGTAAAATCTAATTTTAACACCAATGTGGAACACCTTAATGGGGAAATGTTCTCCTGGTTGTGTCAATGGAGGCAGCAAAACCTTTCCAAACTTAAGGCAGATACAAGGATTACCAATTTCAAGCAAGAGTTTGTTCCAAAAATGAAATTAGAAACCTCCAGAATACTGGGGGGGGGAGGTGGGGGGGGGGGGGGTCATTCTTATTCAAATAGCATTTTTATTTCAACACAACATCTCAAGATGAAGCATATTTCATTTAAGATTAAAAGTAAAATATTTAAAAAGACTCAGATTAAGTGTATTTATTTCTTTAACCAAGCATTCTGGATTATTTTTTTCAGGTTTTTGGGTTTTGATTTTCATTTTGCTGAGAAAACCAAATAGGTTCCATTTTAGAGGAATTCATAATGATCCAACTCAGGCCAAAATGTTTGGGCTTGGCCAGAGAAATTAAAGGAATAAAGTATTCACGCATCTGTATTTTAGATACACCTGGAGTAAAATAAAAAGACTGAGTTAAGGCTCAGTCATAGAATGATGAGTGAGGATCCTACAGCATTTTTTTCACCTTCTTTTTGACAATCATGTAATAAAGCATAGAAATTAGTGTTTCTTGATGCATGGCAAGCTTCATGACAAAACCCTCTAGGGTTTGTTATACATAGCAAAGGTAATCCATTGAAAAAAGAAACACATTTCTGGTATCCTAGGAGAAACCATACAATGACAAAACAAGTTATTTCTCACAATTTTATGTTAATCATTACTGTTCAGCTCAGAATACATCCGTGCTCTATCATCCATCCCCTTAGGGTTTTATCTTGCATTTCACTACCAAGCAACCTCCATTCTGGTCACCTACAGAACAATCTCTCTTTGCTTCCCATCTTAGCAGAGCAGCTATTTTTCTCTTTCCTTTAATTAAAATCTCCATGTCAGTAGCATGTATTAAATCAAGTTCCATTACAAGCCTAGCTTTCAAAAGCACATTTTTTTAAGCAGCTCATATTTTGTCAAGCCTAATTGCTTTAGTTTTAGGCAATATTACTTGCAGAACAGCCAGTAATAACCTTTAGTCCTGGCAAATTTTCTCTCTACAAGAACTCAATCACATAACATAAACAGCTATAAAAGGAGGCTTTTTAAAGCTTTATTCATAATGTGTAGCACATGCATGTGGCAATGTGTATCAGATCACAACACTGAATGAAATAGGATATTTATCCATGATGTAAGTTATGCCAACATATAGTAAGTTGAGAGCATTAATTTGAATTTAGTTAAATTAGATAGGAGAGGGGAAAGAACTACATGCTGCTTTATTAATACAAGCTTTTCCAATTTAATATTAAAAATAATTTCTCGATTCCTGAATGTACTTTGTAGGGAACCACTGCTTGATGGTGCAACTCAGTGTGGAAAAGGCAGATGAAGCTACTGGCAGAAGAGAATCAAGGTGGTCCATACGAAGAAATGCACACTCAGGATTCATGGTAAAAAAAGGGATATTGAACCTTTGCAATGGTATGGTGGTGAAAAGAAAGTTGTAAAGACTGAAAAATCAGAAGAACAAGAACCTAGGATGGCCCCCAGGCCAGCACATGCCCCACTGAAGCCCTGGTCTCAGACACATACCTGAGAGCATTCCCAAGATCCACAGGCAATGGAAAAGCCACATGTTGGCCATCCCTGACTGGCTGTGGATCCCACAGTGCAGTCTGGATTATTCTCAAAAGCTCATGTGTAATTTATGGGGTGTATTTACAAAGCGTCTTTAGCTTAAGCCACTGAATTTGTTAATCCCCAGAGATGAGGCTACAGTCTTCAATATGGCAAATATACTGCAAAAATTTAATACCAACTTATTTAACACTTAATCTAGTGTATTTTAAGCCAATCTACTAGAGGAATATGCTTCATAGACAGTTTTCAGCCCAACTGGTGGTCAGTAAGAAAGGCAGTCTTCTCAAACCCTTCACCGCCAGACTGTCCTCTCCTAAAAGATGGCACAGTAACAGAGGGTGTATTTATTCCATTCTGTTATTTTTCTACTTTTAATTTTATTCACAAAATGAGTTACAAAAAGGAGAGAACCGGAGTGGAGTAATCTGAAATATCACAGTAGCCGAGGATATTATTTTGAGAATAGTAGGGTAAATATGAAACAAGAATATATTTTCTATATAAATAGAAAAGGCTGATATAGAGGTGTTTGTTGGTTGTTGGTTTTTTTTTTGTGGTTCCATACAGTACAACTCACCAAAGAGTAGTATAGAATAAAGAATGTGAAAGGTGGTGATAGAACTTTCTTTTTGATTTATAAAATTCTTAAAATAAAAAATATACCGTTAATTCACAAAGGCTAAATAGGTACCCAAAGTGAAAAACTACATCACAATTTTTAATAGGACAAGGCCAAGATCCCCAAGAAACAGGATCTTCTGTAGAACCGTTACTTATTTCACCAATAAGATTGCATAGTTCAAGCCAAGTTTTTCTAAAAGGTAATACAATCCTTTTTCAAAGGATCCATTGCCAAGTGCAATTATTTGTGAGCATTTGAGAAGTTCACAGAAACATTATGCATACAAATTCAATTTGAGGAGTTTTAGGAAGTCCAAATTCATTAGGGAAGGCTGATCGCAACTGAAAAGCAATTTGTGACTATGTCCAGCCCGTTTATGAATGTTTTGCAATCCCTGAAATGAAATGTTTGCATTAGTAGTTACAAAACCTGATCAGTTCTCAGAACCTTGTTTTTTTCTATAAATACTGTACAATTATTTACATATAGAAAAAATATTACTATATAACTGAAAAAATTGTATATGAAATACGGTTTTGCCCTTATTCTTAATACTTGAAAAAATCTATAATACCTCATTTTGTTAGTGCCTTATGAAGAATTGGATGGATGAAGAAAGCGCTTACTAAAAAACCTAACTTGCAGCCTGTTAAAATCTTGAAAGTAATGATCTGTGTATATCTTTGTTGGATAATGAATTGATTTCATTAAAAGTGGTTAACATCAATACATTTCGTTAAAAACATTTTTTTCTTCTAACTGGATCAAAGCCAGAAAACCTTCCAAACTAATCTTGAGGTGCTTCAATAGACTTTCTCCTCAGTTCCTGAAACTGAATGCAAAGCCAGTTGATTACGACAATCACTTACTTGTGGCAGAGCTACAAGTGCAATTTGATAATTTCATTATTATTGGCTTATTCAAATATGAAAGTACACAAATAACAAGGAAAATCACTAATATAAATATCAGATAATTGTAAACACTGGTTTCATAGGATCACAGAATCCCAGACAGGTTTGGGTTGGAAAGGACCTTAAAACTCATCCAGTCCCAACCCCTGCCACGGGTAGGCACCCCTTCCACTAGAGCAGCTTGCTCCAAGCCCCTGTGTCCAACCTGGCCTTGAGCACTGCCAGGGATGGGGCAGCCACAGCTTCTCTGGGCACCCTGTGCCAACGCCTCAGCACCCTCACAGGGAAGAGCTTCTGCTTAAGAGCTCATCTCAATCTCCCCTCTGGCAGGTTAAAGGCCATTGAAGGAGTTGAAAGGACAAAATCCAGCTACAGTACAGCCCTTTGAAGATATTTTTTTTCCAAATCAATGTTTTTAACCTGGAGATGCTATTCATACAAAACAGTAACACGAAGAACAACGTTCAAAAAATAAGAAACAAACTATTTTCTTTAAGAAATCTTCCTAAAGGAGTTCCCATAGAGAAGGAGTTTATTAAATTTCATATTTCTAGGAGGGACTTCATTACTGTTTTTTCTATTTGTAATAATTTCTGTTTTAGAAACCCACACAAAATGTCATTTAAAGATGTATACACAACTAAATATTAATACTGTTCTGTTAGAAAACCAATATTCCCTTAACCTGTAATTTTATATTACCTAACTGTACTCATGTCCTGAAGAAGAAAGTCAATAGATTTAGGATTAGTTTGCATACCAGATAACAGGACCCAACAGAGTTCAGGACTATAAAAAAAACTCTATCTATTTGTGTTATTTACATTGCATACTGGTTTAACCTGTAATTACAGAGGAATTTTCTTTAGCAGAGACCACAGCAAGCGGAAACCACAGAGTTGTGCCAAGAAAACTGCTGCCTGCTCCAGTTAATTACTAAATGTGTTTCACTGACACAATTTTATCTTTAAGACCAATTTTCACATTAGCAACTTGTCCGTTTTCTGATACATTGCCTGTGTTATCATCCTGATACATGGCCTAACAGACAAGAACATGCACAAGAGAGGCAAAAGCAGAAGTTTTATCATTTCTGACTTTCTTAGTCCATCATTACTGACTCATAGGTCCTTCCTCACAAAGCCTGAAAGCCAACTGAATATGATTTCTAGCCTGAGAAAGTTGGGGCTGTTCAGCCTGGAGAAGAGAAGGCTGCGTGGAGACCTCAGAGCAGCCTTCCAGTATCTGAAGGGGGCCTATAGGGATGCTGGAGAAGAACTTTTCATTAGGGACTGTAGTGATAGGACAAGGGGTAATGGGTTAAAACTTAAACAAGGGAAGTTTAGATTGGATATAAAGAAGAAGTTCTTTACTGTAAGGGTGATGAGGCACTGGAATGGGTTGCCCAGGGAGGTTGTGAATGCTCCATCCCTGGCAGTGTTCAAGGCCAGGTTGGACAGAGCCTTGGGTGGGATGGTTTAGTGTGAGGTGTCCCTGCCCATGGCAGGGGGGTTGGAACCGGGTGATCTTAAGGTCCTTTCTAACTATTATATGATTCTGTGATTCTGTGTACTGGAGATGGAGCAGGATTCATAGCAGGTTTGATGTTTGGAGTATGATACTGGCAATGAATGGGACATGACCACTTTTAAAGTATATTTTACATTTCTCCATAAATGCTGAGGGTAGTATCCACATTTGTTAGAAAATGTAGTTTCATTCTCTCTGTTAACAACAGCTGAACAATTCCAGCCCTATGGACTACCTATTTATTTACATGCATTTTAGAGTCAGAGACGGCCTACATTATTTGCATATATGATACAAAAATATCCAGGAAAATTTGATATAAAACCAAAGGGTGATACGTTGCACAACATAAGTCACTGTTAGCCATCCAGCTCCTAAAGGAAGCTTGAAAAACCTTCCCTTCGTATTCAGTTCATGTACACATTAAGAAAAGTAAAATAAACCCCCTTTAAAAATGGGTGAGGAAAACGAGAGTACATCAGCTAACAAAACCCAGGCACACAAGTATTTTCGTAACATCATAAACTGGTCTGGTTCCTCAGAGCTATCAAGGACTGAGAATTCAACTGGACCAAGAGTTTCACATCCTAACTCCAACTTCAACATAGAAGACTGAATCACACACATCATTTTATGTTCATGATTCACATGTGGTACTTTTTGCTATATTCTAACATAATGAAGGATGTAAAATGTCACAATCCACACATACATAGCAACCAAATTAATTCCTCTCTTTTCCTTCCCCTCACTAGAGCCTTCACTGCTCAGATTTTACATGATTTCTCACTTTTTTTTTTAACTTGATCTCTTCTTTACTGCACTGCTGCATCCAAAAATCAGAAACGCATTTTTCTATCTTGTCACATGATTAGAATTCAAGAAAGCACTGCAAGGAAGGGACTGGATTACAAGTGCCTCCTTCCTGAATTTTCACAATGGACTGTTTATTGCTGTTTAAAGTTCTGGTTAGTAACAGGAACATCAGAGGCGTCACATTTAGAGGTATTACTCAGAATCTTACATCATGTTCTCAAAAAACAGTCGCTACTAAATCAGAAACCAATAGCGATTAAAAGAAGCTTGCAAGTTAAGAATTAATAGAATAAGTCACCACCACTTTATCAGTAGACCATTAGCAATTCTGGGAGCTCCTGATCTTATAAAGCTTCTCTATTGTCCATTCTTGTCACTAGGCTTGCTCTGAAACTGGTTACTCCAGTTACTCTGGCCTGGGTTAAGTGCCCTGTAAAACCAGAAGCAGCCCTGCAAGGAACTGAGCACCAAGCCCTAGGACTACAGAGTCCACGGTTTATCACATGCAAGACCTATTCCAAGATTTTCAGGTAGAAATCTTCAATTAAGCTGATGAATAGCCAAGAAAGATTGGGCTCAACTGAGTGCTTTAATGATTTTTTCTAGCAACTGAAGCTCTAATAAAGAAGCAGCATGCAAAACAAGAAAAGCAAAGCTGAGAGCAAAAAGAGACCAAAAGAAGAAACTGAAGATGTGGCAATTAGCTAGAGGTCAACCCAGAAAGCAAGAAAAATGCATGAGCAGACACTAAAGATGTTCCAATAGTGCAAAACTGGAACTCAGATCCACATTTGGATGTTAAAAACTGCAGAATATGGAAGTGCTTGGATCTGGACACGTAATTCTGTTTTCGCATTTTCTGTTTTATAATGCAACAGAAAAGGGTCAGATATTTTGTACAACCGCATAAAATACTGTGGGTAGAGTACAGCAAAGCATGTGTGTAAGAGCATGTTTAAACCCTGCACAGTTGCAGGATTTTACAAAGATATTAAAATCATTTGTTGCATTATGACTGAGACTAGGCATGATTACTACAACCGAATCCTATGTTACTCTATTTCTCAAACTCAGATCTAATTTTGATTTAGCTTTCTAAAGTCAACAGACTGTTTGTATAGACTAATGCACACGCCTCCTTGCAAGTTCCAAATCTCAACCTGTGAACTCTTGCAGGCACATGAACCAGACTCTAAATGCACCTGGACGCTACTATGGAAATAGAGAAATAAATAGCATAAGCGGTGGGAAAACGTATCCTGATGGAAGAAAAATGTTACATCCAGAAGGGAATGCAGCTAGCAGATAAAATTGCAATAACTACAAGTGAAATGGTTCTGTAAGTAGGTATCATATGGAAAACAAATTAGCAGAACTTGAAAACATCTGGAATAGATATCAACATAAAGCTCAACAATGCACTTGAAGAGCAAACAAGATTCCAGCAGAAATATCATGGAAATAAAAGACTGGAAACAATACTTTAATTCTGAGTCATGGAGCTCTCAATTCAGTTAATGTAAAGGATTTGTTATTTTTATTTCATTGTCATTATGTTAGCTATACCTATTTTATCTAACAAAGTGATACGTGAAATCAATTGACACAGTACTGAAAAAAAAGAAGACTAAGAAAGAGAAAGATCTTGATTAAACTACCTTACTGTTTTTATGTTTTGTCAATATTTTTGCCAATGTCTACATATGTCATTTTAGGAATAGTATAAATAGGGGGGAAAAAAAACCCAAACAACCCCCTTTCCAGAACAAACTGTACTTACTGGAAAGATATTCAGCTGAAATAAGAAAAACAGACTACATTTCAAGAGACACAAAATACAGAATATGACATTGTTCTATACCAGATGTTTTAAATACATAAGAAAATTGCCAGTTTGGGGTTAATTTAAATGCCTTTTTACATTGATCCATATTTTTCATAATGGATAATACAATATATTTTCTTAGTATATAAACATCCATATAATTCTACAGTTGGAACATGAGGATTTTAGTACCAATTGCATTACCAGGGCACTATTTTAAATCTATTAACCACTCTGAAAAGACAGAAAATCCCCTTACACAGCCACTGCTTCCCAGACACATTTCTCAGTAACTTCCTGACTTCTTCCTCCCTTGATTGCCACAGTTGCTGCAGGGTCTGTTCCTTGTCCAGTTCCTCACCCTGAGGGGAAAGACTTCTTCCTTTTGAGGGGTGTTAAGCTGTCCTTCTTCACTCAGGACTCAACAAAGCCTATCACATATATACAGACAGACCTTCCTCATTGCCTTTTCTCTTTACTACTTGTTTTGAAAGCAGTATTTATTCACAGGCATTTTTAAAGCCACAGAGAAGATGCTTCTTACCACCTCTTCCATTCCATTGCTTGAAATTCTAACATTTTTCGGCTTGATCACTGAAAGTAGCTTTATATTGTTATAAAAAATAAGATTATCTCGATCAAGCCAACAATCCCACTGACCTCAAAAAACAGTGCTGAGCATGAACTGAGAGTGTTGCAGAATTGGGACCTCACAGTAATGTCATAAAAACTCTCACTTTTCCTTATTGTGCAGAGCAGGGAGAGACCAGAAAAACAGGACTGGCCATCACAGTAACCTCCTCTTCCCCACATGAATATTCTACCTGTACGCATGCTCCCACCTCTCTCATCTCAGCACTTCTGAGCTTCCTGAATACTAACTTTGCAGTGAAAGAAAGTAGATTCTATTTTAGTTCCTGCAAATAATAATTATTGTTATTTTCCTTTGGTAAACCGAAAATCTTGACTGTATTTTCACTTAGACTGTGTGACCATTTTTTTCTTTTCATCCTCATTTTTGTTGTGTATTATATGCAGTTGAGGCAAAGCATTTCTTGCATAATCACTCTTTTTTTCAAGGGTATTGAAGTTTAAAGTACAGATTTATACTGGAAAATGTTGATATGAAAGAGCTGCTTTCTTGTTAAACTGTTGGCTTCCACCTCAAAATTCTGATCATTTGCAGCAACTGGCACACTCAGAACATTTCATTTCGACCAACACAGGTATTAACAAAACCTGGAACCAAAAGATTCATTATCAGTGATGAAGATTTCAGACTGAGCATGTTTTAGCTTATTTTGGAGACATGGCAATAAGAAGTAAAATCACCAATACTTGTAGGTGGTTTAACTAACAATTTAGAAGAATTACTAAACAATGATTAACAGTTGTGCTTGAACACATCTAGCATGCTGTAAAGCTGTAAGCACATTGTTGGATGGCATTAGAGAATGTTAACAAGCATTATTATTATTGCCCTGTTGTAATCTACAAAGATTGATTTGTAGAAGACTTAAGAAAAAAACCAACCATTAACTTCTATAAGTAAGTCATAAATATTGGCTGAATGTACAGGCAGATGAATTTTTAAAACATTTTTTTTATAAACCAAAGATTTTTCACTAGAAATCAATGGCAACTGCCACAGCTTTCTATAGCGGCATTTTTACAGGAAAACTCAATTCAAAGTATAAGGCAGTTTGTACTCATGAAATACCAAGAAACAGCTGTTCAAAACCAGGTATGGAAGAACAAAAAATGAAAGACCCCATACCAACTTCAAATCTTCCTTTACTTTGTTGCCTTTTCAAATACCTGGGTTGTATTTTAATTTTTGAGGGGTAATTTCTGCTTTCCTGATTTTGTGCTTCTTACAGTGACTGTCTGTCCTGTGGCACTGAAGCTCCACGACAGTGGTTTGGACCCCAACTCCAGAATTTTCGCTACAGTTTGGAGATGCCTCAGAGCTCTCCCAGTGATCCCCTTAACAAGGCTTGGCATTTCTAGCAATTGTTTTCTCCATCACTACTGAATTGGTCCCACAATTTGAAATTAATTACTTGTTCTTTGGAGTATGTCACAACTCCAAGTAATTAAATCAGAGGCTAATCATACTTTCCAGCTCTGTGAGCTATAGCTAAAGTGCAACCGAGCACGTGGCACATTATCCATTCCATAGAGCAAGCGAACAAGTTGCTGCAGCACAAAAGTAACTTCAGGTGAAACAGATCCTAGGCCAAGCAGGAAGCAAGGCCACTCACTATCTCCCTTTATTTCCTGACACTAACTTAAACTCATAAGACTACGATTATGGCACCATGCCTGGTATGGAGACATTTTTCAGTAGCTCCAAACTAATGCTTTTTTAGCAACTGATCTCAACCTGGTTGATTGTATGATATTAAAAATGTCACTTCAAATAGTCATAGTTCTCTGTATAAACTGCCTTTTACCTACAGGTTTTCTGCAGGTACGGGTGCATCTGGCACAAAAAGCATCCAGCCAATGTTTTCCAGCTTTGGAAAGCGCATGCACTGCAGTCTGCCCTAACCACAAGAGGCTTAGTTTTCTTTGAAGCTGTCTTTACTCCAGCTGAGTAAGTTTTGGGTAGTGTAAACACACGAAACAGAGGGCGTGCTACACAAGGAGCTAATGGAAACAGTGATTGTGTGTAACCTGTGAACTGTTAATTGCTAAAAATAAGGGTGTCAAACCTCTGGGCACCCTATTCTTTACCAAGAAATACATATTTGAGATTAAAGAATTACAGCTGAATTAGGATCAGCACAAAATCAGCCCACTAATTGCACTTGGCCTCCCTGAGACATAGGTGCAAGGGAACAGAGTCCAATTTCTCTACAGACAATCTTTTACTTCTGTTCCTGCTTTGTTTTGGTTTCATATGACAGACACCACTAATTCAGTGAAGGAGTGACCCCTAGACCCTGTTTCTTCTCCCCAGGGGAGCTCCAATCAGTCAGATTTTTCTCTGCCTTCCTTGCTACCAATGTATTTCAACCGGTTTCCCTAATTTTTTTTCCTGCTAATTCCCATTTCCTTCATAATCACAGCCTTCTATGTGACTTGCTGGCCAAGCGGTTTTCAGGGGAGCTATAGTTGCCACAGGTCTTAAACATTAACCCTGCCAGTTGTCAGTGCTGGGACTGCTTGTGCGTTTGATTAATGATACCAAAGCAAAAAAGATTGGTTTTTAATTGACTGTTGTGTTTTTCTTCTTGTTCGAGGGCTCCTGAAACAGTCGGATTATTTGTAACAAAGGTTTCTTGGGGAAAACCACCTGAGATGGCATGCTGAAATACAAGAAATGCAAACTGACTTCATGGAAACTAGAGGGTCTCCAAAGCCCAAGATGTAGTGACTATTTCACATGTGCAGGAATCTCAGCAAGCCTGAAGCATTTCCAGCTTTGTCACCTTGTGTGGATGTTACACCACTGGGAGTGGAGACACAACCAACAGCTTTAAACGTAATCATTCTCTTTTGTAAATGAACACACACACAAACTAAAGGTAACCATGATATTATTCATGCAAGAATGGTGCAATTTCATTTGGCTGGGGAAAGTCGCACAGCGAGGCTTCCCATCCCGGGAGGATAAGGAGGAAAACACGCTGTGAGTTCAGCACACAATGTTTAAACACACACGTCTCCGCAAGCTGCAAAAGTTTGAGTTGGTTTAAGTGATTAATCCAAGTAACCTCCAGGCAAACCCAGAAAAAGTAATTACTCATAAGAGAGCATTGTTTTAAACCTAGTAATGGCTAAAACTCAGTTGAAGTGTGCTTGCAGCTTCTCTTTTTTCTGTCAATTAAATATGTGGGATATTTGCACTAAATCCACTGTCCCAAGTGAAAGAGACATGCATGAAAATAAACACAGGTCACTGTCTCCTGGCCTTTGGAGCACACTCTTTTAGGTGTCTCACCTCTGTTAAGTCAGCTGAAGCTGACCTAATCTGAGGTGCTTCCTTTAGGCACAGTACAGTCAAGCCAATAAAAGCAGGCTTAAGTTAGCTTTAACACTATAAGCTGATTCAAATCAGTTGAGGTGATGCTCTCTTGAAGTCTCCTATTTCAGCACAGCAGCCTTTTTAAGTGCTTTAATGTCATCTTCCAATCCCACTGATTTCTAGAAGCTCTGGTCCAGCTCCTATTCCCGGCCCATGTTCAGCACTGAAAATTCATGTTCCTCCCAGGCTGCTATTGGTGTATATATAGTGCTCAGATTTGCTGCTAGGCTATAACCACTCAGGATAATTCTATAACACACTCAAGGTTCTCAATTAGTTGCAGTCACAAATACTTAAGCCATGGTTAATTTCTAGCTTTTCAAGATGCAATTTCTCCAAAATCCCTCTTATTGCAAAATAAGCCTCCAGGTGACAGAAATTACTCTGGGTGTATGGAAAAATGCCAAACCAACAAATAGAACCAACAACAATCCCACGATAACAAGAAAAGTCAAATAAATGGAAAAAAAGAGGGGGTAAAATGGAAGCTAGAACTGTGTTTGTTAATGATAGCAAACACTGCAAGTGATCATTATTATAAGTGTTTGTTTGAGATACAGTTATTATATATTGCCTAAATATTTAAGTTAGCCAAACCTCTGATCAACTGAAGCAAAGCCTAGGCAGGCCAAGAAGCTGGAGCTAAACTGTTAAGGAGAATGTGAAGCTGGCATTAGCACTGAAGCAGGAACAGAGGTAGTGTGAGGCACACAAAACCACAAGAAGTGATCTCATGTCTTTAAGCTGTCCAAAGAATCATAATAATAAAGTTCTAGACGAGTGTTGAGGGGACACATGCCATTTCAATGAAAAAAGTAATAATTTTAAATGACATTTTGAAACATTCCATGGAAATGTATTTGAAATGTAATATGGGGACTCCAATAAAGAATATGCTTTTAATACATTACAGATTATATGTGATCATCAGTTTAAGACTTCCCCTCAATAAGCAAGATAATTCAAGTAGACATCTAGTCTGTCTATACAGTTTGTATTGCCATCCTTTCAAATGCAAACTCTGATGTTTCTTCATGGCTGGAGAAACCCAGGGAAGGTATGGTTTTAATTTTTCAAACTCCTTTGCAAATAAGCTTAAACATTTTACAGTTAAAAGGACAGAATTTACATTTGCTGTGTCTGGTCAGTTTTAAAATGGTATCTGTTATGAATCATGTTCACTCTTAAAGTTCATTTAACTTGGCTTATGGTTTACTTAAAAAAAATATGTTATGCATCATTTGGAGCTGCACTCTGAGCCACTATTAGCAATAATAAAGGTGTGCAGGTTCCATTTGATGGCTCTTGTTTAAACTTGAATTTCCATAGGGAAAAAACAAACAGGATCCACACAGACAGTGATAAATCCCACAGCCTTGTGTCATCATCAATGCCAGGAGTTTTAATCTAGGTACAGCCGGTACTGATCACACTGCCACCTTAATGGGACAAAAAGAAATCCCATTAACTAGATTTGCAGTGGGATTTTTTGCTTTTAATCCTAATGAGCAAACATGGTGGCATGAAGTCACAGAATGACTTTAGAGGGACTTAAGGACTCTCAGCACCTCCTGGTACAGAGCTCTTTTAGGCTAGTCTCAGATTTGCATCTCCTGTGCTTTTCACTCAGGTTACCTGAAATGGTCGTGTAAGAGAAGCACATCTAGAAAAAGAATAAATGCAATATCAGAAGATAATATGCTTTTGTGGTGGATTAAGCTCCTTCAATTAGCAGAGACAGCTTCATACGGTGCTTTCACCTCCCCACGTCCATGCTCCTTTCTCTGAAGGTTATCCCAAATTTCAGTGCTTCCCATCAGGCTGCAGCACCTATTTATTTTTCAGGCCTGTACACTACTTTTCTCAGACCGTGACGGTGTTTCCCCCAAAAGTCTTCCCCGGCCTGCTATTTGTTTTTAAATAAAGAGCAATAAAACAGCCAGTGGACTTGCTGACCAAAGGAGCTAAGGAAGCCACAACGCTACCAACTCCACTGCTCCGATAAACACAGAATGAGCCTCTGCACAAGTCAGATGAAGAAGACAAGGAGCAGAGGAATCCAGAACTTAGACTGTCCACACACCTTCATCTTGCAGCTCCAGTGAATGTATTTTTCCCTCACCATTATGTATTTCAAATGAAGAAGAAAGGAAAAACACATGTTTGTCCACAAACCCCTGGAACAATGCAAGCACTTGCACTCCATTCAGGGATGTTCACTGTCAGTTTTCACACAAAAAGACCATTTTTCTTATAATTACACCTGCCTTATAACCACAATAAAATATTCTTTCAAAAAACTACCACATGAAATCCAAACATGGATGTAGTGAATTACAAAAATCACTTTTTAACACTGCAGCCTACAGCCTCAAACAACAAGCTATGCTTTCCTGGTGCTTTCCTGATGCCCAGTTTCCCAATTTGATATGGTCTGCAGGGGCGTTCTTTCTGGCTACTCTTATGTTCTTAGCCTCTCTTTTTCTATTTCCTATCATAACTGATGGATAAGGGACCTTTCCCTCACACCAAAACACTAAAGTAAGATTGTCCTGAACTCCCCAGCCTCTTTGTGATAGACTTTTCCACTCTTTAGAGCTCTTTATGTGCACATTTACCTGTTACTGAGCAGTCCTTAAAGTCCATCCTTCAAATCCAAGAGTCCAGTAAAAAGTTCAGCTGGGCAGAAAAGCTGATGGTAAAAAGAGATCAACTAAACAATCACTTTGTTGACACGGTGTGTAGCCATGAAAGCCCATGGTCTACTTCCCGAAGAAGATGGATTACAAAGTCTCTTAAGATATCAGGCTCCTCAAGCCAATATGGCTGAACCTCAATGACCAACCAGGCCTTGGAGCATGATGGGAAGGCACATCTCTATGGTCCCATGAAGAATGTCAGCACAAGAAAGTATCCTAAGGCTTGTACCCTGCTTGCTAAGCTATACAGAGATGTACCACTGATACATCTCTGCAACAAGAGCCTGCCAGTACCAACCCAGTGAGCTTCTGGTAGCTGCTGGGAACTGACACAGCTGCTTGCTGTGGCACCGTTGTTTGAATATCGGGTTGAACTGCCTGCACTGATTTGCTAACAGCGTCAATGGCCACACAAGCCAAAACCAGCTGTAATGAATCTGCTCAAAGAAAAGTCCATCCACAGTTATGGACCTGATTTTATCTTCTCCTACCTCGTCTATTCGCAGAGTCTCAGCTGCATGGCAGTGGCTGCAACTGTTGAATCATGGTGCTGGCTTTTATGAACCATCCCAGATTGAGTTCGCTCCCACAACCCTCCCTCCCCAAACCCTCTGGCTTCTAGGATTTGCACTGAGTAGCAGCTCAAGGGACGCAGAGCCCATCTCTGCTATGGATATCTCCCCAGATGCTGAGTACTTATTTGGACCCCAAAAAGAAAGAAAACCAAAAACCCACCAGGGCTGTGGGTATGGAGGATAGTAGGAAAAACCCAGCCATGAGAAGTACTTATTGCAAGCGTTATCACTCAGCAAGTCTGTGCTCTGAAGCATAATCGACTAAAAAGAAAAAAAAAGAAAACCTGAAGTCCACAGATGGCCAGGGCTAAAGTATGAAGTATTTCTCTTGTGCCACAATGGTATTTAATAGCAGCACAAATGCTTAGCTCAATATTACCTTTAAAACCAAAGGTATTTGTGCACTCTGGAAAACAAACCAGAGAACAGGCAATGCAATTAGCTTCATTTACCACATACAGCAAGGTAGCTTGCCAGGTCTGCCTGAGAAATCTGGAGTTTTAATGGGAATTACCCTCAGTCACCTAATAGAAATAGGTAACGGCTAATGAACAAGCTATTCCATGCATTTAGGACTTCTTTCCATTTCAAAACTGTCTATGAACACATTATTTACTGTCACAGAACTTCTAGAGCAATTCCTTGAAAGCTTTCTCATTCAAAATACGTTAGTCAAATGTTCATAATCCTTAGAATGGTTTCTTATACCATGCTAAAAACAATAAGCTCAACCTTTTCATAGAAACAAAAAGTTGGATTATTTTGTTAAAGTCTCCTGATCTGTTGAATGTTCACACCTCTTTGGCTGGGCTAGTCTCAGAAAGCAAACAGTGTAGGCAGGGCTTCCCACAACAAGAACCTATCGAGTAAGTGTTATTCACACTTTCCCTCTCTCACTCTGGAGACGACTCTGGCTCACCATTTGCCACTGCTAGAAACTGGGTTACATGCTAAACAAACCCCTTTGGGGCCTGTTTCTGGGAGCAGGGCTGCTGGAGTAGCTCTGAATAACCCATCAGTGCTGCCTTTACCAGCCACCAGCTCAGTGCCCAAGGACTTGCCTCCTGGGTGAGCCAAAAGGAACATCACTGTGAGTAGCCTCCACTCCTCAGTAGGAAAGAGTATTTACTTTGGAGCAAATGACGGTGAGCTCACCCAGAAACACGGCGCTGCTGTCAGCAGTCATATTGACTGTGTTCCCATTCCTTACTCAGAAGGAATAGGTCTGTGATCCAAGTGCTGGGTCTGACATACTGAAAGCAGGTTGGCACTGAGTCTGAGGGCTACAAGCAGCTCACTCAAGTAGCATGTTGGAGAAATAGAGAGCAATAATCAGATAAGGCGCTTCTTGATATCAATGCCTAAAATAATGTCTTGTATGGACAAGTATAACCCTAATATATCTGTAGTCTGATGCATGCTGAAATTATGGCTGAGTTGAAATGTATGGTATATATTTAACGTATCAAATATCAATAGTAAAGATGTAAAAGTTCCATGTGTGCACCTGGCATACCATATAGGCTTTGGATATGAAAATGGAGACTTAATACTCCAACTCATCATGTATTTTAAACACAAACATTCTAAACTGCAGCTCTTACAATTTCCAGTTCCATGTTTATAACAAAATCAAAGTAAGATTATAATCAAATCAAAATACATATAGCAAACTCAGGAGATCAGAGATGTACATGCATAAACAAACTATTGAAATGGAGAGTGGGCTCCTGGGATTTGCAATCTGCTTTGGAAAGTGGGATCAAATGTAGCACAATTCAGGCTCCCAGCACAGGTATCATGTCCAGACCTGACAAGCTTTTCTCACCTGCTGCAACACCAGTCAACTTCATCAAGAGGTTAACTCAGACCTTGAGCTGGCAGGCAGGTGCTGCTGTCATGAAGCAGTGAAGTTATGCTTCATTCCGTATGCGTCCTTTGTTGTCAACAGAGGAGCTGCCAGTGGCATTCAAAATGTGTTCAGGAATTTCATGAGCACACATACTTTCATACCCTCTCAGCACAAGGCAGTGTCACCAAATTGTCCTTCTGGTAAAAGAGCAGATTTGGGTTCCTCACTCTGTACCACCTGGGTAGGTCATTTAGCCCCATTTGGCCTCAGCCTCCCTTCCTATGAGATGGCACTAACGTTTCCATATCACTTACATTTATTTGGGCCTTCACAAATTACAGTGATGGGCATCATGGAACACCTACAATAACAAATAGCTTAAGCAGTTGGCTGCAAACCTTTTGCCTTGCTGCAAACATAGATTAGACATTTAATGCTATCTGAGGTGCATTCACCTCACTGAACTGGAATCTGAACAAGTGAAAACTTTCCTGTGTCAGTTTAAATCTCATCGTTACCTACACGTACATCAAGCAACAATATTAAATTCCGAACAAGTTGCTACTGGAGCATTTAAGAAGCAGTAAGAGGGAATGGCTGAAGAGGAAGATTTTAATCAAACTGTACACATCTGATAGCTAGTCTGTTTTCCAAAACAAAGCTCAAAGAGACCAAGTACACTTGATGGATTTTTACACATTTGCTATCTTCTATAAGCTTTCAGGACTGACTTCAGTGAAATTCATGTTCTTGGGAAGTGCGTCTCTATCAGTACAGAAGATTAAATTAATTATTACTGAGATAAAAACATTAAATCAATTACTTGATAATGCTCATATTTCACTAAAATGAAGTACTCCCAGCCACACTAAACATTTCTTAAGGAAACAAGCAGTAGTTTCACAAATGATGGAGGTAATGTCTGCAGACATTCCTGTCTGGGTTCTCTGGTGCTAACCAGGCAGTGCATTCATATTACAGTGCTTCTTTTAGTTGAGGTCTTTAATACAATTTCTCTCCTCTGTACTAGCACTTGCTGAAGGGGAAAGGAACATATATATATAAAGACTTAAGTTTTGTTCCATATGGAACTAGGTAAATACAGCAGTGCTGTGCCACGTTGCTGCAGGCATAGTGTCTGCTGTATGACAGTGCTCAGTGATAATTTTCTTTCATACTGAATTATACAAAATAGAACCCTGACCAAGATGCTGAAGCCACATGGCTGTAGGCATTAATTTAGCATTTAAAGAGTGCCAATTATTATATTGGTTTAAAAAACGAAGAATTTGATTGCTTAGTCTATCTATTGACAGTCTAAAGAATAGGATCTGCTCTCCTACATCATCCCTGACAGACTCATGTCTAGCCTCCAGTCAAATATGTCTAATTGTAAGGATTCCCAACCCATCCAAACTGCTCTTATGATTTCAACAATCACACTGTTTAAGGAACATGGACATACTTCTCTGCAGCAACTCCAGAGCACTGTAGCTCATCATGTCTGGTATAGATACAGAAAAAAAATAGTATCTTCTTCCTTCTAGACGTTTCATGTTACTGCTTTCGCTTAAGTATTTTCTTCTTTAAACAACCCCTGATCTCTCCTTGTATGTCAGATTTCTAGAGTGGTAATCACTTCCACTGATGTCTTTTGGCCTCGACACTTACATTGAGGTTTAGTATCCAAAACTGGTCATGATATTCCAGCTGAGGTCTTTACAATTCAACATCAAGTAGAGAGGAAATATCATAACACACATCTCAATGGCTGTAATTCTGCCGATGCATTTTATTGCAGTGTTTGTATTTTCAGAGCAGTGGGACACTGCTAATTCATATTCAGAGTAAATCACAAGTTGCCTATTGCAGACTATGGCTCAGGCCATGGCTTGCCATGAGGCATTCAACAATATTTTGTCTATTCGGTAGCAACAAAATAAATAACCAAACCACATGTGCTGTCATGACAATTCCAGATTCAGAGCTTCTCTCCCAACATACTTGCAAATCTCCAGTGGATTTTTTTTTTAATCAAATCTGCTTTATTTCCAAACAAAATTATGAAGAGCAAACAGATTTCCCATGGCCCACTCCGATAGGGAAGTCTTTGTAACTACTCCCTGAAACCAGGTTTCCAAAAAATTTGCATCCCTCCTACAATGTTTTCTATACTACTATCATGCAATGACATCTGAAGAAAGGTGTGAAATTATCTCAAAAACCTTGCTGAAGTCAAGACACATGGCATTGGCTCTACATCCAAAAACATTTAGTGAAAATGTTCATCTCCGCAGTAAAGACACCAGCTAGATAAGAACTGAAAATTATTCAACAGAGTTGGAGGAGAAGCTAAACTCAGAAACTGCTCTGGGTTTGAGGTTCACTTCAGCTAACTCAGATGTGAAGAGAAGTTTGTGTTCCCCAAACTAGTCTATTCTTTTCCCCCAAAATATGTAACTTAATTTGTTAAAAGACACCATCACAGCTCCTCTCCATTTGGATCCAGCCTAGGCGCCAGTACCAGATCCAGTACACTTGAATCATTCCCGTTTTACTTGGCTTGCATTTTCCCTTCTGACCAAGGGAGACTATGGGACTTTTATAACTCTGCAGCCTATTCCTAGGATCCTACATTGGAATGTAACAACATTACAACATTTTAAGACATTAAATCTAACTCACACCACTGAAATCACGTTAGTGCATTACGTTTCATTCTCAGATCTCAAAGACATGTAAAAACACTCATTCAGCTCTCCCTTTTCATGCAAAACATAACTCTAAGAACCTAACGTTGCTTTACACCTTTCCAAAGTGTTTACTAAATTAGTAATTAAATTGTTGCATAAAACAGAGACAGAGATTAATTTAGCAGTACTCCGAAGAACATTTCAGCTGAAGCGTGCAAGGTAACATCCATCCGCATTGCAATGAGGAGAGAATTCTTCAAGGAAACCCAGGGAAACAAAGTTCCACTTTCTTAAAATGAAGCGCTTATAAAACTGGATTATGAGCCAAAAAAAGTACATCACAAAAAAGCAATCAAACAGGAAATAGAGAACCCCACATTTTTCAGGTTTTCCTTTTCACACTGTCCAAAATAAGTTTTTATTTAAAGTTTATTCCTTTTTCTGCCTGACAGACTAGAGAAGATTTAAACAGCTGGTAGAAACCTCCACTCCACTACATAAAAAGTTTAAATCTGGGGATTAAATCCTCATCTTGCTGAAGATTTCTTGTGTGTACACAGAGGTAAAACTTTAAAATGTTTCCTTAAAGTAACATTTTATTTTAGAACTTCTAGAAATATAATACCTCTTTAGAGAAAAACTCCCTCAAAACTTCCACTTTGGGAAGAAGCAGAAACATCTTGCCATAGTACAAACATAACATATTGCTTCCTTATGTGTTTGTTGAAATATATTACTTTAGCGTTCGTTACTACAAGGATACTGCATTTTGTGGTCAGCAAATCACATCTTTTGTCATCCAGTTCTTGGCAATCAGCAGCAGCTGTGTAAGAAAAATCATTGGAAAAAAAGTAGTTGTTGGTCGCTCAGATTTCCCATTGAAAGTTGTGCATCTTCATTTAGGCACTTTAAGAAAGCTCTGTTTTGATATACAGAGCCAAATAACATATGGGGTGGCTCCTCATATATCACAGTGCAAGCACAAAAAGTGGTCCAGGGTGTTAGAGTATTAGAAACAAGACACCCAAAGTTGTGATACTATTCATCTCAAACCAGGAGGTTTCTTGCTTTTAGCCTTCCCATTCTCTCCTTCATGTGACTGGGAGGGGAGCAAGCAAGGAGCTGTGTGCTGCTGGGCTGCTGGAGACAAATACTGTACTATGAATACAAATACTGTACCAATCTGACAGTATAACAACATCAGACTGCTGTAGCACATAGGCAAAAAGGAAAAATCTCAGGAATACTGCCACAAAACTGCCTTTCACTCCCACCTGTTTTACATCAGTGCATCTCCAAAGTCTCCAATAAATTTACTCCTGTATTAAAATGTACATAAGGATTTTCAATAAGATTGTATTAAGAATTTTATCTAATAAGAGAAAAATAGAAATTGAAATATTTTCTTTCTTTTACAGTCCTCTGTGGCATAAGAATGAATTGTTGTAAATGCAAACCCTGAAACAGTGAATTACAGGTGTGCTTTGATTACAATAGAAAACACAACACAGTGAAAGTTTTGCAGTGTGGCACAGAGACCAGCTTCTGCGCTTATCGAGAGCCTCAATGAATGACCACACATGAGAAATCTAACTGCTTCTCTTTTGATTATCCATGGGGCAAAGTGCTAAAACCATTGGAAAAATCCTGAGAATGAAAGAGCAGAGACAAGAATGGAAAGAAGGATCTTGACCCTCTTCTATCTCTTCCAAACACAATGTGGTATCAATCAGAGCCACCGAAATTTGAGAGTATTGTAGCTGTATAACTTGGGTAGCACCCCAAAAAGGCTGTGATCTCACCTTTGGACGCACAAAGAATTGACTGTACTACTGACCAAAACTTATTTCCACATGTAT
Source organism: Lathamus discolor (assembly GCF_037157495.1). Classification (NCBI taxonomy): domain Eukaryota; kingdom Metazoa; phylum Chordata; class Aves; order Psittaciformes; family Psittacidae; genus Lathamus; species Lathamus discolor. Next base: position 22,457,892 of record NC_088890.1, on the reverse strand, counting down.
TTCCTTTTCTTATCATGAAGATCTTCCCTAAGTAGATACTCTCAGTCCCAGGTAGAGAAAAGAGCTGTAAGACTACACGTGTTAATGAAGTACATGCCAGTGTTATGTGGATGGAACATATTTAAGGTGCATTAAATGGCATTTCAGTAAATGATGCCTCAGGATTAATTTTTTTATGTAAACTCAGTATTATAAAACAATTCAATTTTGGAAGTGGCAACTTTCCAACAGGTACCCAGTTGTAGCTGAACTCTAAACCATCAATCCCATGTGCTGCTCTAAACCAACTGTATCACCTCCAAGGGGAGAGAACCATCAGTACCTTGAACTGGGGCAGAAGTGGGTGTCTAGAACACTTCCTCAGCTTTAAAACTCATTGTACAGAGGAAAACAAGGTATATTTGCTCTTATACATTTCTTGTTATGCACTTAAAAATTGTAAAGCAGACCCGGACTGCAGACTGATAAGTGTCACATGAAACATGGTCTGCTCACAAGCTAAATTATGTTTACTTCATTGCATTATTTTATAATGGAGCCATTATGTAATTTGAATTCTTACAACAAGCCCCAAATGTAAAAGACTTCCTTGTTTTGGCTGTCACTGAAATCTGTTCTTAATAAGATACATGCTTATATATAAAATCCCTGGTATTATAGAAGAATCAAATGGCTTATTCATAATAGAGATTTTGAAACTTGCAGCATTAAATCTGAATGAAGCAGCTTATCTCAACACAATAAAAAACCCTAAAATCAGATTTGAGTAAATATTCATCTTGGGTTACATAGCGATAAAAAAGCTGAGATTTTACAAGTTGTGATGAGAAAAAATATCACAAGATGCTAAACCCCAAAGTATTCACCCACCCCCATACCAGACACACAAAATGCATCGTCTCTTATGTTAAATTTGCAGTTATTTTAAAATAGGGTTGCTCCATCCTGGCTCAAGAATTGGACATTTTGCTAACACAAACTTTCCTTACTACTCTGAAAGCACAATGACAGTGTGGAACACCTGCCAACGTTACTGATTATCAAAGTGCTATACCAACACACAAATGCTTCATTATATAGGAGTCACTATAGTTTGCTCCAAACCCACTGAACTCAAAGAAAGCTTTTTATTAATGACAACTGTTTCTTTTATTAAAACAGAGGGTTTGGACAAGATTTCAAATACAACACAGTTACCATGCTGCTGTGTTGAGATCAGGAATCATCTCTTCACAGAATCACAGAATCCCAAGGGTTGGAAGGGACCTCAAAAGATCATCTAGTCCAACCCCCCTGCAAGAGCAGGGTAACCTACAGTACATCACACAGGAACTTGTCCAGGCGGGCCTTGAATATCTCCAGTGTAGGAGACTCCACAACCCCCCTGGGCAACCTGTTCCAGTGCTCTGTCACTCTTACAGTAAAGAAGTTCTTCCTGATGTTAACGTGGAACTTCCTATGCTCCAGTTTACACCCATTGCCCCTTGTCCTATCACTGGATATCACTGAAAAAAGCCTAGCTCCATCATCCTGACACCCACCCTTTACATATTTGTAAACATTGATGAGGTCACCCCTCAGTCTCCTCTTCTCCAAGCTAAAGAGACCCAGCTCCCTCAGCCTCTCCTCATAAGGGAGATGTTCCACTCCCTTAATCATCTTTGTGGCTCTGTGCTGGACTCCTTCAAGCCCTGTCCTTCTTGAACAGAGGGGCCCAGAACTGGACGCAATATTCCAGATGCGGCCTCACCAAGGCTGAGTAGAGGGGGAGGAGAACCTCTCTTGACCTACTAACCACTCCCTTTCTAATGCACCCTAAGATGCCATTTGCCTTCTTGGCCACAAGAGCACATTGCTGGCTCATGGTCATCCTCCTATCCACCAGGACCCCCAGGTCCCTTTCCCCTTCGCTACTTTCCAGCAGGTCACCCCCCAACCTGTACTGGTACATGGGGTTGTTCTTCCCCAGATGCAAGACTCTACACTTGCCCTTGTTAAATTTCATCAAGTTTCTCCCCGCCCAACTCTCCAGCCTGTCCAGGTCTCGCTGAATGGCAGCACAGCCTTCTGGTGTGTCAGCCACTCCTCCCAGTTTTGTGTCATCAGCAAACTTGCTGAGGGTGCACTCAGTTCCCTCATCCAGGTCATTGATGAAAATATTAAACAGCACCGGTCCCAGCACCGACCCCTGAGGAACTCCACTAGTCACAGACCTCCAGCTAGATTCTGCGCCATTGACCACAACTCTCTGCCTTCTTCCTTTCAACCAGTTCTCGATCCACCTCACTACTTGATCGTCAGGCCCACACTTCCTTAGCTTATCTATGAGGATGCTGTGGGAGACAGTATCAAATGCCTTACTGAAATCAAGAAAAACTACATCTACCGCTCTACCATCATCCCTCCACCTAGTCACTTCCTCATAGAAGGCTATAAGGTTGGTCATACATGACTTTTGAGGCAGCATAGCCCCATAGCCCATTTTTACACAGATCAAAAGGGAATTTATCAAGACCTAAACATTTTAAAGTCTTAATGCTATGGGCCAAAACGTTGTTATAATATGTTTAAGGCACAGTATTCCTTTTAAGAGTTCCAGGAAGAAAACCTGAGTCCTTTAGATTCACAGACACAGATGAAAATTATATGCTTCTTCAGCACCTCACATAAGAATAGCAATAAGCAAAATTAAACCATCTACAATCATTAACCTGTGCTAAGACAAGCTACTTATAGCTTGGCAAAACGTCCTTCCCATCATGCAAAAAGCTGTATTTTAGTAGTCTCTACAATATGTTTCTATTATATAGCCTTTTCCATCTGTTGGCTTCACCTTATAATGAACCTGCTGCTCCTGCTTAATTCAATGTACGTCAGTTTTCCAACCGAAAACCTATTGTGCAGCAGTGAGATATCATTCCAGAGCTGAAGATACTATGGATTGCTGTTATACAAGATATAGGAAACTGACTGATTGGGCAAGAGGAGCAGAACAGTGAGAAAGGTCTGCTTCAGGCACAGCAATCTGGATGAGCAGTAGTGTTGGCAAGCAAATTCAGAAAAAAAGAACAGGGCACTAAATGGAGTTTACTGAACTAGAATGTTTTGAAAAATTGCTTGAGTATAGCAGGAACTTGTCTGAATTTACAGAAGTGTCACAGTTAATCACTTGCAAAACTCATATTGGGTCTTTGTAGTCAGGCCGCAGGATAAGTTAATAAGCTTTAGTCCTTCTCTCTGCCTCTCATATTTTTAAGGACATGTGAGTTTATTGCATTTGCAAGCCAAATTGAAATGGTTACCAAAAAATCTAGCCAAAACTAAGAGCGGGCACAGAAACAAGATGTGAATCATCAGCATTGCTTAGTCATCTGCCCTGGCTTTGGCTGGGATAGAGCTTATTCTCTTCCTGGTAGCTGGTGCAGTGCTGGGTTTGGGAGGCAGTCTGAGAACAGTGCTGATAACACACTGATTTAGTTGCTGCTCAGTAGCACTTACCCTGATCAAGGACTTTTCAGTCTCTCCCAGTGAGGAGGGTCACAAGAAGCCAGGAGTAAGCAAAACCAGAACACCTGACCCAAACTAGTGAAAGGGGTATTCCATACCACAGCATGTCATGCTCAGTATAGAAACTCAGAGGAGTTACTCAGGAGGTCCAGATCGCTGCTCAGGTCGGGCTGGGTGTTAGTCGGTGGGTGCTGAGCAATTGTACTGTGCATCACTTGTGTTATCTGGATTTTCATTTCTCCCTCTTTTGTTGTTCCCTATCATTATTATCAGTATTGTTATTGTTGATACTATTTCTATTATCATTACATTTTACTTAATTTCAATTATTCTTGTCATTATTATTCTTCAGCTATTATTCTTCAATTATCAATTATTCAGTACCTAAAGGGTGACAACAAGAAAGCTGGAAGGGGATTTTTACAAAGGCATGTAATCACGGGACAAGTGGGAATGGTTTTAACCTGCCAGAGGGGAGACTGAGATGAGCTCTTAGGCAAAGTTCTCCTTTATGAGGGTGCTCAGGCACTGGTGCAGGGTGCCCAGAGAAGCTGTTGATGCCTCATCCCTGTCAGTGTTCAAGGCCAGATTGGACGGTACTTGGAGCAAGCTGCTCTAGTGAATGGTGTCCCTGCCCGTGGCAGGGGTTGGAACTGAATGAGCTTTAAGGTCCCTTCCAACACAAACCAGACTGGGATTCTGTGATTCTATTAAACTTCTTATCTCAAACCACAGCTTTCACCTTCTGATTCACCTCCCTACCTATCCTGCCCAGGGTTGGGGGGAAGATAAGGGACAGTAAGTGAGGGGCTGTGTGGTACTTGTTGCCATCTGGCCTCATACCAGTTCTTTTTGTCCTTGCTAGCAAGTGAAGGATGCTGCCCTGGAACCCACGCTCACACACACACCAAGGCTCAACAGCCTTCTTCCAAGATGTGGGTCAATGTCACCACATTTGACACTGCCCTTCTGGCAAGCTGGGCAGCATGCTCACCTATTCCTGTTCACAGGCAACCTGTATTCCAAACAAAGTCACCATATGGGGACCGCTCTTTCTGAGAAGACAGCGTGCTCAGGCAGGTAAGGATCAGTCAATGAAAACTGAAGAAAAACTGAACAAGGGCTCCAAAAGCACATATGCAGCAACGGAGATGTTCTGGACCGAACATCTGCATGTCTATGCCCATATGTAAATCTATTCTATTTCTTTACCCTCCTACCAAAGTTCAGACAGGCACAGGCTGGGACCATTGATTTCCACAACCGTATTTCCATTTTGTAAGTAAGAAACCAAACCTAAAATTCTGGTTCAAATTAAATATCTTAAAAATCAACTTGATCTAACTTCTTTTCATCAGCTTTGTTTGGAAATAAAGGGAAGGAGTAGCCAGACCTTCATCTGGTACCAAACCAGCACATTTTGTTGGCCTTCTCTTGCCTTCTATGAACTGGACACACAAAGCCAAGGCTGCCTTCTCACAATGTTCGTAATTCGTTGTCAGCTCATCCTTACAGAGAGTTTGATATGAAATATGCTGTAATAATTCTTTCATATTGAAAGGAAAACAAAACAGCAATCAGAATTTCTCTTAATTCAATATTTTCAAAGAGGAAACACACTACATCTTGGAGAAGAATACATTTTCTTTTCCAGTCTTTTGCTGGCTTTATTCAATTTTAGGTCAATGCTAATTGCAGCTGCTCAGCATTTCCTTAAGATACTTTCTCTGAATCATGGGTTTTGGTTTGGGTTCTGAGGGGTTTTGTTTTTCCCTGTTCTCTCCTTTTCCTTTTGATGTCACAAACCTATATTTTTTAATTATTGACAAATGGAAAACTGGGGTTAATAATGCAAACCAAATTTCTACTTGAAAGAGCCAGAGGGTAGATCCAATATAATACTAATTTAACATCAGCAGTATTTCCTGCTTTTAGAAAAAGAACATAAAAAGAGCACCATATTGCCAAATAATACAAAAATGGGGGCACAGAGACCAAACTAAGCACATGTATATAGACGGAGAGGTTAGATGGAGAGAGCAAAATTAAAAGTATCCAAAGATGTCCAGTAGTCACCCTGCTCCAGAAATTAGGCTTGTACTACAGAGAAGAAAGTTTAAGGTAAATGATCTAACAGAGATTTCACTAGACACATTTTATATGGGAATTCAGCCCACTACTTCTTACTGTAAACCTGAGTCTTTTTTCCTCCTGGAAAAGGTATTGCATATAACCTGTGCTTACAGCTTACAAGGAAGACTAAGAGTTTGGATTTATGAAGCAGTGAAGCAATTAACAACAAGAAGATGGTGTCAGACCAAAAAATAGTTTACAGTAAAACTGCAAGCAAAAGTTTGTGATGAAAGGATAAAATACCATAATTATTCCTCTGTTTCTGAAAAAGATAGAAAAGACTTTCTGCTTGATACAGAAAACTAGGCTTAATACAAATAAATCATCGTCATGCTCCTTAACTATCTGGCAATATTACTTCCACTTCATTCTGTGCTCACAACTGTATCAGCAACAAACAGCACATAAAAATGCCTTCTGTATAAGGTTGTATTCACTCATAGATGTTGCATCTCTTTAAAAGAAAGGCATTTTACCTCTGTTCAAAGAAAACATCGTATAATTTTCAGTAATGATAGCAAAGGATCATCCCCAAGTTAAAAATAATTTAGAAGCAAGTGCAACACAGCCCAAACGTAGCACAGATGAATGTAGGAGAGAGCAAACCCACAGGTCTGATCTTTTTAATTTCATAACAGCACAGGCAACTGAGAATATGCTTTTCTTGACATCTTTTGTTTTATTTAAAGCAACACCCTATTTGTTAACAAGATAAAAGGTTTTCTTCTCTTCTTTCCTGACTGGTACTTCCATCCTGCTCTTGCCTTACCCAGCACAATACAATTTATGTGTCGTTGCCTTACCCCCTTAAAAAGGACTGAAAAATTATATACTGAACCATTATTTATTTTGCAAAACTTACTGACCTAATTTCTCCAGTTTCATCTGTTTGCTGTGAAATGAGCCTGAAACAGCATTCCTGCCTTTATTTCCACTAGTGATGGAAAAACAGTGTCTTAACATATCTTGACTGCATAAAAAGACAGATGAAAGTACATTTATGAACGGAGGCCTGTAGCAAGCATCCTTCTGACCCACCTCTGGTCACTCTGGATAGCTTTATGATTCCCTAAACACTGCAACAGTCAGGATGCAAATACCAGGCCTTGATGTGGTTATCTTTTCCCCAACTGTGAACAACAAAACAAAAATGGTCTGATCTTTGTTCAAAGAAGGTCAAGACAGAAGATATTCAAGCTTTTTGCTCGGTTGATAGTTAGCTAACAATGTTAGTAACACACCACAGATATTTGTGGTGAAGAATAAAAGCAGATTGAAAGTAAGTTCATTGGCAAGTGTTAAATGTTAATGTGCTGTTCATGTGTCACCACTTCTTCACTATCAAAATTTAAAATTTTGCTCTTTTCAATCAAAATATTAGGAAAGGTAATCAAATGCTGTTAAGCACTGGGCAGAAAATACATAAAACTGGGTACTGCTTTACATGCCATGCAAAATTAATTGAAACAATACTACACGAAATTCTCTGAAACCTTTCTCCCATCCAGGACTAGATGTAGATTTCGCTTCTCACCATCAGGACAAAGAAAAATGACACAAACAAGGGAAATATTGAAGGGTTTTAAGTATGTGTCATTTTTGCATTAAAAATGCTTCAGATTCTCTTTTTCTGTCTTCCCTTTAACCTTCAATATTTGTCTTATTTTAAGACCTTTGCTCAGTAATCACAGATTGATGGATGTCATATACTGTAGTTTTGTTCAAAACCATGAGCCAGAGTTTTTTGTAAATCATGAATTTACCACTGACTTCAGGGAAGATGAGGGAATTTGGCATCAACAGAAAGCAAGAGTTCCTATGGAAACTGTGATCTTGGTAAGAGCATGCATAAACACATAGGCATGCAAAAATTGTCAAAACAATGGTTGCTTAATGACAGGCTCCTAACATAACATTTAGGCACTTAATTAAGACTCCTTACAAGAGCACTCAGCAACCTCTAAGCTGTCTGAAGTTCAACTTCACACTCCTATTTTTACTATTAATTCTGCCACACACAGTCTAATTGCACTGATAGGTACAAAAAGGTTTTTAATGAGAGGGATGAGAAGATGCTGTAATTAATCACAAGCCCTATGCAAGGAAGAAGGTGCTACTGTGAAGTCCCTGGAGCAGAAAGGAGGCAGAGCATCAGTTAGGGAATGCTTGAAATCCAGATCTTGCCTAGCTCAAATATTGTACATAAGGAAGCACAGGAACAAAACAATCCAAGGAATTACATATCTGAAAGTCATAACTGTTAGAAATTACTTCAGATCTCTTTTATAATTGGGATATGAATCCACCATCTTTTTGAAAATTCCCCCCGATTGCATATAATCTTCCCTTTAAAGAGACGAACAAAACCCAAACCAAACAAAACCCGACAATGTACTGTTTAACATCATGTGACAAGAAGAGTCTTAAGACCACAGGACCTATTTCCTGTCTATAGGGAATTTGTGGGAACTGTCTGTGCTGCTCAATTTTACTGATCATCACACAATGCCAAACGATGTTTTTTTAGATCACTTAATGGATTAAAACCTGTCAGCCTTTAGCCAAAAGAAAAAAAAAAAAGGAAAAAAAAAGGAAGAAAAGGAAAATAAAAAGAAAAAAAGTGTCAAGTGACACATTAGAAGCACTATATTTTTGTTAAGTACTTACAGCAGGTTCACCTTGACAGACTGTCACAACATAATGGGATGTTCTGTCACAGATGAATCACCTAACACTCTCCTTACAAAGGAGGAGCACTGAATTCAAAGTGACATGACAAGCCATGATTTGCCTCAATCCTCCAAAACATGCTAAGGTGGAATGCAGAAGAGAAAGCCAAGAAGGAAGAGAGGAAAGTTTAAGGCAACAACATGGTGTTTCAAGACAGCACGTGTTTTTCTCTACTGTGCTTGATGGACATGGCATGACTAAATGACTAAATATGAGGTTAATTAAAAACAAACAGTTCATTTTTATAAAGTGTATTATTGACCAAAAATATTGTTTTCTCAGGAGCTTGTTACATGAGCATTTTTGACTTGATTGAGCATTATTAGCATGTCAATCACTTCCAGGCTATTTTTATAACCTTGTGCATGTTGTTTTATTGCAACATATACAGATAGAAAAGTAGATATACACAGTAAAGAGCACTGGAATTCATAATCTCTACCAACAATATCTGTTTTGTAGTGTCTGGGGCCATGAGGAGGCTATAGGAGGGCCTCTTACGCTGGAGCAAACATGGGAATTAGATAATCATCTCTTTTAGCATTGTTGGTTTGCTCCCTTGACCTTCTATAGCCGGGACTGTTCAGTCCTCAAGACCAAAGAAAGTCTGTTAAGACATGCCCATTGCCACAGCTGGATGCCCCAATATTATGTAGACAGAGTATAAAAGTAATTGTATATGATGTAGAAGCATATAGAGGCAGTAAAAGGGTTTGCTAAGCCAACTTCCTAAGTACACAAGAACTGCTGTTTAGGCTCAGTGTAGTAGAAATAATTATGTTTAAAAGTTTATCATCCTATTTTGTTTTTAGAAAAGAGTCAGTGACAGTTGTGATCCCGAGCCCATCTAGAGAGGTACAGCAACAAAAATACCAGTGGGTACAAAGCAAGTTTCTTCATTTAGTTGCCATAGAGGTAACACATTCAAGAACTCCTGCACTCTTTGGCTATCATGTTAGTTACTGAGTGATAAAGGGACTTATTACTGCCAAGAACAAGGCTAAAGCAGTGTGGTAAAAAAAAATATCTCTCCTGAGAAACCACAACTATTCCTCTTACCTACCTAGGTCAAATCAATGGGTATACATACCGCAAAATAGCCTGTTTTCTGTGCTCAGTGCAAGTTAATGCTGTCAATGGTGATGTTCAACAAAACATGTACTTTCATTAGTTGTTATCTGGAAGACAAGAAGGTAGCAAATACTTGCATTGCAGGACAAAGCCTGGCTCAGTGTCCAGGGCTGCCTGAAGCTTTTTCCCATCCAGAAAAATCCTCAGCAGATTTCTTACGTTTCATTTTGACTGAAGGAAATGAACTGTATTTTCTGTTCTTTAGCTGGGGCAGTCAGAAAATGACTGTCAAATTCGAAGTCCTGTGGAAAGCTCCAGCATCTAAAAGCATAAGCCAACCAAAGACTTTCCTGTAAAGCGACACCCATCCATTATAATGCCTGTTGGGCATTCACTGTCTCCGGCAAAAATAAAAAGCGAGACGCAAGCAACAGGACTGTTTTCAATTTCAACATTCCTGTTCCTTTTGTCTGTCACGGAAAGGAACAAACCACAGCAAGCCAACAGCTCACTGAAACCCAGCATCACGTGGGACAGTAAATAAAGAAATCAGGCCAATTACTTCCTTTTATTAAAATGTCCAACCAAGAGGCTTTGTCTTAGCCACCACCAAGGGCGCGAGGCACTCATTTTCTTTTGGCACTGAGTGAAATGCAACTGTGCTCTGCAGCTCTAGGATTTACTTGCGTTGTGAAGCAAAACTTAAACAGTCCTTTTATTTTAACCCTTTTCCAGAGCTTGGTACAAACAAGGTTAGAGCTGCACTACGAAATAAAGCTGACGAAGAAAAGATAAAAGGCTCCTGAGAAAATATTGCAAGAAAAAATTGCATGAAAATATGACTTGGAACCTTCAATAAGTTTATATCAGCAGGTCCCCATGAAAACTCTCATCTGAATTGGGTGGATTAGTCAAAACAGACCTGCAATCCCCTTAACTTTCCTATTTGTATTTCTGGAAATCTTAAGGAACTTTCTACGGATGGGGTCCTGGGCCAGTAGACTGCTGGAAGCTGCTTCCATCACAAAGCCCAGTAAGTCTCATGTTAGAAACATGCCAACTACAGGGGCATTTTTTCCCTTAAAAAAGGGAAAAGCCTAAACTGTTTAAAATACTGTGATAAGAAAGAAGCCAAATACCAGCTGCACAGCAAATGCAATCCCTACCGAAATAAAATCTAAAAATTGGTTTCTTGAGTTATTACTTGGCTTGCAACATCACCACATGAGCTCACTGCATTATGTCAGTTCAACAGTTACTGTGACTGACAGTTGTTACTGCAACTATCAGTTCAATGACTACTACAGGAATGAGCAGATTTAGGGGAAAAAAAAAAGAAAATTTGAACATCATATTTTGTTGTGCTCACTTTAGAAAAAAAACCTCATTCAGGTAGAATTAAACATCACAGAGTCTTGGGCAAACTCAGATCTAGCTTTAGATTTTTTGTGTACATAGACTAATGGGAAGGTGTAGGTACCCCCGGCACCCCACATGGTTTTACTTAGTGAGTCCCAACCATTTTAAAGGTGAAGGCTGTTCATTTCATCTGCCAACTGAGAACAATAACTCCTATAGCTTCTTCAGTGCAAGTGTCTCTCAATCACACTCTATTCTGTAAATAAACAGGAGCAAGACAAGTCAACAAAACAAATTGAAGAAACCTTTGCTCTTCTGTCAGCCCCTCAGTTAGCCAAGAGGAAAAGCTGTCCTCTACATAGGTCTGCTGTTTCCTTACAAGGTGCAGCCAGCTTTGATCCCTAGAACCTCTAGACCAATACCCTATATGAATGCTTTGTGGTGGTGCTGCACAGGACAGTTGCAATGATTGTTCGCATCAACCCAATTTTGTGTGAGACTGCCTTAAGCTTTTTTGAGTCCTATTCAATATTGACCACAAGCATCCTATCCGATCTTGGTAAATTTAATTTGCCCACACAGGCATGTCCCATAAAAGCAGATGGCTTTCCAGTGAAGTGACAAACATCTTATACAGCGCAGGAACGAGCAGATTTAGAAAAGACAGAAACTCTATTTTCAGAAAGCAGAAGAAAACTAAATACAGGGTAGCAGCCTTGAACCACAACTTGAAATCCAAAACCCCAGAGGTTACTCTTTGAGGCATGTAAAATTCAGTGTACTATTGTTCTGAAACGTATTGCAGTTACTCTCCTACTGGTGTATTTGGAGATTCTAGAATGGACGCGATTAACCTCTGTCTGGAATTAAAAATGGTTATTCATTATACAGCCTCTGTATGTTCAATATGAATGAAAACATAAACAGGTGACTAAGGTAACCCAACGCAAAAACAAAGCACTGACAGGCACATCTAAGGACATGCTGAGGTAAAAAATGAGACTGAAAAAACCTTCATGACTTTCACTAAAAACAAAATACACAAGGGATTTGATATGAGAAGGGCAGTATTTACAGCTTTATAACCTAAGATCATAAAATACTGTGCATTGATGAAAACTGTCCTTTCATCACAAACTGCCTATGGGCTCTGCAAAGGCCACAACGCACCATGGCTCAAGATTTTTTGCCTTTACCAGCATCCCCATAAAGTTGCACCCCTTCACCTTATTAAGCCCCAGTACCAGCTTTCTCTATGTTTTTCTCCGCAGTCATGAGTTGCTGCACCTTCCTTTGTGGGAACCGTACCTCGTGCAGCTGTGCTGGCAGCCGCATCAGAGAGCCAATGTTAGCATCTATCCCAGGGAAAAGATGGGAACTTGTATAGAGGGGAAGAAAGAATAGGAAAAGCTCTTTCACTTATTCCATACTGCAATTTCACAATTACTTTCTATGAAGAAACCACAAGGCCACATTTTGGGGAAGTGGAGTTACAGGAACCCATCTTTGAAACAACAAAGACTTCTGCACAAGGACAGCTCTACCACTTACACGACTTTAGAGAAGTCAGAAAAGCCTTGACAGGGTTTCCACAGTATTTTTAAAGAACAGAAAGATTACAGGTGGGATCACTCTTTTTGATATCCAAGCCCTTTTTTTTGGTTTTCAAACAACCAGTCTAGGTCTTGTGGAATTCTTGGAAGCATGTACAGCCTGGACATACATTCATGTGCTTTCAGACATCTGGATGGTTCAGCACAGAAGCACTGGATGAGAATTCACTTCCCATGGTTCAGTTTCCCACAGATGTCTTACACAGACATGAGGAAGCTCTTTACACTATTTATTTGCTGAAATTTCCCATCCAGAAATGGGAATAAGAATAGTAACGCCTTTATACTTAGCAGAATTGTTGTGAAGATAAATGCATTGAAGAATGTGAGGTACCTGAATATTACATAAATAAGGATCTCAAAAATACCGGTGGTAGGCAGGCAGAGACTTGGGTGACATGGTTCAGTGTGAGTTTAGTGTGAGGCACCCTAACTAAAACCCTAACTATTCTATGATTCTATGATTCTATAAAGGAATGATACAGACAGGGATGTCCTAGAATCCCAGACTGGTTTGGGCTGAAAAGGACCTTAAAGCTCATCCAGTTCCAACCCCCTGTCGCAGGCAGGGACAACTTCCACTAGAGCAGCTTCCTCCAAGCCCCATCCAGCATGGCCTTGAGCACTGCCAGGGATGGGACAGCCACAGCTTCTCTGGGCATCCTGTGCCAGTCCAGCGCACATTTTGACTAACAGACAGACCTCAAATTTTAAACAGTTTCCAGAACACAAGGACCCCCCATTGCTCTTCAGCAGAGAATATTTACACCTCAGCAACTCAGTATTCATTTACGTATCTGTAAGAACTCTCAATACAGATGTCACTGAGAGTAGGTTGGCTAACACCACATCATCTAGCATCACCTTCTTCCTTCTCTCACAGAGGGCCACAGAAATCCAAAGCAGTTCTACCAATATGGACTTCCAGCTCTCAGATTAAAATCTTTTCCCTGCTTTTACTGGTTTTACTGATTCTTGCTGAAGGTTTTGTGACTGTACAGAATTCGGGTGTTCTTAATGTAATGAGGTGTTGTTCCTTAAAGGTGAAGAAGAGAAGTTCTAAGAAATACAGACAGGCTACTTCAAACAAGCAAACAAACAAACATACAGACAGAATATTGGCAAATTTCAAAGTTTCTGAGACCGATATCAAAACTGGATTTCTGCATTGAAGAGCAAATACAGACAAGGGGAAAAATCTCGTCCCACTTACAAAAAAATGCCTTTGGAATGGCGTTTGTAATGCCCATCAGTGTAAGTACTTACGTAAAAAAGACAGAAATAGTATTCATAGAAATGCATTGGATGCATCTGTTTCTATGAGTTTTTCTGCTGGGTCCATACAGTTGTTGTAATTGTGTGAATGAAATTAATTTGAAGATCAAAACTCTGCCATATTTAAAAAATAATATTCATTTGAAGCTCAGACTTCTGCAGCCATTTCTAAGGTATCACTTTTTCCATCATAAGCTTTTCAACAGTTGTGACTTATAAACCACAAATGTTTAGTACCAAGAAATACCAAATGACAGCTGATTTATCATGTGTTTGCATCTCTCTGTACAAAAACATTCTTTCTTTACATAAAGGTTCAATGTGTTGGACACAGCAAGTTTGATTCTTACATAAAAGGAAATCAGTGCTGCACCTAGGACGCGTGGCCATGACCTACAGTTGACACTGGCAGGTTCTCTTTAGTGCATTAATTGATTTTTTTAATATGGAATTTGAATGATAGTATATGGCCTATATTGCCCCAAAGGCTTTCATTTAAACAGTATACAATTATTTTTTACTTCTAATGAGCCACAACATTCCAAGCTTGTGGCATGTGTCTGAACACATTACATTACAGAAGATTTTTCTGATTGGAATACTTTGAAGCTAAAGCATATATATTCTCTTTCAACAGTATTCCACATTTCCCCAAAAGCAAAAAACAGGCAAAGCAGTGTTAACAGCTTACACCAAAGTTCCTTGAGTAACTTCATATTATTGTTTCTTGCCATCACTGCTTGACAGAAGTAAACTCACAGTGTTCTATAAACTAGACTGTGATTTTCTGGTTAAAAATAGAAAAAATGCTTAGTCACACCTGACATGGATGGTGCAGAATCACCAACACGCTCAATGCACTTAATCCTTCAGACAGACTTTAGGTAACCCTCGGTATAAAAGAACACCTTCCCTAGGAGCATGAAATCTGTATGAGAGTACATCCAAAGGTAATGGAAATTACAGCAGTGTAAAGGATCAGGCACACACAGTTCCATTCATCACAACTGAAGGATTAAATACCACTTAGGTTCTGCTTCGATTCAGCTCTAGTGGTTGTTGTTGTGTTCTCTTTCATTGTGACAGGTTCCCCTCCACTGTTCACAGCTTGTGAAGGAGTTAAACTTCTTATTCGTCTCCCAAGCCAGATGAGGCTGTTAGTTTGGGCCATCTACAGGGATCATTCACTGAAATATAAACAAGCACTATATGTGTATTTCACAGGCAAATCACCATGGGGAGTAAAAAAAATCTAAAAGGAATGCCTTTCTGTATTGAAGAATTTGCTGTAGTTGAAGCATGCCCAAGGAAATGATGCATCACATCACATCAGATGAAAATTACAATCGAATTCTTTGGGGTACTTAAACATTGGCCTAAAGCACCTGCAATACAGGTGCCTTTGAAAGTCCCAAATTCCAACAAAAGCTTTATTTGCAATAGAAGAACCTCCAATTTGTTTTATGCAATTTGTTGAATTCTGGAATATTTTCTAAAATGGAAGGAAAATCTAAAAACTAAGCAACAAAGCAACTGCTCCTGACAGGTCTTGATTGTTCACTCAGGTCAAACAGGAAAGTTCGTTCTTCACATTTTGAGGGTAAATCCAGCCAGAAAAGGGGAAACAACTAAATACACTCAGGAAATGAAGACTTGGCCACCCATTCAACAATCAAGTGCACACTTAGATAAACTGAAATTTCCACTCAATTTATAGGTTTTAGTTAACATAAGAACTTCCACTTGTAATATCCATAGGAACCAATTAAGGCAGACATATGGGTTTATGTTACTCTCTAGTAGTTGTTGCTCTAACAACAGAAAAACGTCACCAACACTAATTATGACAATAAAGCCAGAAGGAACAAATCCTTGACTTCATCCTTCCAATTTACAAACCAGAAATCCAGATAATTCTATTTTCCTTCTATTTCTAGGGTTTTTTTAAAGGAAAATCATCACTACAGTACAGAGCAACACTTTAAACAAGCAAAAAAATCTCCACAGAGGAGGAAGGATTATTTAGAATACCAAAAACCCCTGTACACTTATTTTTCTGAATGGCTTTTCAATTTTCAAAACCATACATGCCTATCTTGTATAACAATAGCTAGTTTCGATTTGTGACAGAGAGTTCAGTTAATGAATTGGTGGTGAGTGTAACAGAAGTAGGAACAACCATAAACTATAATGTATCCTGGATGCAGAAAAAACTTCAACTCTTTAAATATACCTGACTGGTTGGAACTTGCACAGCATGCCATGATGAAGATCAGGGGACTGGAGCACCTCCCGTATGAAGATAGGCTGAGAAAGTTGGGGCTGTTCAGCCTGGAGAAGAGAAGGCTGCGTGGAGACCTCAGAGCAGCCTTCCAGTACCTGAAGGGGGCCTATAGGGATGCTGGGGAGGGACTCTTCGTCAGGGACTGTAGTGACAGGACAAGGGGTAATGGGTTAAAACTGAAACAGGGGAAGTTTAGATTGGATATAAGGAGGAAATTCTTTCCTGTTAGGGTGGTGAGGCACTGGAATGGGTTGCCCAGGGAGGTTGTGAATGCTCCATCCCTGGCAGTGTTCAAGGCCAGGTTGGACGAAGCCTTGGGTGGGATGGTTTAGTGTGAGGTGTCCCTGCCCATGGCAGGGGGGTTGGAACTGGATGATCTTAAGGTCCTTTCCAACCTTAACTATTCTATGATTCTATGGAGAAATAAAACCTGATAGAGAAAATTTCTACTTAGGGAGATAAAGACTCACCACAAAAGGCTACTGCAAGTAAGCAAAGAAAATAATAAGTAATAAATGAGTGTCCAAAGAATACTATGACCTAAGATGTCAAGAAGCATAGGAAGGCAATGAGAATTTCCAAAAGGGGAGCATGAGCTTGAAAATCATATTTAGATAAGGGACTTCAATTTCTATTGTAACTGAAACACGCATTGCAAAATAAAACCACTTTGTAATGGACAGAGGGCAAGTACTGCAGGCAACGTAAGGAAAACACAGTGAGTACAGGGAAGTTTCTCTCTGCTGTCAATCAGGATAATAATGTTGCTTAATCAGTATGAAGCTATGGAAAAGCCATCAAATTGAGGATAAGCACCAGAAGCCCGAAGAAATCCAAGCTGAAGGGAACCAAACATTTCCACAGCCCAGACTGAAGGAATAGCAGTGGATTTAAGTTGGTTTGGGTATTTTACATGGAAAGTGATATCATATATTCGCCAGATAGCAACGTGTTACTGGCTTCAACAACATTTGTGATTCCAGAAACAGTTATGAAATTAAATGGAAAGCAGAAATAAAATGCAACATAACTGATCATGATAAAGGCTTTAGACAAAGGAATATAGCAGATCTCAATGTTTTATAGTAAGTGCAAGAAAACTGCAAGACACAACTGAAGGGGGATAAACTTAGCAAATTGTGACACAAAGCAGGAAACCATTGTTCCTTATCTCCTGTAGTAGGAAAAACTGTGGGACATCATATGAAATTAATAAGAAGCAGGTTCAAAACAAACAGAAGGCAGCAGGTCTTTATGTGTTAAGCTGCAAAAGAGCTGACCGTGTGATGCTAAGTGCCAAAACCTTGCCTGGCAAGAGTGAGTGTTCAAATTCTCTGTGTAAAAATTCATCAAGGGCTATTAAGCAAAAAGAAACCACTTCTGACTCAAAGTCCTTAGACTGCAAACTGCTGCAGCCTACGAGCATAATTTCATGCCTGACAAATTCCTATCCCTCCCTTAAGCACCTGCTATTTACCACTTAAAAACCTGGATACTGGGCTAAATGTATCATCCGAATAAAGATGGTCTGTTGCACCTGCACTCCAGAAGAGCTTCCCATTGGCGAGGGATGTTGGAGGACTTGGGGAATCTATATCAGTTCCTTTAGCTAGCTAAATTACTAGCTCTAGTCCCTCCAGTTCATCTCCGAAACATTTCTATCCAAGGCAAATACCAAGGAAGAAAAGCCAAAGCTATAGCACTAGGATGTAGAAGACTACATGGATTAAAAAGTAGTGATAATACAGTTAGTTTAAAATTTAGAAAAATATTTCTAAAGCCCTCAAGTAATGACTGGAATTGGCTTTCAATAGAAACAGTGGAACAAACAAGTCTTTCTAAAATTTATGTTGATCGCAAAATAGGTCACGTGCCATAGTTTCCTTTTAACGGTAGCAGGTTGGATACAAAAAAGTAAAAGATCCTTTCAAGTCTTACATTGCTGACTTGGCTTCTTTGCCTGGAGCTAATCACAGAATCCCAGTCTGGTTTGGGTTGGAAGGGACCTTAAAGCTCATCCAGTTCCAACCCCCCTGCCACAGGCAAGGACACCTTCCACTAGACCAGGTTGCTCCAAGCCCTGTCCAACCTGGCCTTAAACACTTCCAGTCTTTCATTTCCTTTGACTGAGGAGTACAAATATTACCTGATGCTCCATGGTGCTGCACAGACCAAAAGCCAAGGAGAAGTAATTGCCATGGCACAGAAATTGAAGCAGAGAGATTGTTTTCAATTTTGAACAAACTTCTAAAATGCTTAGGAAATGCACAACCATTACACTTGTTTTCTTTACTTTTGTATCCCCCTTGCATTTTGAATGTATATACAACTACACAAGTATCAGTCTAGCTTTCAAACAACGAATCTTATAGAGCAGGGCATTAACTACAAATAAGTATCTTTCTTTGGTCTTACAACCTGAATTCTTTCCAGGGGAAGACTGTAATTAGTATGACATGGGGGCTTTTAGCAGATGTGAAACCGGATAGATTGAGCTCTCATATGAATAGCCTGAAACAAGGTCTGCTTTGCATGGTTTGTAGTAATGGAGAGGAAATTGAGCATTAAATACAAATCAACAATCATTCATTTCAGTGCAGCAGTGGAGCGGCAGAGCTAGTGAAGTCACTCTTTTCAGCACCTTGCATCCTGCTGGACTTTATTTACAGCACCGGAGCTCCCATCTTTGGAAACGGCCACCTACAGGGTAACTCAAACAAAGAATGATGAAGAGAGAAAGCAATTTAAGTTCCAACCTTTATATACAAACATCAGAGAAGTGACATTTTCTTTGCTTGCAATTTATGATGGGTCTTTAGATATATTCATTAAGCTATCATTCTAACAGTCTGAAGTGAGGTCAGTGTGGCACAGTACCACAAGCCAGGATAACAGCAGATATTAGCTGGATACTTGTACAATAAGTGAAGTCAGAAGATTTATTAGTTTTCTAATCCAAAGCCTGACCTGACTCTCCATTTAAAAGTTGAATAGGAAGTTGAAAATCCCTCCTAATGTTTCTGAGAGGTGTGAGGAGATGAGGAAAACACCTGCAATGCATCACTCTGTTTAGATTGCAGCATGAAACTTTGGATTTGTTGGCTGCAGTGGTCTCTCTGTAGAGGGAACAGACAACAACAATCAGGGAGTTCACTGCTCATTATGTGTGAAGAGAAAAATGGAATGCTATCCCCTAGAACACCAGAACACTCTCGAGGTCAACAGCTCTAAAAAGCTGCCAGTAAAAAAAACTTTTAAAACCCCTGATTTAAGCTCTGAGCAGTTCAAGTTCATGCTAATGTTTGGATACAATTCTTTGTGCAATTAAAAGAAAATTAATATTTGGTTATTGAGTCAGCATCTGTGATATACAGAAAGCAACTCTAAGCTCCACGAAAAAAGCAATGTTTTAACTGCGTGTACTGTAAACCACAGCATTTTCTGGGGAGGAGAGAATGCCAAAATAAGGTTAGTTTCCTTACAAGTTACATTCCATCTGTCACAAGCTGTACCATTACCAAGGCCATCATGACAATGATATCAACATTCAGTGCACATAAATATCAGTTTGACTCATAAGCTGTCACGTGAATCTGTAATAACTCCATCATCTTCTGTAAAATCACACCATTAACACTTTTCTACAAAGATCTGTTTTCCACCCTTGCCCACCATGGCTCAGCGCACATGGGTCTTCTCCAGCTGCAAAGAACTCTGCTACTGGCACTACCACAAGCTGCATTACATGAGAAACACAGGAGAAGGGATTTAAAACAAAACCATGGCCTAAAATCCATCCTGTGAAGAGGATGATCCAAACTCACCTCCTGCTTAGCTAAACAAAGGAGGAGAAAGAATGTCACTTTTTCCTGACTTGATCGCAAGCGAATGCAGAGCTAACAATTGCTGTGAAGACCTAAACCATGCATCATGATCCATGGCACTGTGCACAGTGTTTTAGGGCACTGAGGTTAATGAACTTAAAATATAAACTTCTTTAAACACACTGCCTTCTTCAAAAACAGAGATATTGAGAGTAGAAATAAGAATTTGATAACTCTAAATAAGAGGATTTCTAATTGAAAATAATATTTAAATCTAAGAAATAGGATTAGGAGCAATAGTATTTTCTGAGTTTAAATGGCATCTACATTGATTGCACAAGTTTTACATTTTATTTATGAATCTCAGAAAATTATTTTTTGTATCAATAAATAATTTTAAAAATAATAATAATGTTACTTTATGAACTCACAATCAAAAGATCTGCCTTAGAGTCAACAGTCCATAAACTTTTTTATATATTATTAAAATGGAGAGTCAGAGATGCCTTAAAGAAATCTGTGCTCAAGTGATAACTGAAAATGCAGAACACCTGCAAAATTTCTAACATTTGCGATTCTCTATGGATTTTCATCAGATTCACCATAGTGCAACTGAGTTCATCAGTCTGCTTTTAGCCTGAACTGTGAAAAATCTATAATTATCAGCAAAATAATGGGATGCATTATTGCACATTTGCTTACAATCCTCATTGTATATGAATTTTTTAACAATTAAAAACTTAACCTGAGAAGCATAATTATAATGTGCACATTTAAATATTTGTTTAAATATTCACTTTTGAAAACAGGTCTGTTGTTCAAGAGGAGACAAGAGGAAATGGAAGACATCTTTCTGTAAACTTTTGACTGAGATCCAATGAAAGTTCTTAAATCCTGGCTTGCTTTACCAGAGCTTGGTAATATGCAGAACTGCATAAATACAAGCACTTTAATTTATGCATTTATTGTGGTTATTGAAAACAAGCATCACTGGTCTGCCAGCCCTTTTAAAGCAGTAGTACAGCTTTGTGATTACAGGATTGTAAGAAAGAATTCTCTGTTCTCCCTTCTGATGAAATGTGGTGAGCAAAGCGAATCAGACACCAGATAAACTGTTTTTATTAAAAGGAACTATTTTTCAATTTTTCTTCTCCAGATAACTGGAGCAACAAGAAGCTCTTCCAGCAGACACCATCATACCTACCCACAAACTGTCCTCAGGACCTACTTCCATTTGATGCTTTATTTCAGCTCTTAAGAGGTGATACAACTCCAAAAGAATGAAAACTACTGAGCAATGGCTTGAACATCCCCAATCTGTGCACAATAATTTACCTTGGTCATGTGTTTCTGCGTCAGTTCACTACCAAAGTACAAGAAGCTTTGTCACCTTAGGGACTCAGGCTCTGTTGTGGGTGCTGAAGGAGATAATCTCTTTTTACCTTGCCCAGGGAGGGCTTTCTCAGAAGAGGACAAGAGTATAACAGCCCCCTCCCCATTCCCTCTGCCTGTTCTTGATTTACTACGTGCAAACAACACCTACACACAAATATATGTTCAAGATGTCTAAAAGAAAAATCCTGGCGCTGTTTATGGTTCACTGTGAAACATTCTATCAGCAAGCTAAGAGGCAAGGTTAGCAAGACAGCCAAAACAGTCAGAAAAACCACGTTGAAACCAGATCTGCTGGGCTAGATAGAGGAATCTCAGAGAATTTTCACTGGGATCAAAAAAAAAAAATAAAAATATCACAACCAATCCTAAAGACCTGAAATGCTCATTTAATTCACAGGTTCCTACTCATAAACTTCCGCATCAAGATAAAATCCCCTAATTGTTACAATAAATATCATACACCACAGAACAAGTCAAAATGTCTAATGGGAATAAAATAAATTATGAAATAAATGAAAAGGGGGTGGAAAACACAACAAACAACACTGAAAGGAACCAGCTGACAAACACAGTAACATTCCACCACGAGGTAGAAAGTTCTCAGCACATAGAAATAAACAGGAAAAGGGACATTTAAACAGAATCCCAACTGCAACTTTACTGATACTCTGTTTGTCTCAATACCAAGACCTATTTCTGACAGATTGAGCAGATGGTGCATGAACTGGAGAATTTGGGTAGGGAATGATTATTCACTGATTCTCATAACGCAAGAAACATAGGTAATCACACTCTAGCTAACAAGGAGATACTTTTTCACATCTTAATTAACACATTAATTCATTGATATGGAACAGCTTTCAACTTTTCATAGCAGTTCAGTAAGATCATGGTTGTTCTTCAGGATATGATTGTCATTCCCAAATAGAACACAAACATATAAATGTCTGCACAAGCTGCAAAAGTGACTGAAAATAAACAACAAATGAAGCATTTACTCATCTCTTCCACACAGGATGCGAATCTATATCCGGTTACACATGATGTGCTGAAAAATATCTGTATCATCCCCACCGTTAAGAAAGACTCTTGTATATTGTTTCAACACTATGGACATATAAAATTTTGGTCTTATTCCACATTTTCAAACCACTAAAAGAGCCATTCTTTACTGAAGGAGGAAACTGAACAAGTAAATCATCAAGAAACATGATTAATAGGTTTTAACTGAGAAATTCCCCTAGCCTTCACAAGTGCAACATGTCTACAAAGACGTTCCTCATGAAGCACAAGGCCAGCGATCCTGCTCTGCAAAAATATTGTTTGGGAGCCAAGAATCACTTGTATTTCTCCATTTTTGGGGCTGCTGAGTTCTGATGATAATTGAATTAATGACAGCTGGGCATTACTGAGATCCAAGGCGGCCTTTGCAGCCTTTCCACAGCATGGTTTACCACGTTGGCTTGAGGAATGGGGTTGGGAGTGAAAGCAGGACAATTGAGGGTGTGAACTGTCAGGAGGATTCACATCACCTGCATAACACCAAAGGATCATACTGCAGTGGGGTAAAAGCCAAATGCTTTAGTCTTAATACAGCTTTATCAGCTTTGCAGGTGTTTTGCATTTTCAGTTATCACTTGAGCACAGATTTCTTTAAGGCATCTCTGACTCTTTGCTTTAATAATATATGTAAAAGTTTATGGACTGTTGACTCTCAGGTAGATTTTTGATTGTGAGTTCATAGAGTAACAGCAATGAGAATTTGTACCAAGACAGCTGCAAAATACAACCATGGGCTGACTTCTTCACCAACAAACATACATATTCCCGGCACTAACTACTCAGGATATGTTGTGCAAACATTGACAGCATCAAAGGCAGGTTTAAATGAGCACTGATAGATGATTGCCAAAGCAATATCCAGCTCCCTGCCCTCCTGTTCACAATGATTTTGGCAACAACATGTCTTAGCAAAATAACGCAAGGAGGAGCTCTCATACTTTCAGACTTTGTCATAACAAGTATTATATAAACTGAACCAAAATGATAGATTTTTAAAAGCTGTTGTGTGTTGGGGGTGATAGCGGTTAAAGGGATCTCTAATCTGAAAGGTTTCACACTCTGAAAATTAATAATAATCAAATCAGATAATTTCAAGAAAAAAGCCACAGCCAATTCTTCTGTCTTGCTGCAAAGTACTTACATTTTCTTCTTGCAACCCTGATGTATTTCTGTTAGCACAGGACTGATGAATCCCAGGCCTAGATCAGGCAGCTCACACCCACAGAAGTACAGGTCTCTCTATTAGCATTTATTTAAAAGACAACCCAGCCCTCCAGGCCTACTTTCAGCAATAAAAAAATGAAAGAAGACGAAATGTTTCTCACTTCTGAAAGATGATCAAGACTACCCAGTTTCTTGTAATCATCAGAAGAAATTAACAGAACCCTCCATTAGTTCTGTATACCACTCTTCACCGTGGCATGATCTCACCTACTAAAATGAAAATCAAAAACACGTAATGGAAGTAACCAGGTTTTCAGACACATGAAAGTCAACAGCAACCATGTCTGCTTATGCTTAGACTGTCTTTAGTCCATTATGAGCGCTCTACTATGACCAAATAAGAATCCCACTTATCCAAGCAGGAGCTGTCGCCAGGAACATAAACATCACACCACCTCAGGATGGGGTCAGGCTCTCGAAGGCAACACATGTGCATCGCCAAGGGTTGCTTGGTGAAGCTTAACTATTAGGAGCAGCTCCTATAAAAGCAGACCTGATGGCTTCTCTGTGCGACTTTTATGTTGTGCACTCCCTCACACACCAGTGCTACCAGAGGAAAAACATTTCTAATTCTTCTTTTCTAGGGAGATTTAGGGAAAAAGGGGAGGAAAAAAGTAGTGCTTATTTTGGAATGCAAGCAGTAAAGATCATTACCCTCAACACTGACACCTTGTATAATTTGACAAATGATGTGACTTTTGGGTAAACATGAGCATGCCATAAAGGAGGTGTTTTTACATTAATTAAAAAAATCAAGTCTACAGGCTGGGTAATGAGCCAGAAAAAGGCCTGATTTTTAAAACATGCATTACAAGGCATGAATTACATCCTTAGCTATTTGAAGGTATTTATTGCCTGTATTTTGTATTTTTTTAAACCTATAGAATAAGAGACTATCTTCAGACACAGAATATACTTTACTATGCATTTTTAAATGTCATTCATAAACTGGTAAATCAATTGAACCACAATATAGCATTCAAATTGCCCCATTTATGCACCGTGAATAATAACTGCTGAGCACACAGGAGTTTGAACAATCATGGGAACTTTCCTGTGGGCTTTAAGGAGCCACAAGCTGAGCAGAACTGTTGGGAGTTTTGCTGAGTAAGAATTAAGTGAGAACCTCAGGGCTTGTCTCTGATACAGGTGCACAGTACAGCTTAGAAATGGTTTGCAATGGAACCCTCAATGCTTCGGAAGTTGGCGAAATAGAGGGAAATAACATCACTAAAAACTACTAAAATACCATGAAATCAGGTACCACATGTTACTATAGTTGAGGGTCTATTTGTTTAATTTGGATGAGTTTTCAAATAACTCTGAACTAATCTATGGTAGGCACAACAACATGAGGGAAATACTGAGGCTGGTATGTCATACACCATTCACTGAAGCTGGCTGGGCTCGTAAATGCATTTGGGCGGCCTGTGCTGAGCATGCCAAAGCACATTTTCCCAGTGAATGTTTTTTCAAAGCTTGTGGAAAAGCAATACAAATGGAAGTGAGAATTTAAAAAAGAATTCAGGCTTGGGGTGAATTTATTTCACAATAAAGGAAGAAGACAAAAATAGAAAGGATATTATGAAATACAGTTCTTATATATTAATAGTATACAACTATAAGTGTGTTTGAGCTCAATTGACTACATAAACATAACCAATATCTTGACTTCAATTTAACAACCACAGATTATATATACTTCTCAAAGTCACTACTTTGTAACACAGTTCTTAGACCTTAATACAGCTTCTCAGTACCCTTAGGTTTCACCAGCACCTTCCTCCAATACAATTTATATCATGTGAGAATATGGATCAAGTTTTCAGATTAGATATAAGGAAGAAATTCTTCCCTGTGAGGGTGGTGATGTACTGCAACAGGTTACCCAAAGAAGTGGTAAATGCTTCATCCCTGGTAGTGTTTAAGGGCAGGTTGGACAGACCCTTGGGTGACATGGTCTAGGGTGAGGTGTCTCTGCCCATGGCAGGGAGTTGGAACTGGATGACGGTAAGGTCTTTTCCAACCCAAACCATTTTATGAGTCTACAAAGGTAGCGCAGAAATTTATTACTCTCTTGGTTATTGAAAATATGCAAGCTATACACTATTGATGGATCTGATAAAAAGTTCTTCCTCTCTCAGTTAGCACAAGGAAGGCTATGGGAATATATGGTGCAGGAACATGAGCAGTGCCATATTCCGGAAACTCCCATGCAGAGCAATACTGGAGCTGGCTGCTGATTCAGGCCACAGCAGATCAGGGTTCACCTCCCTTCAACATCTCCAGAAATTCATTGGAGCACTCTTTACAAATTGCTCAATAGCAGCAAGAGCTCTAGACAGCTTACCCAGTGGGATCTTAGTTTCACTGTGAACATCTCCATATGGGCCAATGTGGCTGTAGGATAAACCACCTTACCGATTTTTGTGCTTATATCCATCCTCCTTTATGACATCTGTTGCTTTTCCCTCCTCTGAGTAACAGCACCCCTGCTCTATATTATAAGGTGGTTCTCCATAAGCTAATTAGTCAAAGACCTCCATCTAAGTGCAATTCTAGAGACAAATCAATCTAGAAAATGTTAGAATTATATACTTTTTTTTTTTGTTGTTGTTGTTGTTTTTTTGTAGAACCACTGAAACAGCTAAGTATTCAGCACCGAGATGTGAAAAAGTGTTTTCTCTGTTGTAGAACAGATCCTGTACTCAACTCTGGACTTAGCAGGCAGCCCCTGCAATAACTGCTGGTCTGCAGTATCAGCATACACATCCGTGTACAAATCTCCTCATTTTCAAATCTCCTAGACAAAATACATGTGACTAGCATGTACAATGTCAACTTCAGAGATACAGGTACAACCAGCTATAATGTGCTGTTACCTGGAGGTCCCCAAGTCTAGATCTTAAATGAGAATGAACTTGGATGGAAAGCATCCACATAACAATACTGAGCAGCAGGTGCATGAATGACCTTTCTTCATGTACCTTGTTCAGAAAATTACAGACTTGCAGGAGGATAGGGAACCACTGGTGCCACCACTACATGTGATGGAACAGGGGCTCACACTGACTTTTCTTCACTTGCAAAGGGCCTCTCATCCCACCCTCTGGAGCAGCCTAACTTCTGCCAAAGTCATCTCAACTACTCGTTGGTGTTAAGCATAAAGAGGAAAAAAAACCAACAAATCATAACAACAACAGGCCACTACTATCAAGAAGAGCCAGCTTGCCCCATTCTTTGAGTGAGAGGTTCAGTTAAAACACATGATCTGCAAATTTTCCATTTCATCAAATCCTGCTAATAGAATTCTACAATCTGGTAGTTTAAGCTGCATGTTAGAAAAAAACAGGGAAACATTTGCTTTGGCACTGACAGGTTCTCAGATTTTTCCAGTTGGAACAATGATAAATGACTTAACCCTGATCATTTTTCTGAACCCTGATTTTTTTTTTTGTTTGACATTTATGTACAGTTTCTATAAACACTAACACCTATAAAACATGGTTTACTGTTTGATTGCTTGGCGGACAAGCAAGCCTTAAATACATAAATTATGAGCACCTAGTTAATGAGTGACATGACGGACATGAAGTTTTATTTACCATTGGCATGAGCCTTCATATAAAATTAGTGGCATAAGAAAGCCAGGTTTTGTGAATGCACATAGTCATACCTATTCATGGCCTGACTTCTTTTTTTCCCTTTTTTTTTTCCTTTTTTTTTTTTTTTTTTTTTTTTTTTTTTTAAGACTTGACAGAAGACTGTGGCCTATGTGTAATTTCATTGCCTGGAGCAAGGTTAGGGGAAAGCTGCTCCATCTGGCAATTTCCCTTTGACTGGCACATAGTTAAACAATGATGCAGTTTGACAAATTTCAAACCCTGCTTATGAAAAAATAACATAAACACAATAGTCACTCTGAGTAGATTGTCCACCTGTGCAAGCGGGCATGAAGTGTTAAGTAAAGGCTGCTGGTAATGAATAAAGATGCAGTGCACAGTTGGATTAGGTCGTTCCAAATGTAAATCACTGTCAGATAGAGCACTTGTGTTTACATGTAGCATTAATATTTTGATCAGTATGTTTAAGAGAATTAGCTTCTTAATGCAGATGTTCTCATTTGGACCTTCACACCCGTAGCTTCAGCCAACTCCTTTACCATCAGTTATGTCAACATGTCATAAATCTTAGCTGCTTTAACTTCTATTTTAAACAAAGCTTTGTTGTAAAATTTGGAGGCGTGTTTCCTTCGGGTTTTATTTTTGGCAAATTCCTTGTTATTTTGTTGAAAATCTGACACATTAATGTCCAATTAACCATAGTTGAGTATTTTACTGACAAGGATCCCAAGCAGCAATCAAATGCCTTTTTATTGTAAGAACCTCCCTGCCCCCCACCCAACCAGCTGTATCCATTATGTGAACAAGAAGTCTTTATATCTTGATGCACGAACAATAAAGGCATTACACTTAGTGGAAACAGGACATACATCTCAACAGCTACACAGTCTTTGCCCTTTCAGGCTACATACCGTAAAGGTGAATATTCACAAGATGCTCACAAAATGGGATAGAGTGAAATCCCAACACAAAATTCACAGGCAGTTGATTTGTTTTAAACAAGGAAAATGTGTAAACACATCCAAGTTATTTTAACATCAATGCCCTTCTCACAGGGGGTTGGTGGGGGATACGATACCTATGTAAAAGCACAGCGCAAATTGTCTCTTAGGTCACTATGACTGTAGCAATGGTGTCTCACTTTGTAAACTTCACTTCAATGAATTGAACATTACCCCTTCATTTAATAAGTGATTTGATACAGTCTCTCAACTGTCCTGGTTTCTTTTCCAGGTACTTTTAAATGTTGAGAATGAAATAACAACTTGTTCTTGAAGCAGTTGCCTTTTAAAGGAAGATTAATTTTTGCTAAAAGACATGAACAGCAAACAAGACATTTCACAAAATAAGAATTCTTTTTCCTGAACTCTGACTAAAAAGCACAAAAAAGGAGAAATATTTGCATTTTGGAGTGTTTTGTTCCACAAAAAGATTATTTTGCATATCTCTGATTAACCGTAGAGAACTAAACTTGAATGAATTCTTACTATTCAATATGGATATCTATCTGCAATTAGTATACACTTAATAATCTCCTATCGATCTTGCCATACACCATAATCATAGCCAAGGATTAACACACACTTCTGAAAGTGGAACTGTCTGGAAGACCGTTTTACTTTCCAGAGCTTCTCTGCCATTATTGCAACAAGGCACTGAGTTAAGTTTTTAAACATCTTCCTCTTTTTGATTAACACATTGTAACAGTTTTACTGCTTTTCAATATGATGACTATTGAAAGAACTAACATTCATGGGAGCAAGATTTGGCAACAGGGATCTTATGGCTAAATGTTGGTCATCACGATGATCATCTAAGAGTTGTTCAATACAGATCCATTGCAAGGAAACAAATTTGCTTTGAAACTCATTTCTGTGTTTGGAAAACTACCAAAGTTTGTGGGCTATGGCAGCCTTTGGGATAAAAGGAGAGTTGAACAAAAAAAAAAAAAGTACCATGTCAAAGATACTGTAAAAGAAATCAGTATGATGGGACAAAAGTGCCATTTGCCTTTCATCCCCAAGGTGAAAGGAACTTGCCATTGAAAGAAACACATAGGAAACAATTTGGTCCTTCAGTGATGTAACTGTACTCATGAGAGTTTAAGACTAATAATAAATGTACCTGAAGCAGTGCAAGAAAAACTCCCAGGAGTTATTTCCCAGGGAAGGAGGGCTGACACATTTTACAGATCATTTCTGTCTATCACGTAAAATGAAACCCTGGAAATAATAAGAAGTGAAAGGCAGAAAATATTCACAATCTACCTTTCTGGTTGCAAGCTAGCAAAACATTATACAGATACTCAACCAAATCACAGAAGTGAAAGTGGAATTCCTCAGGATCAGTATTACTGATACTACCTAGAAGATGGTGCTCCAAAGGGATTAAGGAATAGGACCAAGTCAGTGCAGTACCAATGATTAAATCAGAACTTTTCCTCCCATTTTACATTTTGAATATTTACTTGCAAAAATCTTTATTGGCCTGCACCATCATGCCCACAGATAACCTGGGCTTGTCTCAGGGGAATGACCTTTTTTTCTGTGTTTAGCAGTTATTTTCAATATATTTATGTTTAATAAACCTGCAGGTGGAGTGAATATGGTTTTTAAACACCTAAAGCTGTGGGAGAGACACCATCCTCTGTGAAAAAATGGACAAAACTCATTTCCCTAGTGACAGAACTGGAGGATAAGAATCACTTTCTGCTTGTACCAAGTTCCAACCACATGGTTCTGTACACAGTGACTACATTACAGTCCATCAGTTGTACTGTATCTGCCAAGTAAAGGACAGCAGTGTATTATACACTACTGTCATCAAGTGACCTAATGATGCCACTACCTGTTTGCAGAGTTGTCAAACCCATTCAGTGTTGAACTGCTGTCATAGAAAATATACTCAGTCCAGAGTCTGGATCCACGAAGGTCCCTGCTTAAAACTTCAAGAAAGAAAAAACAAAAGTATGTTTCAACAAATGGAATATCTTCATTTAACTTCAGAGTCATTCATTTGAAAATGAATGAAGAGCTGGCTGATCTACTCAGAGACTAACAATGAAGCTAGCATCAAAATTTAACTCTGGAAACACTTTAGGAAAGAAAATCAAAGCACAAAACCTGTGCGATTGGCCAAAGATATCAAACAATACCCCTCATTCTGTTACTGTAATTCCCAAGATTTGTTGCTAAAAAAACATTATAAACATTAGAATATGTCTATTGATTTGCAAATGCACACTGCAAGAATTCCCTGCAATGTCATCACTTCGGTGAGAAATCAAACTCAGATCTGTTAAAACCCTTAATACAATTTTAATTTCCAAAATCATCTTAGCAAACTCCAAGTCAAAACTGAACAATGCCTCACTACTCCTTCCAACCACCTTCTGTATGCATCTTTCTTCAGAGACCCCACAGAGCCACACTCTTCCATGTGGACATCCCTGGAAAAGGCCTGTCCCTTACTTCAGCTATACTGTAGAAAGCTCTAGAAAGAGCTGTGAGGAAAATCCTCCATCTGAAAGCCTACAGTGACACTCTTTTCAAGTATGATATCAAATACTGTGTATTTGATATTCAGGGTTTAATTTTCTGACCTTCCTGCTGCTCCATAGTGTCTCATTTTAGAAATGGCACCACCACAAAACTTCCTGATTTTATGCATCTGCTTTCTTAAGTTTTACTACTATGAAATCTATTTTGAGATCTCAAACGTGTATTATATATAACATATATATCTTTTGTCATAAAAGATTGGATTCACTTGTACTCCTTGTCTGACCCTGATGTTTCCTAATGAATAACTACTTCTCCTCCATTTCTATTCTAATTTAATAATGATAAACTAATGAAAACTGCAAATTGTCTAAGGAAAATACAAGGATACACTCTTTTAATAATGGCATACAAAAACATTTATTAAAAAAGAAAAGCCTCAAGAACTGATACTTAAAAGGTTTCCAAATTAAATACCAAGCTGACATAAGCATGATAAATATTTCCATATCTAGACAATATTAACAAATATAGATTTAGAATAAGTTAATACTTCTGCTGTACAATGCTCAAAATGCTGGTTCCTAAATATTCATATTGTCTGGAATGCAATCGAGTCATTCAACACTTGTTGTTGGTTATTCTAATCCCTTAATATTACTATTTATTCCAGCTGAGAAAAAGGGCTAAGCCAGCTGTTCAGAACGTCAGCATTTTAATGTTCGCACTGTTGGCATAATATTTTATCACCTGTTCTTTACGTTCTGTGTCTCAATTCATATATTAAATTATACGTCAGTTACTTATGGGGATAGCAATCAGTTCATACTGATTTAAGACTGTAATAAAAATCACACAACAGTCTGAAAAGATATAAAATGCTTGTGGCACAGTTACACTCACACCTTTGCATGGCCCTAAGAAGAGCTGCATGATCCAATCCCCATGGGATTCTGGGACCTACCCTGAGCCCCAGCAGCCTGTAGTGTTGTGTGAGAAGCTCTGCTTTAAGCATCACTCACTCACCTTAAAAATCTAAACTATATTTTTATTATAGGAAAGTAATTTTACAGCCAAAAATTGCCTGGGTGACCCTTCAGAAAGTGAAGTAGAGCAGCATTATTGGAAATAAAGAAGATTATTTCTGTGGTATTGACTTAGGAAAAAGAAAAAAATAAAATCAAACCCCTTATGTTACTGAGCATTCAATATTTTGTTTAGTCACACAAAAGTTGCAGTGTATCTGATTTCATTGCTTTTCTTGCCGGTCATTTTCGCCTGAGCATCCTGTCAAGCTATAAATGAAAAATAACGAATGCACACGAGGAAAAGATATCTGGAGTTCCAAAGAAAGTGGAGGAACCGAGTTTGTACGGAAAAACATGATCCTGGTTAATTCTCTACACAGCTTACTTATTCTTACACAACACTGAATGTGTCAATGGCAACTAATGACTCTGGAGTGTTAAGCCAGTATGAATATGGGATTGTAGACTCTGGATTTGTTAGTAGAATTTGCAAAGATTTTTAATGAATACTGCATTTCAGTGCTGTGTTGGATTCCTTTTGCTTAACTAACTAAACGCAAGGAAATAACACTAGTGAGCTTCTGAAATCTGTGACTATTATGTATCTAGTTTGGTTCTAATGAAAAGATTACAGAGCACCACAAACCCTGTTCTCCACCTTCTTCTTCTCATGACAAGGAATTGCTACCAATTTTACTATTTCTTTACAGCCAAAAGTTAGTGCAGGCTCCAGTCGGGATCAGTAAATGATCTACAAATATACAAGACCAAATGCTATTTATTTTATTGCACAAGAATCGATTGACAGGGCAATCATGAGGGCGAGAAAGGACTAAGCTTTTTGCTGCCCCAGCAGGTAGAAACCTGGATACACTGAAAGCTTGCAGGCACTGTAAAAATGAATTCTGGGCTTCAAGCAATAGGTTTCTAGGATTCCTTTTCTGTTCATCTTCAGTGATTTCCTGGGGAAATGCCCAAAGCCTTCCAAAAACCCTGAAGTGAAAGCAGCACTACCACTACAGACCAACTCAGTTCCTTCTCAGATACCATTTTGAGAGACCTGCACAGATTTTTTGGCTACAGTCTTGCAAAGATCTTTCTGATTATTCTTGTTCTACCGCTTTCTTCCCAGTTATTTACCCACTTGCAAATGGGTTTGCACAATTGTTTTGATTGCTGTATTTACCTGATGCTACATGCAAATAAAGACAAATACATTAGGATGCTGTCATAGCACAGCTACCCTGACACATCACGTTTTGTCACAAGAACCAAAGATCTAGAATTATTCTCATGTTATTTGCAGTACCATGTGGAAGTCTTGATTATAATTTTCTAATAATCAATATTAACAGGTTCCAGGCCAGATCAAAAATAGCCGGAGTCCTAGAAAACGTTTTCTACAACATACTTTGACAACAGTAAAGACTATTAACAAGATTTGAAGATTTATCAGTCACATAGCTCACTATGCTTGC